>NC_029790.2:37800637-37859145 GCF_000816755.2 Arachis ipaensis
GTACCTAGGCTAACACAAAGATAGTAAAATTCTACCCCTCAAAAAATACTACAAAAGAGAGGAGAACAAAATCTAGTGCCCAACGATGATCTAAACCACAACTATCTTCAAAATAAAAACTTAGTCGATTACCAACGCCTTAGAATCATTGCGCACCGCCTTTGACTCACCTGTTGCTCCTCTACTTAAGGAGTAATTGGAAGTTTCCTCTGCTACTGTCTATATCGCCCATGCTGGGTCCTCCTCAGGATCATCCTCCTCAGATGAACTGATTAAAGATCCGTCAGCCTTCACTGAAGCGAGTGCCTCTCTCAGGGAATCAAACTGTGCTGCTAATGGATCAACAGAAAAGGAATCCGACTGAGGCTCTGGTGGTGCATCGTGCTGAGGATTAGCATGACGTCCTATAGGATGGAACTCCTCTTAATTGTAGTGTGGAGGGAAAGCGTGATGAGTACCTCCAGGATACAGGACACAAAGTGAAAATTCGTAGGACATATCTAGGTTGAAGTCCAAACTATATAGTAGAGAAGCAAAAGGACGATCACGAAATATATGCATCCAAGTATGAGTCTCTCCCTAGATGATGGCGCTCTCCAATATTGGGTCCTCATACATAAATATAATTGGCATCTCAATGAATAAGATTCTCGTGCCAGCAATCATGACCGTTCGATCCATCTGTAGAAAAAAGGGAGAAGGGGTGAGAACCCACAATTTCCAACAACGTACTAACGAAGGAAACAAATCGTATATCTGTCCTAGGACATAGCTCTAGTATTTTAGGTCATTGTGCGTCTTATTCGCATTCATCCTAAATTCAAAGTCTAGTCTTTACTCATCATCACATTCTCTTGTTAATTATACTCGAATCTTTGTCAGCATATAAGTAACAGTAATAGAAGCAAACACATACAACTCACAAAGCACAGAAAAACATAGAATAATATATAACACAATCACAAAGAAAATGCATGGTGCACAAACACAGAGAAATGTTATAACCAATATGATACATGTCTATCCTATGCAAGGCATGAGCTCACACGTCAGTTGACTATCCGTAACTCGATGTTATTTGGGACTAATCTCAGATATGATTTCTCAACTGTGTACTTTCAGCATACGTGCCATCATGAGCATAACTATCTACATTTTATTTAGGACACTGGCCAACCGTCACAGAGTTTGACGCCACTATATGATCCCAGTTGAAAAAATAATTTTTAACATACAGTGAACATCTCCAAATCATCTGACACTGGCCAAGCAAAATGGAGTCTCCATTTAATCATGTGGACTTAAACATCTTAGGGCTTTATTACATTCTTTTAGTGCATCTTATAAATATTTTCTTTTTTATTCTCCAAGGGACCCTTTTACTCTTAGTCTTTTCTTATAATTACCATAATGGCCTTTACTTTCTTAAGATACCCTTTTGTCTTTAGTTTTTATAAATATTGACCGTTATTTCACTTACTACTTTCATTTATCTCTTTTAACATATTTTTTCTTACTTAATCACTTTTATATGCTCACTTCCCAAATTGTACATCTTTATCTTAAATCTTTTATAATATGTCTTTTATGTCCTAGTCTTTTATAATTACCTTTCTACCCTTTGTCTCTTGTGGTAATTACTATTTTTTTTAATCCACTAGAATTTTGTTGTTATTCAATTTTTAGCACTTGATAATCAACTTGAAAATTTCATTTAGATATGCGTTTTCATGATCAATTCTCAAACTTAAATGAAATTTGTGTTCCTATTAGAAAATGGTTGAGACTTGAAATAATATTATTTATCTATAACTATTTCTTTTTTTAAGGTTAGTTTTAATTTTGTCGTAGCAACTACATCAGTTGAAAGAATTTTCTAAGTTTTGAATATTATATAGAGTCGATTTCGTAATCGTAAGAGAGATGAATTTTTAAATGATTGTTTGGTAACATAAATATAAAGAGAGATATTTGATTGTATTGACAATGAAAAAATTATTCAATTTTTTTGGTTAAATGTGAAACTTGGAATAATTGAATTCTAAAGTATATAAGTTATTTTTTAAATTACTATTTTAGTATTTTAATTTGTTAGTTAGATAATTTAAAAAATAATCATAAAAATTAGGTTTAATTATTCTATTAGTCTTTATAGCTTTATCAAATTTTTATTTAGGTCCTAATAATCTAAAAATTTGTAATTATATTGAGTTCCTATATTAGATAAAAACCTTTAATTATGTTCTTTTTAACTTTTTTTTTAACATTTGTTTTTATATTTAATGTAAAATGGATTATAAAATATTTTAGGATTAGTGTATATTTTCTAAAAGATGACAACTACTAAGGATCTAATTAAATTTTTTTACCTAATATAATGATTATTCTCTAAATTATCCTTATATTTTATTAAAATAACTACTTTATCCTTAAATTTTATTATTATCCATTTTAATCTTCTCTTTTTATTCGAATTGAATATTTTACTCCTAAGACACATAATTACTCAAATTAACCTTATCTTTTTATTGAATGACCATTTTATCTTTTATATCTCCAAAATTACTATTTTATCCCGAATATTTATCTAAATAACTATTTTACCCTTATATTTCCATATCCACTTATCTTAACCTTATTTTTTACCTAAATGACTATTTTATCCCTAGGTTACATAATCATTTTAAATTTCTTTGCTTTACCAAATTGACAAATTTATCCCTTATTCCTCCAAATTACTTATGTTACCCTAATTTTTTTTATTAATGACGATTTTGCTCTTTTTAGTATAAATTGCCATTTTATCCCTAATCTTTTATACTTATCTTAACACTTTTTTATATTTATAGTTTTTTTCATAGACTTTACTAAAATAATTATTTATGTCCAGAATTTTATTCTAATTACATTTTTAGTCCAGAATTTTTATATAATTATATTTTTACCATAAACCTTCTATGTTCATATTTTTAATCCTAATTTTTTATATTTATATTTTTATCCCCTTTTTTACTCTAAATTTTATATTGGTCATGTTTAGTGCATCATACATTTTTTATAGACCTAAAATTTGTATATGAATCTTTTAAACTCTTTTAACCACTTTTCTTCCAATCTTTCAACCTTTTAGCTTCTTTAAACATCACTTTATGAGTTCTTATCTTGATTTCTAACTTTCCAAGTTATAATTTAACTTTAATAGCATAAATATATTTTATATTAATTTCATATGGTTTTATGATACTTTTGAGTCTTGTTAGGGTTTTTTCTTATCATTTTTCATTCTTTTACTCTCGTATCCATTATGAACATCATCTTATGAATTTTTTTTCTTGATTTCTAACTCTTACAAAACTATATTTTAGCCCTAAGATCACTAGGGCATTCGGCCATCATACATCATCATATATATCCATCAAAAATTCATTTTAAACATCATTAACATACTCTAATGGTTTATCAATCATTCAAGCATCATCATAATCGTACATAATCATCAACCATTATCAAAATATCATCAAAATACCAATAGAAATATTTTATTAAAAAAAAAACTTTCTAACTATCCTAACCCTGATCTTTTTTTATTAATCTCTCTAGGTTACTTCTTTAGCCTTTATGCTTGCAACAACTTCCTAAATGAAAAATAACACATCATTTAGTTACTTGTAGGCCTTATGGACGAATTGACTATAAAGAAAAAGGGAGAGGCTTCTCGCCCTTTGAATCTTGGAATTTGATGTTGAAGTTCCTTGAGATTCCTAAAACATATGGCATGAACAATTACTATCAACAAAAACTTTTGATTTTTAAGTGATCAGGGTCGAATTTAAGAGAGGAGAAGAGGAAGAAATTTTTTCTCACCTTTTAAATTGATACACCCTTAATCTTTAGAGACTCCTACGCTTGATCTCCTAAACAAGAAAAATAAAATCATGATTCTTTCTTTAAACTATATGGTGGCCGAACTCAAGGTGAAGGAAAAAAGAGAAAATTCTTTTCACTCACCTTGATGATTTTGAGATGGAAAATGAAGAAGACGGGAAAAAGTGTCTTCGATACTTAGTTTCTTGAGAGAAGGTTTGGTGCTCTTGAAAATGAAGAAGGAAATAGTATGTGTTTGTGTGTTATGTTCTTTTTTTCTTCCTTCAAAGTTTGGTTTTTCCTCTCTCCCTTTCTTTCTCTTTCTTTTTCTTCTTGTAACTTATATAACTTAATAAAATTTTGTGTGTTGATGAGTTAAAGAAAACATGGTTTCTACATTGGGAATAAAAGAGGATAAGAGGGAGTTATTTTATTTCTTTCTCTCTTTTTCTTATTTGGTCTTATCTTAACTTTCTTAGAGATTGAGACAAGAAATTATAATATGTCATGTATTACAGAGTGAGAGAGATAATCAGTTCGGAGGAGATAAGAGTGAGAAGTGATTAGCTCATATGAAGAGATTTTGATGGCATAATCATGATCATTTCTTGTTATTTCACCGCATGGTGAATTAGTGTGTGGTGAAAAATATTTTATGAAGGGAGAATGAATGTATGAGAGGTAAAACTTGTGGCTATGATTGATTCTTGAAGGATAGTTACCAAAAGTGGTAATTATTTGATTATTTTATAATACATTAGATAAAGCAGATAATTATATCGGTATGAGAAATATTGATATTATATATTATCTCAACTTTAAATATCTCTAAAATATTTTGCTGAAGCTAAACTTATAAAAAAATACTAGTAAAAAGTTTTTATCGGATGAATTTAGATTCGGTAATTAAATGTCATCATTAAGGAGTATTATTTCATCCTATATCAAAAATAATATTTTATTAAATTTTTTATTTTATCTGGGCCTGCCTTATTATAACGTAGTGAATTGTGATTTTCAACTTTTGCGATTTCAGTCGCAAAACGTTCAAAAAATTATTTTATAGAAAATTGGGTTCTTACATACAACAGCTACATTCTAGCCTGCCACACTTTTGACAGAAGAATGGAGACCATCTAGTGGGATAAGGATGCCATCTATGAACAAATGGCTGCCACCCAAACGCAGTCCTCTCCTCTGTAGTCACTACAAACCATGCTGATGGCACACGGACGTCGGACACCCATCATGTGTGATAAGTTTCCCTCCACCTAAAACTTTCTTAATCTTCATTTTCCATTTAACCTTTCATATTTCTTCCCAACTACAAATCAAATATTCTAATCCATATGTTCATCACGTTATTCTTATTGCCTTAGGAACAACCATGGTTCCAGCAAATTAGAGTGCTTCTAATTAACCAATTCGACATTAAGAACAATATGGAGGATTGGTTGGTAAAAGTAGTGCAACCAATTGGGAATATCGATGTCGTGTTTCTTTCGCCATGAGATATGGGACTTTAACTACATCCATGCAAAAATCATCCAAGAGGTCAACGATGCTCTTATAAGAAACCAATTTTCAGTAGAATGATTTTTTGGGCTTTTTGTGACTAAAATTTGCGAAATATGAGAAACACTGTCACTTCGTTTTAATAAGGCATGCCCATATAAAAAACACAAAAAAAGTTCTCCATTAAAATATGATTTTTCATATAAGATAAAAGATACTTTTTAACGATGACATTTAATTACAGGTCCCAATTCATCCAATAAAAAATTTTTACTGGTATTTTTTATTCCGTTTAACTTCAAAATATTTTAGAGATATTTTAGAGTTGAGATAACATATAATACCGGTATTATTTATATTGGTATAGTTATTCCCTGATCTGATATAGTAAAAATAAGAGATCAAATAATTATCTCTCTTAGTAATTATTCTCTATTATATGTATATGTATATAATGTAGTTGGATGAAAATTCAAAATTTTTAAGTTCTTTTCCTATTCTCTATCAATCAAAATCATCATATAACATATAGGAAATTAAAATAAATTGGGTCCAATCAGCACATTATCCAATCACAACTAAAAGCTAAAAATATATACAGACTAAGATATGCAAAAACTAGAATAAATATCTAAAATATATACAAACCACAATTACAAAGTGCAGTAAACAAAAAGATACTCAAAATAGTAGAGTATATACATAAATATCCGAAAAACATAATAAAAATAAAAATAAAAGTGTTTGGAACGAAAAAATTTTATCCAACTGCCAATTTGATCGGTCGACCTCCACACATTTAAAAATTTGCATGGTCCTCTGTGCTACATAGAATAGAAGGAGTCGTCCTTATCGTCTCTGATAAACCACTATTTTATAATTTATCTTGTGCTCAATTGAGTGGTTTTTATCAAGTCTTTGCACACTTATTCATATAAATTGCATGGTTTTACATTTTCCTTCCTAATTTTGTTCTATAATTGGCATCTTCCCAAGCCTTTAAATTACCAAAAATTAATTCCCCTTTATACCATTCGATGCCGTGATATGTGTGTTAAGTGTTTTAAGAGATTACAGAGTAGGAATGGCTTAGAGGATGGAAAGGAAGCATGTAAAAGTGGAAGGAATAAAAGAAATTGAAGGAACTATAAAGCAGTCAACCCTGACCTCTTCGCACTCAAACGGTCATAACTTGAGCTACAGAGGTCCAAATGAGGTGGTTCCAGTTGCGTTGGAAAGCTAACATCCGGAGCTTGAAAATGATATATAATTTGTCATAGTTGCCCTAAAGATAAGTGATGCGTACACGTCAATCCACGCGCACGCATGAATCAACGCGCACGCGTGGATCTTCGAAAAATCAGTGTGACAGAATTCGTTCCCAGCGATTTCTGGGCTATTTTGACCCAGTTCTTATCCCAGAAAACACAGATTAGAGGCTATAAAGTGGGGAAATCCATTCATTCATGAAAAACAACATTCATTACTCACAATTTTAGATTTTAGATGTAGTTTCTAGAGAGAAAGGCTCTCTCCTCTCTCTTAGGTTTTAGGATTTAGGATTTCTCTTAGTTTATGGTTCATTCCTTCTCAATTCCAGGTTCAATGTTCCTTAATTTAGTTTCTTTTCTACTTTAATTTGTCTTAGTATTCTACTTTATCTATTTTCCCTTATTGATTACTTATGTTGCCAAATTGGTTTATGGATTCCTATGTTTAATTTGATTTTCTATTTAATACAATTCGAGATATTTTAGATTTATGATTACTTTCTTTTATTTATGATATAAATAATTTAGATTTTTCTCCCTTTACTTTGGTTGAGTAATTGGTGACACTTGAGTTATCAAACTCAGCTGTTGATTGAAAATTAGAATTTGCTGATTGATTTGGATCCCTCTAAAGCTAGTCTTTCCACAGGAGTTGACTAGGACTTGAGGAATCAAATTGATTAGTCCACTTGACTTTCCTTTATTTAGTAAGGGTTAACTAAGTGGGAGTAATAAACAATTCTCATCACACATGATAAGGATAACTAGGATGTGATTTCCAATTCTTATACCTTGCAATGGTTTTCATGATAATTAATTTACTTTCTTGCCAGTTTATTTTTCCTGTTCACTATTTAAAAACCCCAAAAAGATAATCTTCCATAACCAATAATAAATCACACCTCCCTGCAATTCCTTGAGAGACGACCCGAGATCTAAATACTTCGGTTATCAATTTTATTAGGGGTTTGTTACTTGTGACAACCAAATTTTTGTACGAAAGGATTATCTATTGGTTTAGAAACTATACTTACAACATGATTACTTTTGTGAAATTCTTTACCAGCAGAAAATCAGTTCGTCAAAATAGCGCCGTTGCCGGGGAGTTGTAAACGTGTGCCTTATTATTTGTTATTGTAAATATTTGCTTTTTCATTTCTTTTTTTAGTGTTTCTAGTTTTAGGAGTTTATTTTCATTAATTTTTATTAATTTTTGTCTTTAATTGCTACTATGAATTCTCACCCCTCTGGCTTTAAGTTTGGTTCCAATGTTGTTGTAAGGAATGGAAGCTATAATGAGAACATGCATCAAGGTTGGAAGAATCAAAGATGGGAGGAGTCACAAGGATTTGATCAACCCTCTTGGCAACAACCCCCTCCAATGCGCTATAACCAACAACCATTCTATGATGCATACCAAGACAATAGTTATGGTGGACTGATGGTGGTGGAAATCGACCAGTTAAGAAATTTAATAAACAAAATGCGTTGCAAGTACAGTTCTTAACCAACTAAGATCTGCCTTCTCAATTTAAAAGGGGTTGTCACAAATTTTAGAAATAAAAATACTGGGAGTATGAGTCCCAGGTCGTCTCCCAAGGAGTTGCAGGGAAGAGTGCTAATTTATTAATTAGAAATTTTCCAGAAGGTTTGAATTGGATAATGAGTAATTAAAATAATTGTAAATTAAACCAATAAAACTAAGAATTATTATTAATATAAAAAGCCTTAACTGGGGAGTTGATTAATCAGAAGTTCTATCCTTGTTGGAATCTTCTCAAGTGTAATGTAAAGCGGTTGTTGTTTTCACTTAGTTAACCCTTACTGAGTAAAAGAAAGTCAAGTGATGGACTGATTCTTATCCGCAGATCCTAGTCCTTTCCCTTGGGAAGGTCTAGCGTTAGTAAATATAGAATTAGCCAACAATGTTCAAATTAACTAAGCACTTGAGCATTCCAACTCAAGTGTCATCTCTTAATCAACTCCCGTGTCAAGTAGAGAATCTACTCCATTGACATAGAATTAATATTCATAAAAATATAAGAAGACATAGTAAATTAAATAGAGTAAAATATAAAATAGAGAATTAAAATTAATTAAAATTAAAAATAATTCTATATATTAATAAATTCCAAAAGCAACATACTTAATTGAATGGGGTCAATGAGCAATGAATAAAAGTAAGGGAATAAGGAAACAAACTAAAGTAATGTCTTCACGGAGGTAATGATTCTTCAGCATCCAAAAATTCAAAGCAAAAGCATAAACTACTAATGTAAAACTAATCTAGATTCAGATATGAAACTAAAAGTAATCCTAATATCGATGTATCTGAATGTGTGTGGATGCATGTTGAGTTTCTGCATGTTCCCTAGCTTTAGTCTGTGTTTCTGGGCTGAAAACTGGGTCAAAATGTGGCCCGAAATCGCCTCCAACGTATTCTGTTATTTTTGCAGATTGTGCAGGTCACGCGTACGCGTCGTCTACGCGTTCGCGTCATTCAGCGGTTTTTCTTGTCACGCGTTCGCGTCGTCCATGTGTTCGCGTCATTCGTGCAAACTTCAATCCACGCGTTTGCGCCAGGCACGCGTTCGCGTCGCTGCGATTTCTTCTTTTCGCGCGCTCGCGTGAGCCATGCGATCGCGTCATTGTTCGCTGGTCATCTCCTTGGTTTCTTGTGTTCCTTCCATTTTTGCAAGCTTCCTCTCCATTCTCTAAGCCATTTCTGCCCTATGAAGCCTAAAACACTTAACACACAGATCACGGCATCGAATGGGATAAAGGAGAGTTAAAATGCATAATTAAAAGATTTCTAGGAAGTAAGTTTTCAACCATGGAACAATTTTGGGAAGGAATTGTAATATCATGTTGATCATATGAATAAGTGTGTAAAGACTTGATAAAATTACTCAATTAAATACAATATAAATCATAAAATAATGGTTCATCAACTTCCCCACACTTAAACATTAGCATGTCCTCATGCTTAGCTTAAGGAGATAAAATAAATGAGTAGGGAAATGTAAAACTCATGCAATGCAATGCAACCTATATATATGAATGCAACTAAATGATTCTTGTCTACTTGGTTAAAATAAATAAACTCTTCAAGACAAACATAAATTGAATTTCACTAATTCAATTTATATAGTAAAAACAGGTAACATTGTAAGAAGACAGCTCATGAAAGTAGGGAACATAGAATCAGGCACTGATGGTGTATATGCACTCTAGTCTCTCAAGTGTATAGGGTAATCACTCTTTTCTTCTCTAATCATGCTTTCTAAATTTTGTTCTTCACCTAACCAATCAACAATATTTAATGCACCAATGCAAACATCATGAGGTCTTTTCAAGGTTGTAATGGGGCTAAGGTAAGGGTAAGGGTATACATATGGCTAAGTGAGCTATAAATTGAATCTTTGACTAACCTAAGCTCTTATCTAGCATACACATACTCTATTTAGTTCTAATTCATGCCTAGCTACCCAGAATTTTCACTTTTGCATTATATACTCATGCGTTAACTTTCTTTTAATTTTTATCACATATGCATTGAAGCTTTACTTAAGTTAGAATTGGGGTAATTTTGTCCCCTTATTTATTTAAATATTTATTGAATATTTTTGGATTTTATTTTTTTTTACTAGAAAAATAAACATAGCTTATCAATGCACATGGTTGTTTAATTTTTATAGTTGCACATGAGTAGGTACCCAAATTCCTATTATTTTATCATGACACATTCCCTTATTAACCAATATTCCCACAATTTTCCCATGCTTAATTAACACACAATTTCTATCTTAAGCTAACCAAAGATTCAATTGGGATAATTAATTGTTTTTCTGTTTAAGGCTAGTAATGTGGTAAAATATAGAACAAATGGGATTAAAAGGCTCAAAGTGGCTAACAAAGGTAATTGAAGGGTAGGCTTATTTGGGATAAGTGAGCTAAACAATTAATGGCCTCAATCATATGCATGCATATAACACATTAAACATTGGACATATAGGATAGAACAAAATAAAGATTACAATCATAAAGAAGTAAACACACAAGAATAAAATATTTATGGTTAAATAATGTAACCATGTAATTAGGCTCAAAATCTCACGAGTTGTGTGTTCTTAGCTTTTTAAACTATGTTCCAATTACAACTTCTAACAAGTTTAGCACAAAAGATTTATTTTAAATTAGTGAAATTTTTTCAAAAATAGGGTCTTAAAAAGAAACTTATTATTTTTTCAATCAAGTAGAACATGCATGTAATTAACCTATTACTATGCAATTTATCCTATTCTACAAAAGAAAAATTAACTAAATATACTAATTTATTGGTGTTTAAGGAAAAGAGATTACCTCTGGAAGTCAGGTACTGACCGACCTCCCCACACTTAAGGCTTTGCACCATCCTCAATGCCATTTGTTAGGAACAAAGGGGGCTGGTAGCAGTATCTCCACCATCGGGACCGTCGTGGCTCCCTGTGCTTGTAAATGAAGTGGAGTTCGGGGTGTCTAGGTCTTCTCTAGGTGGTTGGTTACCAACAAGTAGCTCCTGCTTTCCTTTCCGTTCTAGCCGGTCTAGCTTCTCAAGGATCTTGTGGAGCAGTTGGTTTATTGAAGGTGCTTGTGGTGTGGAAGAAGAAGGAATATCTTTTGCTGGTTCTGTGCTCCAGCTGATAGTTGCTGCTGGAGGTCTGATATACTTCCCGTTAGGAACGTATTGATCATCGCGTGGAATCATGGCTTTGGTATCCCCAGCTCTGTAGGAGACTCCAGCTGCTGAGACGAGATCTGAAACCAAGGCGGAAAAAGGTAAGTTGCTCGCAATCTGTACGTGTCCCATAGCATGCCGAATGTGTCTTGGTAAATTGAGGTGCTGGTCTGTAAGGATACACCAGAGTAAAACAGCCATGTCTACGGTGAAGGAGGACTCGTGAGTGCTCGGAAAGACGTAATGGGACATGATTTGTACCCATACTCGAGCTTCCAAAGTAAGTGCTGAAGCCGAGATGCCCTTAGGTCGGGATCGATGGTATTCGTAGATCCATCTGCTGCCAGGTTGTGCGATAATTCTGAGAACGACGTCCCAGTCAAATTGGTATGTCTGGCGCTTGAGTGAGGCTTCTTAGAATGCGTCCAATCCTTCTGGAGTAGGGGAAAGATCTAAAGCTCGTTGAATGGCTTCTTCTATTATAGGGACTTGCTTCTGACGGACATAGACAGACTGCATGGTTGGCATGTAAAAATTTGAGTAGAACTCTACTACCCATGATAGATTAACCTGCCGTGGCTGTCTCTGTAGGAATCCTCATTGTCTTTGCTCAATGCGGGGCTCAACAATGTCAGCAATGTTGGTTGGGAGGATGAGAAGATACTCATTGTTATAATTCCTTTCAGCCAGGATGGGGAACATCTGCTCACAGTAGTGGTTAGTGAACCGCGCAGTGTCCTTTGCTGGGAAGGCTTTCTTTTTTTCATCGACCTTGATGATCCTCTTGATTCGTTTTGTTGAAGGTTTCACCGCTGTTGAAGATGGCTCTTCCACTAATGCTCGTTTTGTTCCTCTCCTTGCTGGTGGTTTGGGAGTAGCTTTCTCTTTACCTTTCTTGATGGCCATTCTGAAAAAAGAAAAAGAAAGTAATATGTAAAGCTAAGGGTTCGAGCAAGGGAGCGAATATTAAGGGTGATAATCAATGCACGGTAAAGAAGGATGTCGTTAACACATGGTCTAGACTACATGTGAAAAGTTCATCAAAGGTAATATAGCAAGTGCATGTGATGGTAATTAAATGCAAGATGTTTATTGGCATGCCAGCAAAGGCATGAGTAGCATAGATCAAGTATTCAATGTCCAAGTTAGATTACCAAGCCTTTCAAACTAATAATCTGTTTGTATTGACAATTACATTTAATTAATAAAATATAAAAGGGATTTTGTGAAAAACAGGCATTAAAGTAGTAGAATAGAATAATTTAAAATAATGCACAGTGCCATACGGGCTTTTTCACAAATACTTGGCATGCATGGTGAATATGTTATTGAAAGTAGTAAATTGAACATGCAAGCAATCCCTTATGAAAAGTAATATATAATTGTCAAATAATTCCACAATAACTCACAAGCAAAAATTGTAAAGAAAATAATCACCTAATTAAATTGCTAACACCAATTAAAGGAATAAAAAGAAAGAAAAGAAAATATAGATAATGAAAGTGAAAAGAAAAAGAAAACATAATTAAAAATAATAAAGGAAAAATAAAAAGTAAAGAAAGAAAGAAAAGAACCTTGATAATGGATGTGAAAAATAAAGAAGAAGAAAGTAAAAAGTGAGAATGAGTAGAGAAGGAAGAAGGGGGAAGAAAGAAATAATAAGGGAAAAGAAAAATTAGGATTTGGGGAAGAAAAGATAAGATATTTTGGCTGATGTGGATAATCTGTGCGTAGCATATGACGTGGACGCGTGAGTCACGCGGTCGCGTGGTGTGTGATTTTTGTCATCTGACGTGGACTCGTAAGTCACGCGGTCGCGTGACTTGATTTGTGCGAATGGCGCGAGGGCAGCCACGCATTCGCGCGACTCTCTGTTTCAAACCCATTTTGCCAAATTTTAGGGTGACGCGATCGCGTGGTTGATGCGATCGCGTGAATGGCCATATTTGGAGGATGACACGGCCGCGTGGGGCACGTGGTCGCGTGATGGGGCTGGTGCTTCCAGCATCATTCCAGTCCAGCTCCATCGCAACTTGCTGCCATACACCTCTTTTACGTCGATTTTTAGGGGCACGCGTCCGCGTCGGTTCACGGACGCGTGGGAGGCTCGTTTCCAAAATGACGTGGTCGCGTGGGCATGATTGTGCCTAAGGCACGCCTCCAGCCACGCTTTCGCGTGACTTTCTATTCAGTTTTCTTTTCTTCAGAACGCACATATGACGCGGACGCGTCAGCAACGCTTACGCGTCGCGTGCGTGTTTTTTTTTTAATTTAGGATATGCAGAATGCGAATGCAACTGTAAACTATATGCAGCTATATGCTGAGATTATGAGAAGAGTCATTAACACCATAAAAATAAAAATAAAGTGAAATAAATCTAAGACTGAAATGGAACGATCATACCATGGTGGGTTGTCTCCCACCTAGCACTTTGCTTTTACATCCTTAAGTTGGACGCTCGTTAGGCTCATTCTGCTTCTGTTGGTGGGTCTTCCAAGAGAAAAACCTCTAGTTCTTTGTTATTCTTCATCTTTTCACCATGATAAAGCTTCAGGCGATATCCGTTGACCTTTAAGAATTTGGAGCTAGAAGGATGACGTAGGTGGAAAACTCTGTATGGCTCTACCTTTTCTACTCTGTATGGACCTTCCCATCTTGATCTCAGTTTGCCTGCCATAAGCCTCAGTTTGGAGTTATAAAGAAGAACTAACTCCCCTGGTCTAAATTCTCTCCTTTTTATGTGCTTGTCATGGACGGCCTTCATCTTTTCTTTGTATCTCCTGGAGTTGTCATATGCTTCTAGGCAAAGATTCTCCAATTCTGCTAGTTGCAGCTTTCTTTCAGCACCAGCTTTTTCAAGATTCATGTTACACTCCCTCACAGCCCAGAAAGCCTTGTGTTCCACCTCTACTGGAAGGTGGCAAGCCTTTCCGTATACTAAGCGGAAGGGGCTCATCCCAATGGGTGTCTTATAAGCTGTTCTATATGCCCAGAGTGCATCTTGTAGCCTGACACTCCAGGCCTTCCTGTGAGGTTTTACTATCTTCTCCAGAATACACTTTATCTGTCTGTTAGAGACTTCTGCTTGTCCATTGGTTTGGGGATGGTAAGCTGTTACTACTTTGTGAATTATCCCATGCCTCTTCAGTAATCCTGTTAGTCTCCTGTTACAAAAGTGGGTGCCTTGATCGCTCACGATTGCTCGTGGTGATCCAAAGCGGCAAATAATATGATTTCTAACAAAGAAAACAACAGTGTTAGCATCATCAGTACGTGTAGAAATTGCTTCCACCCATTTAGAAACATAATCTACAGCTAACAGTATATAAAAGTAACCGTTAGAATTTGAAAATGGACCCATGAAGTCAATGCCCCAAACATAAAAAATTTCACAGAAAAGCATAATCTGTTGAGACATCTCATCCCTCTTGGATATATTTCCAAACCTTTGGCATGGGGAACAAGATTTACAAAATTCAGCAGCGTCTTTAAAAAGAGTAGGCCACCAGAATCCACAGTCTAGAATTTTTCTAGCTGTTCTTTGAGGGCGAAAATGTCCTCCACTCTCAGATGAGTGGCAGGCCTCTAAAATGGACTAGAATTCTGATTGAGGCACACACCGTCTAATTACCTGGTCAGCACCACACCTCCACAAATATGGATCATCCCATATAAAATATTTAGACTCGCTTTTTAGCTTGTCTCTTTGATGCTTAGTGAAGTTTGGAGGAAAAGTGTGGCTAACTAGATAATTTTCTACAGGTGCATACCAAGGAACTATTTCAGATACTGCTTATAAGCTATCAAATGGGAAATTATCATTTATAGGACTGGAATCATCCTTAATGTGCTCAAGGCGACTCAAGTGGCCTGCCACTAGATTCTGGTTACAACTCCTATCCTTAATTTCTAAATTAAATTCTTGCAGTAGCAGTATCCAACGTATTAGCCTTGGTTTGGACTCCTTTTTAGCTAATAGATATTTTAGAGCTACATGGTCTAAGTACACTACTATCTTAGTACCAAGTAAATAGGCTCGGAATTTATCCAGAGCAAAAACAATAGCAAGAAGCTCTTTTTCAGTAGTAGTATAATTAGATTGAGCAGCATCTAAAGTCTTAGATGCATAAGCAATTACAAAAGGATCCTTACCTTCGCGCTGAGCCAGCGCTGCTCCTACTGAATGATTGGAAGCATCACACATGATTTCAAATGGCTGGCTCCAGTCTGGTCCTCTTACAATTGGAGCTTGAGTCAGAGCGATCTTCAGCTTATCAAATGCCTGCATACAATCCTCACTGAACTCGAACTCAATATCTTTCTGCAGCAATCTGGATAAAGGCAGTGCTACCTTACTGAAGTCCTTAATGAATCTCCTGTAAAAACCTGCGTGGCCAAGGAAAGAACGGACTTCCCTCACGGAGGAGGGGTAAGGTAAACTAGAAATGACATCCACCTTTGCTGGATCTACAGAGATGCCAGTGTTAGATACAACATGTCCTAGTACAATTCCTTGTTTTACCATAAAATGACATTTTTCAAAATTTAATACAAGGTTTGTACTAACACACCTGTCTAATACTTTAGATAAACTATCCAAGCAAAGGCTAAATGAATCACCATATATACTAAAGTCATCCATAAAAACTTCCATACAGTTCTCAATAAGATCTGAGAAAAGACACATCATGCATCTTTGGAAAGTAGTGGGTGCATTACACAAGTCGAAAGGCATTCTTTTATAAGCATAAGTTCCAAAGGGGCATGTAAAAGTGGTCTTCTCCTAATCTTCAGGAGCTATATGAATTTGAAAGTAGCCTGTATAGCCATCTAAAAAACAATAATGAGATTTACCTGACAGGCGATCAAGCATCTGATCGATGAATGGCAAGGGGTAATGATCCTTGCGAGTGGCTTGGTTGAGACGCCTATAGTCAATGCAAACTCTCCATGAATTCTGCAATCTAGTTGTCAGGAGCTCTCCGTGATCATTCTTTATTGTTGTAACTCTAGACTTCTTGGGCACTACTTGTACTGGGCTAACCCATTCACTGTCTGAGATGGGGTAAATGATATCTGCTTCAAGTAGCCTGGTCACTTCCTTTTTGACAACTTCCAAGATGGTGGGATTCAATCTTCTTTGAGGCTGATGGATAGGCTTTGCTCCTTCTTCTAAGAATATTCTATGTTCATAAACTTGAGGACTGATGCCTACTATATCTGCCAAGCTCCATCTGATTGCTTTCTTATGTTTTCTCAGCACACTGAGCAGTTGCTCTTCTTGTTGAGAGGTAAGTTCCCTTGCAATGATAACTGGAAACTTCTGATCATCCTCAAGGTAAGCATACTTGAGGTGTGGAGGAAGGGGCTTTAATTTTAATTTCTGCTCGTAGCTAGGCTCTGGATCATCCGGGGCTAGTGATAATGGTAAAGGGTTCTCATTGTTTTCAGAAAGTGTCCCCACACTTGGACCTTGCTCCATATGCTTCTCTTCCATTTCTTCTTGGTGAACTTCAGCTACAGTTTCATCAATAATGTCGCACTGGAAGATAGAATGGTCTTCCGGAGGGTGCTTCATAGCTTCATTTAAACTGAAACTCACTGTTCTGCCATCTATCTCAAAGGAGTAAGTTCCTGAGAATGCATCAAGCTTGAACTTTGAAGTCTTCAGGAAAGGTCTTCCAAGCAGGATTGATGATGGTCTTCCTGAGTCATTAGGGGACATTTCCAGGATATAGAAGTCAATAGGAAATATGAGCCCCTTAATGCTCACTAATACATCTTCAGCAATTCCAACTACTGTAATAATACTTTTATCTGCTAACACAAAATGAGCTGCCGACCTTTTTAAGGGAGGGACCCTCAAAGTATCATATATAGACAAAGGCATTATACTAACACACGCTCCTAAATCACACATACAGTCAGAAAAATTACACCTCCAATGGTACAGTTAACCATACATGGACCTGAATCACTACATTTTTCAGGTATACCCCCCATTAAAGAAGATATAGAACTACCTAAAGGAATAGTTTCTAATTCATTAATTTTATCTTTATGTATGCACAAATCTTTTAGAAACTTCGCATATTTAGGTACCTGCTGAATAACATCAAAAAAGAGAACAGTTACCTCGACCTTTTTGAATATTTCCACTATTTTGGGATCAAGTTCCATCTGCTTTCTGGGCTTCCTTGCAAGGTGTGGAAATGGGATAGGAGGGGTGTTACTTGCAGCCTCTGCATCCTTTGGTGTTTCATTCTGTGGTTGAGCTGCTTCTTCTTCAACTATGTTTTGTACGTCCTCTTCTTCTTCAGCATCTTCCACTTCCACCACATCCTCAGCTGGGACGTGTTCTGGTGAGCTTGGCTCCTCATGGTTCCTCTCCTGCAATGTGGTTCCGGACCTTAAAGTGATGGCATTGATGCTACCTTTGAGATTAGGTAGGGGTTGAGAAGGAATTCCACTAGAGCTTGAAGGTTGATTTGTGGGATTAGGTGATGAATCTAACTGGGAGACGAGAGCTTGCAAAGTGGTAGTAAGACCATTTAGAGTAGAGTTCAGCTGCATCTGCATGTCCTGTTGCCCTTGTGCAAGAGAACGGAGCATCTCGTCATTTGATAAGGAATTGGAGTAAGTGATCTGAGGGACTTGCTGTTGGTTGTGCTGGGGTCCTTGGGGCTGTCTTAGGTGAGGTGCTCTGTAAGGTTGGTTCTAATTCTACTGTCTGTTGTTATTATTGTTATTCCACCTCTGGTTTTCACTGTTGTCTCTGCCTCCTCTGTTATAGTTATCCCTCCAACCTTGGTTGGAGTTGTCTTGCCATCCTTGGTTATAGTTTCCACCTTGGTTGTAGTTGCCACCCTATTGATTGTATCCTTGATTTGGGCGGTCATAGAAGTTATGAGTGGCTGCCACAGTGTTGTCTTCTTGTTGGAGTTGCGGACATTCATCAGTATAATGAATATAATCAGCACAGATTCCGCATACTCTTTGTGGAACCAACTGTTGGCTTTGCTGTGGTGGGGAAGGCTGAGCTTTATGTGTTTGTTGTTGGTTTAACTGCATCTGTTTCAGGAGGTTGGTCATTTCACATATACTCTGGGTAAGAGCAGTAGTTTCAATGCTAGAGGAAACCTCTGCAACAGCTTTTGAGTGGCTATGCCTCTGCCTGTGATTCCTAGTGGACTCAGCTAAGTCGCTGATCAGTTGCCATGCTTCATCTGCGGTCCTGTACTTTTTCAGAGAACCATTACTAGCACCATCCAGTGTAGTCTTATCCTGGGGTTCATGCCTTGAGTGAAGTAGCTGATCAATACTAGTCTATCAATCATGTGATGGGGGCACGTGTCCAGGAGATTGTTGAAGCGCTCCCAGTATTCGTAGAGAGTCTCAGATTCGCCCTGAACAATCGTTGAAATCTCTTTCCTCAATCTATCAGTAACTTCAGCTGGAAAGTATTTTTCCAAAAATTCTCTTCTAAGCGTATCCCAGTTAGTAACAGTTGCTTCAGGTTGGGTGTAGTACCATTCCCTCGCTTTTCCCTCAAGAGAAAATGGGAAAGCGGTTAACAGAATAGAAGTTTCATCTGCACGATGACGCCTAACAGTAGAACAGGCTGTCTGGAAATCCCTAGGGTGATTAATAGGCTCTTGAGCAGGTAAGCCATGAAACTTGGGCATCAAGTTGATTAGTGCAATCTTCAGTTCAAAATCTGTAGCCAAATTTGGATGACGCACTTGATACGGTTGCAGTGTAAAATCTGGGGCTCCAGCTTCTTGGAGAGTAATCTTCCTAGGTGCTGCCATATTACCTGCACGTGAATCAACTGAATCAGTAGTAAATGAGCTTTTCTCACTCTCAGGTGGCGGTTCAGATTCGCCCTCAGATGAGACTGGTGAATCGATAACAATCACTTCAGCACCCTCAAAGGCTAACCGACGTCGAGCTCGCCTAATACGTGAAAGAGTTCTTTCAATTTCAGGATCAAAAGCGGCTAAGCTCGGATCAGGCAATGAACGCGTCATTCAATGAGAAAGACATATAGCTCATGGTAACAAAATAAAAAATGAAAATAAAATAAAAATATGTACACTAATTAATAATCTAGCACACTATTGCAACTCCCCGGCAACGGCGCCAAAAATTGATGGTGGCAGAAATTGACCAGTTAAGAAATTTAATAAACAAAATGCGTTGCAAGTACAGTTCTTAACCAACTAAGATCCGCCTTCTCAATTTAAAAGGGGTTGTCACAAATTTTAGAAATAAAAATACTGGGAGTATGAGTCCCAGGTCGTCTCCCAACGAGTTGCAGGGAAGAGTGCTAATTTATTAATTAGAAATTTTCCAGAAGGTTTGAATTGGATAATGAGTAATTAAAATAATTGTAAATTAAACCAATAAAACTAAGAATTATTATTAATATAAAAAGCCTTGACTGGGGAGTTGATTAATCGGAAGTTCTATCCTTGTTGGAATCTTCTCAAGTGTAATGTAAAGCGGTTGTTGTTTTCACTTAGTTAACCCTTACTGAGTAAAGGAAAGTCAAGTGATGGACTGATTCTTATCCGCAGATCCTAGTCCTTTCCCTTGGGAAGGTCTAGCGTTAGTAGATATAGAATTAGCCAACAATGTTCAAATTAACTAAGCACTTGAGCATTCCAACTCAAGTGTCACCTCTTAATCAACTCCCGTGTCAAGTAGAGAATCTACTCCATTGACATGGAATTAATATTCATAAAAATATAAGAAGACATAAAGATGAAGGAGTAGTTGAAGGGAGTTGTCATGGAAAGGAAATCATCAAGGATGAGTACGATTTTATACTAAAACAACTGGACAAAGCAGTAATTATTGAAGAGGAAGAAGTGGTTGAAGACTTGGGAGATGCAGAACCTCCATGGGAAAGTCCAGTCATAGAACCTCCTTCCAAGAAGTTTGAATTTGATGTTGAAGAGGGTGTACAACCTCCAAGGCATATCAAGGTTGAAGACTTTGCATAGGTTGATCAAGAGATGGAGATTAAAGAAGAAGAAGCACAACCCCCCATGTCCTTGGTAAGCCATGAAGAAGAGTTTGAATTGGAAGAAAGCTACCAAAAGGAAGAGGTTGAAATTGAAGAAGCTTGCAAAGAGGTGGAAGTTGCCAAGGGAGAGCACAAGGGAATGGAGCTTGAAATCACCTTGCCAAAGCTGTTGGAGACCTCTCCCCCAAAGCCATTACCATCCAATACAACATTCAAGTGGGTAAAATTCTTATCCTTGATCTTTACTTTCCCACTTGAATACGGTTTACTTGAGACAGATAGTTAGCTTAGAGCTCTTTGTGGCTTTAAGAGTAAGAGGGAGATGGTTAGTGATTGGCAACACAATCCTAGGTTCGTCATGGTTGGGAGCTCAAAGTCTAAATGCAAGGGTTGGTATAGAGCTCGAATAAATGGGTTTAGGAAGCTGTTTGGATGCTTTAGTGAGAATTCAGATTGCTTACTGATAAATCCCAATTTTGTGGTTTATCTTGTGCTTAATTTGGGGGATTTTATCACCTTTTCTCACATTTATTCAATGAAATAGCATGGTTTTGCAATTCTCCCTTGATTTGTGCTTAAATGTGAAAACATGCTTTTTAGGCCTTAAAATAGCTAAATTCAATTCACTCTAATTCCATTCGATGCCTTAATATATTTGTTGAGTGATTTCAGGTTCATAGGGCAAGTATTGGATGGAAGAAGTGAGGAAAAAAGCATGCAAAGTGGGAGAACTCATGAAGAAATGAAGGAACCGTAAAGCTGTCAAGTCCGACCTTTTCACACTCAATCGACCATAACTTGAGCTACAGAGGTTCAAATGAGGCGGTTCCAGTTGCGTTGGAAAGCTAACATCTGGGGATTCAAAATGATATAAAATTTGCCATATGTTGCTTCGCGTATAGGGGTGATCACGTGCCATGTATACGTGCGCGCCGATTGAGCAAGTGGTCCACTAAAGTGAAATCACCCCCAGCGATTTCTAAAGCACTTTGGGCCTAACCCAACTCATTTCTAACGCTATTTCATGCAGAATTCAAACTTGGGCAAAGGGAGAGCAATTGTTTGTAGTGTAGCATCATGTAGGTTAGTTTCTAGAGAAAGAAGCTCCCTCTTCTCTCTAGAATTAGGGTTCTTAGGATATTTCCATCTTAGATCTAGTTTAATTTCATGCTTGATTTACTTTTCTCTTTGCAATCCCTCTTCTTTTACCTTTCTTCTCTCTAGTTTAGCATTTAATTCTTGTAATTCTCTACTTTTATATTGATGCACTTTTGTTCTTCTATTTTCCTTTAATGCAATTTATGATTCATGTTCCTTTATTGTTGATTTGATTTGTTGTTGTTTAATTCCTTGCAATTGAGTAGTGTAGATTTACTTTCCTTGCTATTTTACTATGTTTTCCTTTTATGCCTTTCAAGTGTTTGATAAAATGCTTGGTTGGATTTTAGAGTAGAATTTTGTGCTCTTGACTTGGGAAGATAACTTAGGAACTCTTGAGTCACTAATGTCCAAGTGATTGACGATTTGAAGCCATTAACGCTAGATCTCACCAATTGATTAGGTGTAGAACTAGGACTTATGGACTTGGATTGATATAGCTCACTTGACTTTCCTCTACTATTAGTTAGGGGTTAACTTAGTGGGATTGATCCTTGCCAATTCTCATGTTGTGGTTAGTGATTAGGATAGAGATCCTTGACCACCTAACCTCGCCAAGACCCTTTTTGTTATTTTAATTTCATTGCCATTTACATTTCTTGTCCATCATCTCAAAAACCCTAAAACATACCTCATAACCAATAACAAGGCACTTTATTGCAATTCCTCGTGAGACGACCCGGAGTCCAAATACTTCGGTTATAAATTCATTGGGGTTTGTTACTTGTGACAACTCAAATTTTTTATTGGGAGGATTGTTTGTTGGTGTAGAACTATACTTGCAACGAGAATTCATTTTGTGTGAAATTCTATACCGACACGACAATTTTTCTTAAATCAAAATGGCGCCATTGCCGGGGAGTTGCAATGGTGTTATGTTATTAGTTATTGTATATATGTGAATATTATGAATAGCTTGATTTTTGGATTGCTTGTTAGCTTTTGCTAGTTTTAGGATTTTGTTTCATTATTTCTTGTTAGCTTTTTGTTTCTTATTTTCACTTTTCACTATGAATTCTCACTTTGGCTATGAGTGTGATTACAACTATGTTTTAGGAAATGGGAACTTCAATGAAGATGTGCATCAAGGATGGGATAACCAAAGGTGGGAGGAGCCATATGCATATGATCAATCCTCATGGCAACAGCCTTCACCAATGCACTATGATGAAGAGCCATTCTATGATGCATATCAATCCAATGGCTATGGTGAATCCCCTTGTGACTTTCAAGAACCACCACCATATGCCTATGAGCCATATCCCCAACATAACCCTCAACTATACTCACAAGCTCCTTCTTACCAACCACTTTCATATGACCCTAATCCATATCCATCCTACCAACAACCATATGAGCCATATGAACCACACATAGAGCCACCACTACTCCAACATCAACATTTTCAAGAACCGTCCCCTCCATATTATTACCAAGATGAACCACCTCCAATACATGAAAACTTTCAACCACAACTCTACCTAAAAGAACCACATTCCGACTATAATACCTTTTCCTCAAACAATGAACCCTCTCTTCTACCATCACCTCCCGATGAAGCCTTTATGCTAGAATTAAGGGATCTTGAATCTCATATCTTAAGGCAACACGAGGAGGATGAAAAGAAATTTGAGGAGTTAAGAGCAAAAACGGCTATCATGGTAGAAGCCATTGGCAACATAGTCTCATCCCGCCTAAGCCTATGCAGTCAAAGCACTTCCATTGTGGAATGTAGAGAAGCAACTAAGGAGCTTAGTGAGGGAGTGAACTTGAAGCTCCAAGGTGAAGAAGAGGAGTTAAAGCAAGAAATGCAACAAGAAGAGGATGTAGAGATTATTGAACAAGAGGAAGAAATGGTTGAAGACTTAGGAGATGCAAAACTACCTTGGGAGTCTAGAATTGAAGAAAACCCCTCCAAGATGATTGAATTTGATAATAAGGAGGAATGTGCACAACCTCCAAGGCATATCTCTTATGAAGAATTGGATGGGATAGAGCAAGAATTGAGTCCCCTTGGTGATGAAGATCAAGCATCAAGTCTTAGTGGTGAAGAATCCTTTGAGCATGAAAAACCTTCTCTCAATAAAATGGAAAGCAATGTGGAGGTAAATGTCTCTCACCATCCCATTTATGATTTGAGTAAGGGAAGAGAGTTAGATAAAATTGTCGAACAAATGATTGAAATTAAGAGATCTTGTGAAGAGGTGGAGATCCTTAGAAAAAGGAGGATGGGAATTGAATACGCTTTATCAAGACCCTTGGACACTTCTCTACCTAGGTTGCCATCTATTCCTTCATTTGAGTGGGTGAAATTCATTTCTATTAGCTTTATTATACCACTTGAATATGGTTTGGTTGAAACGGATGGCCAACTTAGGAAGCTTTGTGGGATGAAGCATAAAAGAAAAATGTTTTGTTGTTGGCATTGCAAATCAAGGTTAGAGTAGTACTCAACTAGAGGGGTCTAGGAAGATTGTCGGCCACTTTATTGAGAATTCAGCTTACTCACCACCCGGTTGGACTAATAAAGATGATCAACTTGAAGACGGGTGTAAAAATAAAGTGTGGGATCCCGGATCACAAGACGAGGATCAACTTTGGGAGCCCGTGGGTTGTGAAGAACTCCATCAAAGCTTGGGGTTACTAACTTTGAATGATGAAGCACAATGGAAATCCAAGCATGGTGGATGTTCAAGGATGGATTCAAGCACAAGCCACCTTGATGAAGAGCTCCCCATAAGTCCAACTTAAGGACAATAAACAAAAGTGCTAGGTGGGAGACACCCCACCATGGTAACATCTTTTCATTTTTCTCTTTTGTACATATTGGTAAAATAAGTTTAATTTCATGTTTTGTTTGATTAGTTGAGTTTAATTGGGGGTCTAGTAGGTTAAATAAGGTTTTATGATGTTTTGGTAGCTGGTTGGAGTTTGGAACGCTTGGTTTGGTGCAAAAGCATAGAAAAATTTTGAAAAACAGAGCACCACCCACGCGCACGCGCACTCCACGCGTACGTGTGAATCAAGCAATTTCGGCCATCCACGCGTACGCGTGGATTGAATTTTTCCCACCTCCCATACATTCACCCGAGAGTTGTGCCTGAAGTGTGCCAACTTTGTGCCCCAGGGCACGTGAACGCGTACCTTGCGCGTCCGCGTCGACTCTCTGCCTTGCCATGCAGGCGTACGCGCACTGCACGCATACGCGTCGTTTCCATTTTCATCAATCCACGCTTACGCGCACATGACGCGCACGCGTGGATTGCCCTGTTTAACTCACCTTCTTCTCTTCTCCTCTTTCCATTTCTTTCCTTCTTCTCTTCTCTTTCCATCCTTCAATCATCATCCAACACTACCAAGCATCATATAACACCATTTCTTTTAGTTAGTTAGTTTGTTTAATTTTTGTTTTCCATTATAAGTGTTGGATTACTAATCTTGTTTACTGTTTACTACTGCTTATTACTAATGGGATTTTGGTTTAACATCATTGTTGTTATTGTCATTGTTGGATTCTTTTGTTGAGGTTGCAATTTACTACTTGGTTTGGAAATTTTCATGTTCAACACTTTTGAATGCCAAGTACTTGTTACATTGCCTTCATGCATCTTACCTCTTTGAATTGCATGTTTTGGCCACCATGCATTCATCATCCATTGTTAGGCATTTGTATATTATCAATGCATTTTTTTTTAGGATGCTTGTTCTAATTGATCATCATCTATTTCGTGCATTGAGTTTGTGGAATTGTGAAATTAGATCGAAAGCTTACCTAGTGACGTATTTTTGAGCTTTTCAAGCTTTGTGGACCATGCTTGCTATGTGATTGATTTTTGACTTCTATATCCTTTTTCCTAAGTTCCATAACATCCACGTAATTCACCTCTATGTCACTTAGGTGTTGCAACAACTTCAATATGTGTCATTGTTTGATGTGTGAGCTCTCTATACCATTTTGTTCATTAAATTTACTTACACATCAATCGATGCCCATGCATTATCCAAATTCACAATTGCTTGATTAATTGCTTGAATGCTTTCATGCCTCTTCACTACTTGTGTGGTTGACTTACCCTACAAGTCTTTTGAAGTATTTCAAGCACACTAGATTGAGTGAAATGTGTGTCTTCTTTTGTATAATTGTGACATGGTTTCTAAATACTAGAGTGTGAGTTCTAAACCGCATGCAAGTTAGGACCCACACACTTATTTTTCATTAATGTCACACTAATTCACTCACTCAACTCTAGTGATTTACCTCATTCCAACAATCCATACTTCCTTGCTTGTGAATTTACTTGTCTTACTATCTCATGTTTTCTATGTTCAGGATGAGTCATCATAAGAAAAAAACAGAAGCGGGAAAAGAACACGCAACATCGGTTGACCTACCAACTGAAGGTAGCAACTAGGAAAGTCGCCGAACCCCTTTGTTCATCTTTGGATGCACCGAGGACGGTGCAAACTTTTAAGTGTGGGGAGGTCGTCCGACCGCTCGGCATTTTTGGGTGACAAGTTTCTAACCCTAACACTTTTGCATTTCATTTTTAGGTCTTTTAGGATTTTTGGTTGCATTGCATATGTATATATTAAGCTTAGTCAAAATCATGATATTTTCCAAGGATTTTATCTATAGGGTACCCTGGTGCGCAGAAATTGTGATTACACTTTGATTATGTAAAATTCATCGCTCTTTCTTTCCCTGGTAATGGCGCCAAAAACTTGGTGCCAATACCATGGTTCACAACTTTGCACAACTAACCAGCAAGTGCACTGGGTCGTCCAAGTAATACCTTACGTGAGTAAGGGTCGAATCCGACGGAGATTGTTGGTATAGGCAGGATTTTATTCCTTTTGGCCTTCCTATCCACTGATGTCAAAGCCTTGGGATCCTTTTTATTTGCCCTTGCCTTTTGGTTTTAAGGGTTATTGGCTTTTTGCTCTTGCCTTTTGGTTTCAAGAGCTTTGGCTTTTTCTGCTTGCTTTTTCTCACTTTTTTTTTCTATTTTTTTTGTCTATTTTTTCTTTTTTTTTTTTCTGCAAGCCTTGTTCTTTGCTGCTTTTTCTTGCTTCAAGAATCATTTTTTATGATTTTTCAGATTATCAAATAACATGTCTCCTAGTCATCATTCTTTCAAGAGCCAACATATTTAACATTCTTAAAAAATAACTTCAAAAGACATATGCACTGTTCAAGCATTCATTCAGAAAACAAGAAGCATTGTCACCACATCAATATAATTAAACTAAGTTCAAGGATAAATTCGAAACTCATGTACTTCTTGTTCTTTTGAATTAAAATAGTTTTTATTTAAGAGAGGTGATGGATTCATAGGATATTCATAACTTTAAAACATAGTTACTAACTACTAATGATCATGTAATGAAGACACAAACATAGATAAGCACTTAACATAGAGAAAACGAAAAACAGAGAAAGTAAGAACAAGGAGTGAATCCACCTTAGTGATGGTGGCGTTTCCTTCTTGAGGAACCAATGATATCCTTGAGCTCTTCTATGTCTCTTCCTTGTCTTTGTTGCTCCTCCCTCATTGCTTTTTGATCTTCTCTTATTTCATGAAGGATGATGGAGTGCTCTTGATGTTCCACCCTTAGTTGTCCCATATTGGAACTTAATTCTCCTAGGGAGGTATTGATTTGCTCCCAATAGTTTTGTGGAGGAAAATGCATTTGAGGTATCTCCGGGATCTCATGGTGATGAGCTTCCTGCGCCTCTTGAGCTCCATGAATGGACTCTCTTGCTTGCTCCATCTTTTTCTTAGTGATAGGCTTTGGAAATGAACCTTTCCATCTCCCATGACTCGGAGGTGGAAGCTTTTGTCTTCCCTTTCCCTTTTCTAGAGGATTCTCCGGTCTTAGGTGCCATTAATGGTAATGGAAAAACAAAAAGCTTATGCTTTTACCACACCAAACTTAGCATGTTGCTCGCCCTCGAGCAAAAGAAGAAAGAATAGATGAAGAAGAAGAAGATATGGAGGAGATGGAGGGATGTGTGTATGGATGTGAGTGGTGAATGGAAAACAGAAGGGATGAGGGTGAGGTGGGTGGGGATCCTGTGAGGTCCACAGATCCTGAGGTGATCCTGTGGGGTCTACAGATCCTGAGGTGTTCAAGGATTTATAACCTTGCACCAAATTAGGCATGTAAAATGCCCTTGCACACAACTCTGGGCGTTCAGCGCCAGATTGGTGCCCATTTTGGGCGTTCAACGCCCATTTGTTGCCCATTTCTGGCGTTGAACGCCAGAACCATGCTTGTTCTGGGCGTTCAGCGCCAGCTCCTCTCCAGGGTGCAATTCTGGCGTTCAACGCCCAGATGATGCCCATTTTGGGCGTTCAGCGCCCAGATACTGCCCATTTTGGGCGTTCAGCGCCAGAACCATGCTCTGTTCTGGCGTTGAACGCCAGGCAGGTGCTTCCTCCAGGGTGTGATTTTTCTTCTGCTGTTTTTGATTCCGTTTTCGATTTTTATATTTATTTTGTGACTCCACATGATCATGAACCTATAAAGACATATAGCTAAGAAAAATATAGTTAGATAAATAAAAATTGGGTTGCCTCCCAACAAGCGCTTCTTTAATGTCAATAGCTTGACAGTGGGCTCTCATGGAGCCTCACAGATGTTCAGAGCATTGTTGAGACTCCCCTAACACCAAACTTAGAGTTCGGATATGGGAGTTCAACACCAAACTTAGAGTTTGGTTGTGGCCTCCCAACACCAAACTTAGAGTCTGACTGTGGGGGCTTTGGTTGACTCTGCTTTGAGAGAAGCTTTTTCTGCTTCCTCTCCATGGATGCAGAGAGAGATCCTTGAGTTGTAAACACAAGGTTGTCCTTATTTAATTGAAGGATCAGTTCTCCTCTGTCCACATCAATCACAGCTCTTGCTGTGGCTAGGAAAGGTCTTCCTAGGATGATGGATTCATCCTCTTCCTTTCCAGTATCCAGGACTATGAAATCAGCAGGGATGTAAAGGCCTTCAACCTTTACTAATACGTCCTCTACTTGTCCATAAGCCTATTTTCTTGAATTATCTGCCATCTCTAATGAGATTCTAGCAGCTTGCACCCCATAGATTCCCAGTTTCTCTATTACAGAGAGGGGCATGAGGTTTACTCCTGAACCAAGGTCACACAGAGCCTTAAAGATCGTGGTGCCTATGGTACAAGGTATTATGAACTTTCCAGGATGCTATCTCTTCTGAGGCAATGTCAGTTGATCCAGATCACTTAGTTCATTGGTGAACAAGGGACGTTCATCTTCCCAAGTTTCAATACCAAATAATTTGGCATTCAGCTTTATGATTGCACCAAGAAACTTGGCAGTTTGCTCTCCAGTAACATCCTCATTCTCTTCAGAAGAGGAGTACTCATCAGAGCTCATGAAGGGCATAAGGAGGTTTAATGGAATCTCTATGGTCTCTAGTTGAGTCTCAGATTCCTTTTGTTCCTCAGAAGATCGAAAATTTCTGAAAGGTTATCTCTGGATTGTTGTATTTTAGCTTCTCTTAGTTTCCTCTTCAGAGTCCTTTCAGGTTCTGAATCTGCTTCAACAAGAATGTTCTTGTCCTTGCTCCTGCTCATATAAAAAAGAAAGAACAGAAAAATAATAATAATAGAGGTCTTTTTTACCACAGTATAAAGGTCCCAGTGTGAGTAGAAGAAAAGAAGAAGAAGAAATTCGAACACAGATGGAAGAGGGGGTTCGAATTTGGGTGCGATGAAGTGTTAGTAGATGAATAAGTAAATAGAAGGAGATGAGAGAGAAGGAGAATTTTCGAAAATAATTTTTGAAAAAAAAGAATTAGTAATTTTCGAAAATTAAGATTTAAAAATTGAAATAATTAGTTAATTAAAAAGAAATTTTAAAAAAGAGGGAAGATATTTTCGAAAAGTAGAGAGAGAGAGAGTGTTAGTTAGGTAGTTTTGAAAAACATAAGAAACAAACAAAAAGTTAGTTAGTTAGTTGAAACAAATTTTGAAAAGATAAGAAGTTAGGAAGTTAGAAAAGATATTTTGAAATCAAATTTTTGAAAAAGGTGAGATAAGAAGATATTTTTGAAAAGATATGATAGAAATTAGTTTTTGAAAAAGATTTGAATTTTTAAAATCACAATTAATGACTTGATTCACAAAAAAATCACAAGATATAATTCTAGAACTTAAAGTTTGAATCTTTCTTAACAAGCAAGTAACAAGCTTGAAATTTTTGAATCAAAACATTAATTGTTTTTTTTATTTTCGAAAATTTGATATAAAAATAAGAAAAAAAAATATTTTTGAAAAATATTTTAAAAATTTTAAAAATCTGAATTTTTTTTTTGTAAATTTCGAAAATAAAGATATATATATATATATATATATATTTTTTATTTTTTTGAATTTTTATGAAAAACATGAAAATGATGCAATGCATGAAAATTTTGGATCAAAACAATGAATGCATGCAAGAATGCTATGAATGTCAAGATGAACACCAAGAACACTTTGAAGGTCATGACGAACATCAAGAACACATTTTTGAAAAATTTTTATATGCAAAGAAAACATGTAAGACACCAAACTTAGAAATCTTTCATGTGTAGACTCTAACAAACGAAAAATGCATATGAAAAACACCATACAACACAAAACAAGAAAACATCAAGATCAAACAAGAAGACTTACCAAGAACAACTTGAAGATCATGAAGAACACTATGAATGCATGAATTTTCGAAAAAAAATGCAAGATGCATATGCAATTGACACCAAACTTATAACATGACACATGACTCAAACAAGAAACAGAAAAATATTTTTGATTTTTATGATTTTCTAAAATTTTTTGGATTTTTTGAAAATTAATTGAAAAAGGAAAATAAGGATTCCAAAATTTTTAATATGAATTCCAGGAATCTTGCCATGTTAGTCTAAAGCTTCAGTCCAGGAATTAGACATGGCTCACTAGCCAGCCAAGCTTTCAATGAAAGCTCCAGTCCAAAACACTAGACATGGCCAATGGCCAGCCAAGCTTCAGCAGATATGGATACTTTTCATGTATAGAGCAACTAAGTGTGTGAGAATCTCTTCTTTTGTGATTGTAAGTTGAAACCCCAGTCCAAAAGATTAGACATGGCTTACAGCCAGCCAGGATTCAACAAATCACCATGAAACACTAGAATTCATTCTTAAAAATTCTGAAGAAAAATATATTTTTGAAAAGATTTTTATTTTAAAAATTTTTTCGAAAACAAAGGAGAAATTTTTGAAAGATTTTTTTGAAAAATTTTTGAAAATGAAACAAAAAGAAAATTACCTAATCTGAGCAACAAGATGAACCGTCAGTTGTCCAAACTCGAACAATCCCCGGCAACGGCGCCAAAAACTTGGTGCGCAAAAATTGTGATTACACTTTGATTATGTAAAATTCATCGCTCTTTCTTTCCCTGGTAATGGCGCCAAAAACTTGGTGCCAATACCATGGTTCACAACTTCGCACAACTAACCAGCAAGTGCACTGGGTCGTCCAAGTAATACCTTACGTGAGTAAGGGTCGAATCCGGGGCTGAGCTTGAGTGTTACACGTGTAGAGGTCATTCCTGGAGTTGAACGCCAGTTTTGGTGCCAGTTTGGGCGTTGAACTCCACTTTGCAGCTTGTTTCTGGCGCTGGACGCTAGAATTGGGCAGAGAACTGGCGTTGAACGCCAGTTTGCGTCGTCTAAGCTTAGGCAAAGTATGGACTATTATACATTGCTGGAAATCCCTGGATGTCTACTTTCCAACGCAATTTGAAGTGCGCCATTTCGAGTTCTGTAGCTCCAGAAAATCCACTTTGAGTGCAGGGAGGTCAGAATCCAACAGCATCAGCAGTCCTTCTTCAACCTTTGAATCTGATTTTTGCTCAAGTCCCTCAATTTTAGCCAGAAAATACCTGAAATCACAGAAAAACACGCAAACTCATAGTAAAGTCCAGAAATGTGAATTTAACATAAAAACTAATGAAAACATCCCAAAAAGTAACTAGATCCTACTAAAAACATACTAAAAACAATGCCAAAAAGCGTATAAATTATCCGCTCATCATACCCCAATTGAAAAAAAAATTTTAGAACTTGCTTGAATTATATACTTTGTGGAACATGATTTTTGAGCTAAGAACACAAGCATGTGAGATTTGAGCCTAATTGTGTGGTTACATCATATATAACCACTTATTTTCATTCTTGTGTGCATTATTTTCTTCCTATGATTGTAATCTTTGATTTGTTTAATTCTATATGTCCATTATTTTGTGTATACATGCATTTATATGATTGAGGCCATTGTTCAAATAGCTCACTTACCCAAATAAGCCTACCTTTTATCTTCCATTGATAACCAATTTGAGCCTATGCTTAACCCATTTGTTCTTAATTGTAGCACATTACAAGCCTAAGTGAAAAACAATAAATATCCCTTAATTTGGATCTTTGATTAGCTTAGGCTAGTGAGAGTGTTATTATTTGATTTTGGAAAAGTTGGGAACATTGGATAGAGATAAAAATGTGTTTTTGTATTTGTGTTGAGAATCTTGGGAATTAGGAACATACTCATGTATTAATCATGTGTAAACCATATGCATTGATGTTCTTGTATATATTTTAGTTTGAAAAAAAAATTGAGAAAAACAAAAAGAAAAAAAAATATATATATATATAAGAAAAAAAAGAAAATATATAGAAAAGAAAGAAAAGAAAGCAATAAGAAGGGGACAAAAATGCCCCAAAGTCAAGGTTCAATAAAAAAATCAATGCATATGTGTGGTGATCGAAAGAGAATGCATGAGTGTGTGAAAAAGTGAAGAATGGGTAGTTAGGTTTGTTTAGAATTGTATAGGTTGTCATAGGTTAGGTGGGAAGTTTAAGTTAATCAAAGATTCAAATTTCAAGCCCACTTGATCATATGCATCTTACCCTGACCCTAGCACCATTACAACCTATGGGAAAGCCCTCATGATATTTGTATGCATGCATGAATTAATTGTTGATTGTTAGATGAAAAACAAATCTTGGAAAGCATGATTAGGGGAGAATTGAGTGAATCAACCCCATACACTTGAGCGACTAAAGCGGATACACATCCGGTGAGGGTTCAATTGCTCAATTACATATTTCCACCCATGGTCATCTTTTCTTGCAAGTTTGGAAAATCTTTTTAACAATTCAATTCAATTGTGGGTTTGATTTGATTACTATTGCTTTAACCCTTGTACTTGTATATGTATTCTTGAAAATTAATTGTTTTGACCAAGTAGATGCATTCATGTAGATAGATCGCATACAGATAGGTTGCATGTAGTTAGTTTGCATTGAATAAATGTTGATGTCCCTTTGCTTCTTTCTTGATTTTAGCATGAGGACATGCTTAGTTTAAGTGTGGGGAGATTTGATAAATCCCAATTTTGTGGTTTATCTTGTGCTTAATTTGGGAGATTTTATCACTTTTTTCCATATTTATTCAATAAAATAGCATGATTTTGAAATTCTCCCTTGATTTGTGCTTAAATATGAAAATATGCTTTTTAGGCCTTAAAATTGGTGATTTTAATTCACTTTAATTCCATTCAATTCCTTGATGTATTTGTTGAGTGATTTCAGGTTCATAAGGCAAGTATTAGATGGAAGAAATGAGGAGAAAAGCATACAAAATGAGAGAATGCATGAAGAAACAAAGATTGGGAATGCACCAAAGGACGCGCACGCGTACATGCCACGTCCGCGTGGGTTGAGAATTTGCCAGTCGACGCGCACGCGCACATGGCGCGCGCGCGCCAATACTCTCACGTGGCCCACTTGAAGGCAAAACACTGGGGGCAATTTCTGAGCTGCCCAGGCCCAAATTCAACTTATTTTCTGAGTGTATTTCATGCAGAATTAAAGTCCAAGCAAGAGGGGGAGCAATTGTTTGTAGCATTAGCATCATGTAAGTTAGTTTCTAGAGAGAGAAGCTCCCTCTTCTCTCTAGAATTAGGTTAGGTTAATCTCTTTTAGATTTAGGTTTAATTTCATGTTCTCATCTTATTTCCTTTACAATTTCTTGTTCTACTACTGTATTCTCCTTAAGTTTTCATGTTAATTTCTCTTTTATGTTCATGGATGCTATTGTTGGATTTGATTTACTTTTAATGCAATTTGATGTTTGATATTCTTTTGATGTTGATTTGAGTTGTGATTATTGATTTCTTGCAATTAGTAGTTGGTAGATTTTACTATTTCTTGTCATTTACTATGCTTTCCTTTTATGCCTTCCAAGTGTTTGACAAAATGCTTGGTTGGTTGTTAGAGTAGATTTTGAGCATTCTTGGCTTGGAAAGAGTAATTAGGCAATCTTGAGTCATAAAAACCCAACTCATGTTGGTGATCTAGAGTTGTTAGCTAATATTGTTTCCATTGACGCTAATCTTTTGCTAATTTAATTAGTGAGTTGATTAGGACTTTTGGATTGAGATTAGCTAGTCTTGTTAGACTTTCTCTCATGGAAGATAACCTATATCTTCTTCCAATGTTGGAGATGACGTAATAAGATAAATTCTTGTTTATAATTGAGACATGATTAATTAGTCTTGTTTGACTTTCTCTCTATGTGAAGATGACATGATACCTTCTTTCATTTGTTGGAGTTGACTAGATAAGATGAATTAATCATTGCATGACTGGTGCACGAATTGTGAATCACACTTTTCCCAACTCGTACCACTAACCAGCAAGTGCACTGGGTCATCCAAGTAATACCTTACGTGAGTAAGGGTCGAATCCCACGGAGATTGTTGGTTTGAAGCAATCTATTGTTATCTTGTAAATCTTAGTCAGGAAGTCAGTTATGTTTATCAGTTGAATTGCAAATAAACAAGAGAGCATGGATTAAAGGTTACTTGTTATGCAGTAATGGAGAATATGTTGGAGTTTTGGAGATGCTTTGTCTTCTGAATCTCTGCTTTCCTCTGTCTTCTTGTTCATGCACGCACGTCCTCCTATGGCAAGCTGTGAGTTGGTGGATCACCGTTGTCAATGGCTACCTTCCATCCTTCCAGTGAAAACTACGCTCACGCGCTCTATCACAGCACGGCTAATCACCGGTTGGTTCTCGATCCGGTTGGAATAGAATCCCTTGATTCCTTTGCGTTTGTCACTAACGCCCAGCCTTCAGGAGTTTGAAGCTCGTCACAGTCATTCAATCCTTGAATCCTACTCGGAATACCACAGACAAGGTTTAGACTTTCCGGATTCTCATGAATGCCGCCATCAATTCTAGCTTATACCACGAAGATTCTGATTAAGAGATCTAAGAGATACTCATTCAATCTGATATAGAACGGAGGAGGTTGTCAGGCACACGTTCATGGGTTGAGAATGGTGATGAGTGTCACGGATCATCACCTTCATTACAGTTAAGCGCGAATGAACATCTTAGATAGGAACAAGCGTGTTTGAATAGAAAACAGAAATACTTGCATTAATTCATTGAGACACAGCAGAGCTCCTCACCCCCAACAATGGAGTTTAGAGACTCATGCCGTCAAAGAGTACGAAGTTCAGATCTAAAATGTCATGAGATGCAAAAATAAGTCTCTAAAAGTTGTTTAAATACTAAACTAGTAGCCTAGGTTTACAAAAAATGAGTAAACTATGATGGATGGTGCAGAGATCCGCTTCTGGGACCCACTTGGTGTGTGCTGGGGTTGAGACTTAAGCAATTCACGTGCATAAGGCCATTTTGGGCGTTCAACGCCAGGTTTGGATCCATTTCTGGCGTTGAACTCCAACTTTTAATCCTTTTCTGGCGCTGGACGCCAGAATTAGGCAGAGAACTGGCGTTGAACGCCAGTTTACGTCATCTATCCCTGAGCAAAGTATAGACTATTATATATTTCTGGAAAGCCCTAGATGTCTACTTTCCAACGCAATTGGAAGCACGCCATTTCGAGTTATGTAACTCCAGAAAATCCACTTTGAGTGCAGGGAGGTCAGAATCCAACAACATCAACAGTCCTTTTTCAGCCTGAATCAGATTTTTGCTCAGCTCCCTCAATTTCAGCCAGAAAAATACCTGAAATTACAGAAAAATACACAACTCATAGTAGAGTCCAGAAATATGAATTTTTCCTAAAAACTAATGAAAATAAACTAAAAACTAACTAAAACATACTAAAAAATATATGAAATTAACCCCAAAAAGCGTATAAAATATCCGCTCATCACAACACCAAACTTAAACTGTTGCTTGTCCTCAAGCAACTAGACAAATAAAATAGAAGACTAATAAGTTGAGAAGCTATAATATCTCAGAGTTTTTGAGTGAAGCTCAGATTCTAATTAGATGAGCGGGACTAGTAGCTTTTTACTTCTGAACAGTTTTGGCATCTCACTTTATTCATTAAAGCTCAGAGTGATTGGCATCTATAGGAACTTAGAATTCAGAGAGTGTTATTGATTCTCCTATTTCAGTGTGATGATTCTTGAACACAGCTATTTCATGAGTCTTGGCCGTGGCCCTAAGCACTTTGTTTTCCAGTATTACCACCGGATACATAAATGCCACAGACAGATAATTGGGTGAACATTTTCAGATTGTGGCTCAGCTTTGCTAAAGCCCCCAATTAGAGGTGTCCAGGGTTCTTAAGCGCACTCTTTTTTTTGCTTTGGACCTTGACTTTAACCGCTCAGTCTCAAGTTCTCACTTGACACCTACACGCCACAAGCACATGGTTAGGGACAGCTTGGTTTAGCCGCTTAGACCAGGATTTTATTCCTTTATGCCCTCCTATCCACTGATGCTCAAAGCCTTGGGATCCTTTTTATTTGCCCTTGCCTTTTGGTTTTAAGGGTTATTGGATTTTTCTGTTGTTGTTGTTTTTTTTTTTTGCTGCTTTTTCTTGCTTCAAGAATCATTTTTATGATTTTTCAGATCATCAATAACATGTTTCATGTTCACCATTCTTTCAAGAGTCAACATATTTAACAGTCTTAAACAACAAATTCAAAAGACATATGCACTGTTCAAGCATTCATTCAGAAGACAGAAAGTATTGCCACCACATGTAACTAATTAGAATTTCTCTTATTAAAACTCGAAATTTTATTGTTTTTTATTCAAAAGATCTACTATTTTATTCATGTTTGCTGATGATGAGAAAAATAAACTATAGCTTAATTGGAGATAAGATCAAAATAGATACTAATTACTACTATATGACTCCTAAGGTGAACCTTTCTAATGACGCTATCACAGATTTAAAGCAGAGATTGGAATTTAACAACCTTTATTCTGGGGGAACAGGGGTTCCTTTGATCCTTGGGGTGCTCGGTCCTGCAAGAGATAACTTCTGGCGCTTCAAGTCCCTTAAGTCACGCCCTTGCTCCTCTTGTTCTTTAAACATATAGGTAAGAATTTGACTGTGTTCCTTCTGTTCTTTTATTATTTGCTCCATAGCTTCCCATATCTTGGTAACAGACGTCTCAAGATACTCCCAATATTCAGATTGAGGGATTTCTGGGAGGAATTCCTGCGTTTTCTTCTTGATGGGATCATCCTGTGCTTGTTGTTTTTCCATTGATGCTTTGGTGATTGGCTTCTCAACTGAGATATACTCAGTTATTCCCATCCTTACTCCAGTGTCCTTGCAGAGCAGAGAAATCATGCTTGGATAAGCCAACCTGGCCTCTTTAGAGTTTTTGTTAGCAATTTTGTAGAGTTCAGCTGATGAACCTCCACTTCCTTTCCCATCATGATGCAATGGATTATCACTGCTCTTTTAACTGTGACTTTAGAATGGTTGCTAGTAGGCAACAGAGAATGCCCAATGAAGTCTAGCCATCCTCTGGCGACTGGTTTGAGATCCTCTCTCTTGAGTTGATTTGGGACACCCTTTGTGTTGGTGGTCCACCTGGCTCCAGGGATACATATGTCCTCTAGAATCTTATCCAGGCCCTTGTCTGCTCTCATCATCCTCCTGTTGAAGGAGTCTGAATCATCCTTCAGCTGAGGTAGCTTTAAGATCTCCCTGATCCTGTCAGGGTGGGTATGAACAATCTTTCCTCTGACCACGGTCCGATAGTCATAGAGAGCAGTCCCAGATAGTTTCTGCTTGTTAGTTTGCCACATATTAGCATAGAACTCCTGGACCATGTTCCTTCCCACTTTCGTTTCAGAATTAGCTAGGACTTCCCAGCTCCTGATTCGAATTTGCTCCTGGATCTCCAGGTATTCATCTTCTTTCAGATCGAATCTAACTTCCAGGATCACTGATCTCAGACCCATTATTTTGTTATAATGGTCCGAATGTTCTTTAGATAAGAACTTCCCTTGATTCCAAAGTGGTTTAAAATTGAGAGGATATGAAAGATTTTTGAGAAAGATAGATTTAATTTTTGAAAAAGATAAAGTGGAGGTTTTGAAAAAGATATTGATGAGTTGAAAAAGATAGATTTGTGAAAAAAAAGAATTTTGAAAAGAGTTGGATTGAATTTGCAAAGATGCCTGGTGCTTATGGATTAAAATACATTTGATATTTTCAGTGGTAGGGTTTTTAGAAATTATGGAATTTAGAAATCAGGGTTCTTGACATGTTTATGTAAGAAACATGAATTGAAGTATGAAAATCAAGATTTAGAATGAAAAATTTTGAACAAAAATGAGTTTTGTCTCCTCCCTGCCATCCTGGCGTTTGAACGCCCAAACACTGCCTGTTTTGGGCGTTCAGCGCCCAATTGCTGCTCTCCTGGGCGTTCAACGCCCAGCTGCTGCCATTACTGGCATTCAACGCCCAGTGGGTGCCCATTTCTGGCGTTGAACGCCCAGATTGCTACCATTACTGGCGTTCAACGCCCAGTGGATGCCCATTTTGGGCGTTGAACGCCCAAAATACACTTTTACTGGCGTTTTCTTGTCAGTGAGCTCTTTTTATCTGTTTTGTGTGCCGAGGTCTTCTGTAGATGGGCATGTGAATGCTGTTTTCTCTTGATCCTGAGGATCTACTGCAATCTGGTTATAGCCTGAGTAGCCGTCCAAAAAGCAGTAATAATCATGACCTGCTAGTCTTTCTAGCATCTGGTCTATGAATGGTAAAGGAAAATGATCCTTTCTGGTGGCTGTATTGAGCCTTCTGTAGTCAATACACATGCGCCACCCTGTAACTGTTCTTGTAGGAACCAGTTCATTTTTTTCATTATGAATCACTGTCATGCCTCTCTTTTTTGGGACGACTTGGATAGGGCTCACCCAGGGGCTATCAGAAATAGGATAAATAATCCCAGCCTCTAGTAATTTGGTGACCTCTTTCTGCACCACTTCTTTCATGGCTGGATTTAGCCGCCTCTGTGGTTGAACCACTGGTTTGGCATTATCCTCCAATAAGATTTTGTGCATGCATCTAGCAGGGCTTATGCCCTTAAGGTCACCTATGGACCACCCAAGAGCTGTCTTGTGTGTCCTTAGCACCTGAATAAGTGCCTCCTCTTCCTGTGAATTTAAAGCAGAGCTTATGATCACTGGAAAAGGGTCTTCAATGAGAGATCATCCAGTTGCTAGGAAGGGTCTTCCTAGAATGAGAGTAGCACTCTTGTGCTCCTCCATCTCCAGCACAACAAAGTCAGTGGGAAAGGCGAATGGCCCAACTCTGACAATCATGTCTTCAATCACACCTAATGGGTATTTAGTAAAACCATCAGCAAGTTGGAGACATATCCGGGTTGGTTTAACTTCTTCAGTTAAGCCAAGCTTTCTGATAGTGGATGCAGGTATTAGGTTGATGCTTGCCCCAAGATCGCATAAAGCTGTCTTGGTGCAATTACCTTCTAATATGCATGGCATCAGAAAACTCCCAGGGTCTTTAAGCTTTTCAGGAAAGCTTTTCAGAATGGCTGCACTGCATTCTTCAGTGAGGAGAACTCTTTCTGTTTCTCTCCACTCCTTTTTATGACTCAAGATCTCTTTCATGAACTTGGCATAAGAAGGTATTTGCTCAAGTGCTTCTGCAAATGGAATCTTTATTTCAAGAGTCCTGAGATAATCTGCAAAGTGAGCAAATTGCTTATCCTGCTCCTCTTTCCGGAGTTTTTGAGGATAAGGTATCTTAGCTTTATATTCTTCAACCTTAGTTGCTGCAGGTTTATTGCCTACAGAAGTGGTTGAAGAAGCCTTTCTAGAGGGGTTGTTATCAGCATTTGTGTGTGTCTGATCCCTCACTGGCGATTGAGTGCCAGAGTTAGAAGCTGGAGTGAAACTGGACGCCAGCTCCTTGTCTGCTCCTGGCATCTGAACGCCAGAACTGTGCCCATTTTGGGCGTTCAGCTTCGATTGCTTAGAGGTTTTGCGATTTTTGAAAAATCCTTTATAAACCTCCTATAGAATCCTGCATGCCCCAGAAAGCTTCTGATTGCCTTAGCATTGGCAGGTGGTGGTAATTTTTCAATTACCTCTATTTTTGCTTGATCTACCTCTATTCCCTTGTTTGAGATTTTATGCCCAAGGACAATTCCTTCAGTCACCATGAAGTGACACTTTTTCCCAGTTTAAGACTAGGTTGGTCTCTTGGCATCTTTTCAGAACAAGTTTTAGGTGATCAAGACAGGAGCTGAATGAGTCTCCATATACTGAGAAGTCATCCATGAAGACTTCCAGAAATTTTTCCACTATATCAGAGAAAATAGAGAGCATGCATCTCTGGAAGGTTGCGGGTGCATTACATAGCCCAAATGGCATCCTTCTAAAATAAATAAAAATTGACTGAAGATTTTCGAAAAACTAAGGAGAGAGAAAGTGGTTAGGAAGTTTTGAAAAGGATATGATGATTTTGAAAAAAAAAATTTAAATTTTGAAATAAAAATCTGAATTTTCAGAAATATATTTCGAAAAATTGTTTTTAAAATAGAGAGAAAAGATATTTTTGATTTTTAAGAGGAAAGAGAAAAAGAATAAGATAGCACAAGATTTAAAATTTTTAGATCTAATGCTCCTTATTTTCGAAAATTTTGGAGGGAAAACACCAAGGAACACCAAACTTAAAAATTTTAAGATCAAGACACAAGAAAAACTCAAGAACAATTTGAAGACTCACAAGAACACAAGAACATGAAGGACGAACACCAAACTTAAAATTTTTTTGAAAACCAAAATAACTTTTCGAAAATTTTAAGAAAAATTAACAAGAAAACACCAAACTTAAAGTTTGGCACAGAATTTAGTAGAAAAATTATATTTTTTTTGAAAAAGATTTTAAAAAGAAAATAATGATTCTAAAATTTTAACACGACAATAATAAGAGACTCTAAACAAAAAAAGGAGAAATTTTTCCTAATCTAAGCAACAAAATAAACCGTTAGTTGTCCAAACACGAACAATCCCCGGCAACGGCGCCAAAAACTTGGTGCACGAATTGTGAATCACACTTTTCCCAACTCGTACCACTAACCAGCGAGTGCACTGGGTCGTCCAAGTAATACCTTACGTGAGTAAGGGTCGAATCCCACAGAGATTGTTGGTTTGAAGCAATCTATGGTTATCTTGTAAATCTTAGTCAGGAAGTCAAATATGTTTATCAGTTGAATTGCGAATAACCAAGAGAGCATAAATTAAAGGTTACTTGTTATGCAGTAATGGAGAATATGTTGGAGTTTTGGAGATGCTTTGTCTTCTGAATCTCTGCTTTCCTCTGTCTTCTAATTCACGCACGCACGTCCTCCTATGGCAAGCTGTGTGTTGGTGGATCACCGTTGTCAATGGCTACCTTCCATCCTTCCAATGAAAACTACGCTCACGCGCTCTGTCACAACACGGCTAATCACCGGTTGGTTCTCGATCCGGTTGGAATAGAATCCCTTGATTCCTTTGCGTTTGTCACTAATGCCCAACCTTCAGGAGTTTGAAGCTCGTCACAGTCATTCAATCCTTGAATCCTATGCCGTCAAAGAGTACAAAGTTCAGATCTAAAATGTCATGAGATGCAAAAATAAGTCTCTAAAAGTTGTTTAAATACTAAACTAGTAGCCTAGGTTTACAAAAAATGAGTAAACTATGATGGATGGTGCAGAGATCCACTTCTGGGCCCCACTTGGTATGTGCTGGGACTGAGACTTAAGCAATTCACGTGCATAAGGCCATTTTGGGCGTTCAACGCCAGGTTTGGATCCATTTCTGGCGTTGAACTCCAACTTTTAATCCTTTTCTGGCGCTGGACGCCAGAATTGGGCAGAGAACTGGCGTTGAACGCCAGTTTACGTCGTCTATCCTTGAGCAAAGTATGGACTATTATATATTGCTGGAAAGCCCTGGATGTCTACTTTCCAACGAAATTGGAAGCACGCTATTTTGAGTTCTGTAACTCCAGAAAATCCACTTTGAGTGCAGGGAGGTCAGAATCCAACAGCATTAGCAGTCCTTTTTCAGCCTGAATCAGATTTTTGCTCAGCTCCCTCAATTTCAGCCAGAAAAATACCTAAAATTACAGAAAAACACACAACTCATAGTAGAGTCCAGAAATATGAATTTTTCCTAAAAACTAATGAAAATAAACTAAAAACTAACTAAAACATACTAAAAACTATATGAAATTAACCCCAAAAAGCGTATAAAATATCCGCTCATCAATGACTAGGATAGAAAGCCTATGTTCTCAACCCTTGCCATGAATGTCTCTCTCTTTATTAATTGCTTTCTCTTATTTACTTGTCCTCTTTAATTACTTGCTTAATTTACTTTTCTTGTCATTTATTTTAGTGCCCCTCTTATCAATCAAAAACCCCCTTACCCCTTCATAGCCAATAAGCATACACTTCATTGCAATTCCTCGTGAGATGACCCGGAGTCCAAATACTTCGGTTATAAATTCATTGGGGTTTGTTACTTGTGACAACTCAAATTTTTGATTGGAAGGATTGTTTGTTGGTGTAGAACTATACTTGCAACGAAAATTCATTTTGTGTGAAATTCTATACCGACACGACAATTTTCTTAAAGAACTTACCACTCGGATGGAATCGTGATGATCAACTTGAAGACGGGTGTAGAATCAAGATTTGGGATCCGGGAATATATGAGGATCAATTTTGGGAGCTCAAAGCTTGTGAAGAACTCCATCAAAGCTTGAGGAATTTACTTGGTATTGATAGAGCTTATTGGAAGTCCAAGCATTGGTGGAAGTTTCAAGACGAGTTCAAGCACAAGCCACCATGACAAGGAGCTCACCAAATGTCCAACTTAAGGACAATAACTAAAAGTGCTAGGTGGGAGACAACCCACTATGGTATGATCGTTCTTTTTCAGTCTTAGTTTTATTTTGTTTTGTTTTCTTCTTAACTTTATTTTATTTTGTTTTTCTCAGTATCCATTCATAATCTCTGCATAAATTAGCTGCACACTGCATTCTGCATAAATTAAAAAAAGGGATCGACGCGCAAGCGTCAACGACGCGCACGCGTCGTATGTGTCTGCGCAACTAGACAGAGAGTTGCGCGAGAGACGCGCGGGAGGGGTGCGTGAAGCACAAGCCACCTCACGTGTACGCGTGCCTCACACGTACGTGTGCCTCATGCATACGCGTCCCCTGCAAAAAGTTCAACCCACGCGTAAGCGTCAGCGACGCGTACGCGTGGGTATGAAAATCGGCGTAAAAGCGTGCTGAACAGAGAGTTGTGCTGGTCCGGAGCTGGTAATGTGCTAGAGGCACAAAATCACCCACGCGTACGCATGGGCGATGCGTACGTGTCGCATGGCTGATACAGTTTTCATGCACACGCGTGCCCTTTGTGCTCGCGTCACGTCCCGTTTTTCATCCCTTTCTCCTTTCTTCTCTCTTTTCTCCTTCTTTCTTTCCCCCTTCTTACTTCCTTTTTCTTCAATTCTTTAACTTCTCATCCTTATTTTCTGTCATTTAATTTTACTTAATTTATTTGCATACTTTCATTCATTATATTTTAATTTTGTGCATATTTTTATTTTCTTTTCTAAATTTATTATTTTTCTATTGGTGTTAAATTTTCTTTTTCAACTGTTGTATCTTTTCTGGTATTATTTTGGTGCTTAGTGACTTATTTTACACTGTTGGATGATATTATTTATCTGTCACTGCCAGTCTTTTATGTTACCTGTATCCCTTTTTGCATTGACATGAATTTATATTTTCTTGCATTACCCACACTCTCTTCCCCATTGTTGCAAATTTTTGCACTCTTGATTTGCCATTTGCTTCTACTATTTTTTCACTTGTATGTTGTAGCTACCATGTAATTGAGACTCTCATCATTTGGCATTAACCTAACCGTATTTTAAATTGTTTCCTATCTTTGTTTTTGGGTTACTTTTCTTCTTTTTCCTCTTCTTTCAGGATGGCCACCGAGGAAGGGAAACAGAAAACTTTTACATGGGGCAACAGACAAGTCCATCTGCACAATCTTTGGAGAAAAGCATCAGTTGTAGTAGCCCGTCCACTTGCACTTCTTTGCATGCACCGAGGACGGTGCAATCTTTAAGTGTGGGGAGGTCGATACCGATCTCCATGGGTTAGTTATTTTCTTCTCAATAACAATATTTTACTATATTTGTTAGTTCATTGTTGCATTTGTATGTTTGATTGCATGTTTGTGCATTTAGCTACTACTTGGTTGGAAAAATAATAAGTTTCTTTTCAAAGACTCTATTTTGAAAATTTCACTAATTTAAATAAAAACTTTTGTGTTAAAACCTATTTGAAGACTATAAATTGGAACATAGTTTTTGAGTTAAGAACACACAACCTGTGAGACTTGAGCTTAATTGTATGGTTACATTATCTAGCCATGATATTTTATTCTTGTGTGTTTTCTTCCCTATGATTGCAATATTTACTTTGTTTCATTCTATATGTCTAATGTTTAGTGTATTTACATGCTTGCATATGATTGAGGCCATTAATTATTATTAGCTCACTTATTCCAAACAGCCTACCATTTTAATCACCTTTGTTAGCCACTTTGAGCCTTTTAATCCCCAATTGTTCTATATTTTACCACATCACTAGCCTTAAGCGAAAAAACAAATTAATCAACCCAAATTGAATCTTTGGTTAGCTTAAGTTAGAGATTGTGTATCGATTAAGTGTGGGAAACTGTGGGAACTTAGGTTGATAAAATGGTACTGTGCTTCATTGACAAAATATTAGGAATTTGGATGCATACTCATCAGAGACAAGAAAAATTGAAAGCTCATGTGTATTGATATGTTATGTTTGCTTTTATATATATAAAAAAAAGAGAAAGAAAAAAATAAAAGAAAAAAAAATAATAAATAAAAATATATATATTTCCAGCATAAATAAATAAATAAATAAATAAGGGGACAAAATTACCCCAATGCTAAGTTTAATAAAAGATCAATGCATAGGTGGTGAAACAAAAGAAATATTTGGTACATGAGTATGTGATACAAAAGTGGGAATTATGGGTAGCTAGGCATGATTCTAGAGTTATATAGAGTATGTGTGTATGTTAGGTGAAAGCTTAGGTTAATTAAAGATTCATATTTCAGCTCACTTAGCCATACATATATATACCCTCACCTTTACCTTAGCCCCATTACAACCTTGAAAAGACCTCATGATGTTTACATTGGTACATTAAATGTTTGTTGATTGGTTAGATGAAGAACAAAGTTTAGAAAGCATGATTAGAGAAGAGTAGAGTGAATTACCCTATACACTTGAGAGATTAGAGTGCACATACACTACCAGTGAGGGTTCAATGCTTGATTCTATGTTCCCTACTTTCATGAGCTATCTTCTTACAAGTTTATTTGTCTTTTATTGTGTGATTTGAATTAGTGGAATTTGATTTATATTTGTCTTGGAGAATTTATTTACTTTTAATCAAGTAGGTAGAAACATCTTAGCATGTAGTTGCATTTATATAGATAGGTTGCATTTCATACATTCTACCATTCCTCTTCACTCCTTTATAGCTTCTCTTGAATTTAGCATGAGGACATGCTAATGTTTAAGTGTGGAGACGTTGATAAACCACTATTTTATGATTTAACTTATGCTCAATTGAGTGGTTTTTATCAAGTCTTTGCACACTTATTCATATAAATTGCATGGTTTTACATTTTCCTTCCTAATTTTGTTCTATAATTGGAATCTTGCTTCCCAAGCCTTTAAATTACCAAAAATTAATTTCCCTTTATACCATTTGATGCCGTGATATGTGTGTTAAGTGTTTTCAGAGATTACAGGGTAGGAATGGCTTAGAGGATGGAAAGGAAGCATGCAAAAGTAGAAGGAATAAAAGAAATTGAAGGAACTGCAAAGTTGTCAGCCCTGACCTTTTCGCACTAAAACGGTCATAATTTGAGCTACAGAGGTCCAAATGAGGCGGTTCTAATTGCGTTGGAAAGCTAACATCTAGTGAATCCACGCGCACGCGTGGATCTACAAAAAATCAGCGTGACAGAATTCGTTCCCAGCGATTTCTGGGCTATTTTTGACCTAGTTTTCGGCCCAGAAAACACAAATTAGAGGCTATAAAGTAGGGGAATCTATTCATTCATGAAAAACAACATTCATTACTCACAATTTTAGGTTTTAGATGTAGTTTCTAGAGAGAGAGGCTCTCTCCTCTCTCTTAGGTTTTAGGATTTAGGATTTCTCTTAGTTTATGGTTCATTCCTTCTCAATTCCAGGTTCAATGTTCCTTAATTTAGTTTCTTTTCTACTTTTAATTGTCTTAGTATTATACTTTATCTATTTTCCCTTATTGATTACTTATGTTGCCAAATTGGTTTATGGATTCCTATGTTTAATTTGATTTTCTATTTAATACAATTCGAGGTATTTCAGATTTATGATTGCTTTCTTCTATTTATGATATAAATAATTTATATTTTTTCCCCTTTACTTTGGTTGAGTAATTGGTGACACTTGAGTTATCAAACTCAGCTGTTGATTGAAAATTGGAATTTGCTGATTGATTTGGATCCCTCTAAAGCTAGTCTTTCTACAGGAGTTGACTAGGACTTGAGGAATCAAATTAATTAGTCCACTTGACTTTCCTTTATTTAGTAAGGGTTAAATAAGTGGAAGCAATAAACAATTCTCATCACACCTGATAAGGATAACTAGGATGGGATTTCCAGTTCTTATACCTTGCAATGGTTTTCGTGATAATTAATTTACTTTCTTGCTAGTTTATTTTTCCTGTTCACTATTTAAAAACCCCAAAAAGATAATCTTCCATAACCAATAATAAATCACACCTCCCTGCAATTCCTTGAGAGACGACTTGAGGTCTAAATACTTTGGTTATCAATTTTATTAGGGGTTTGTTACTTGTGACAACCAAATTTTTGTACGAAAGGATTATCTGTTGGTTTAGAAACTATTCTTACAACGTGATTACTTTTGTGAAATTCTTTACCAGTAGAAAATCAGTTCGTCAGTCTCCACTGTCAGCTAGTGAATCATCATCTCCATTCTGCTCCAAAGGAGTGTCTAGCTCCTCAATCATCGGGTCCCAATCCCGGTTTTAATGCTTGATAATGTCAAGCAACGCTCCAAGTGAGCTATCTCCTCGAAGAGTCTCTGGACCAGATGATGAAGTGGCTGTGAGGATGGTGGTGGTTCTGCTATTGCTGCTGAGGTGCCTGCTTCAAATGTGGATGCTGTTTGGCAGCGACCTCTGCATCTAGCGGATGGCTAAGACTTGTACCAGTTGTCATGGGGTATGATCTTCTTGCTTCTGACGACTGTAGGTCTCTCATTAGCGTCCTCTTAGACAACCTTGGCCTTCAAAGCGAATTGAGTGATCAAGCAAGGGAAGGCAAGGTTGCCAATATAGTGAGCCCGCCCCATGTACTTCCTGATGAGTCTTGGAAGGTACAACTATTTACCCTCTAAAACATACCAGATCAGTACCGCCATATCTGTTGTGATTTCAGTCTCATGGGTACTCAACATCACGTAATTGGAGAGGATCTGATGCCATATCTGAGCTTCTAAAGTCAGGGCATTTACTAAGATAGCTTTGGGAGCTATCTTGTTTGCTCCATATATCCAGCTACTCTCAGGCTTGGCAATCACGTCCATTACCTTGTCCTAGTTGAATGTCAGCATTTTTCACTTACCCTTCGCCTTTTCATAATCATCTTTTACACTAGTTTTAAGTAAAAAAGTGGAGAATCTCCTCTAGGGCTTCCTCAGTCACCAAAATCTACTTACCCCGGAGATAAACTGCATCGAGGGCCTCCATGTAATAATTGGCGTAGAATTCACGGACCCAAAATGCATTCACCTCCCCAAGTTTCTGATCCAGGAATACCCATCCCCACTACTCAATCCTCTCATCAGTGAACTTCCTCAACTTAGCAGAGATTTTGAGTTTTCTCTCAACATGCAGGCTGTGTTTCTGAAAGTCGGGAAACTTCAATTTCAAGTAGCGGTTGAAAAATTTAGACGGATCAGTAGGAGGTGTTCTCTGATTTTCCTGGTCTCTCTTACTGATCATCCGCTCAGTCCATGGCTCATCTGTTGATTCAACAGTTTTCCTGGTTTTTTCCCTCTTATTCGACCCTGTTCCATGGCCTTCTCCTTTCTCTTTTTATCTGTTATCCTGAAAAGGAACAGAAGAAAATGAGTATGAGAAATGGAATGACAAGGCCAGAAACAGAGATTATATAAGCAAGCGTCATTCAGTGACATAGAAGTAACATTCTCACGTAAATGTCTAAACAAGGAATAATAAATCAAATTACATGGTAGCTGTAACATGTAATTCAAAACACAAATTAAACGCATAGGCAAAAGCATATTCAGAAGCAATTGATCTAAGAAATAACAAGAATAATGTTCAACATTGGTGAGCATAGCAAGTGCAACATCAATATGCTTTCAAGCACCAATATCACAAGATTGATACAAAAGAGTGAGGTTCAAGCCTAATGTAATCGAAACATCAATTGAACGCAACCAAAGTTAACAAAAGATTTACATAGGGTAAAAGTGTGTTCATCTTGCAAAATTAGGCAAAAGAATCCTCAAACACATAAAATGCAGAAGGTTTGGTCGCTTAGATATTGAAGACAGTCACTTCAATGTATCTAAGTAAAATAAGAGAAAAACCAACATTGAAGTAAAAAATTGACCAAAAAGTGTTCAATACAAGACTCTTCGAGGCAAGATTGCAAACATTTGGCGTACAAAGTCACATTGATACAGAATACCGTCAATAAAGACCTTGTAATACCAATTCCTAAATTCAACAATAATGACACCAACATTCAGCAGTGTTTATCAGAAATTCATCAGAACAGTAGTCCAATCAATCAGAAGCAATCAAAGCTTAAAAAGCTCCCAAGCGTGATAATTTGCAATATCCCATTGTAAACAATTCTAGCAACAAAATTCAATAGAACAGCAAGAAAATAGTAAGCCTCCATACAACCCAATAATATCCAAACTATGACAGCAACAATTCCTTAGCGAAATCATCAATCATCCAACATATATCATAAATTCCAGAATGGTTCCAAACATCTTCAGCCATAACTAAAGTAAACTAAATTATCCTTAACTTAACAATATACTAATTAACAGCAACTAACAACAAACCAATAGCAAACTAATTTAGAACCTAGAATCAACTAATAGCAAACTAATATAACTAAACTAATTAGCCAAAATCAAAGTAACTAACAAGATCAAATTAACAAAAAAATAAAGAAAAACAAAAATGAAACAAAAACCTGGAAGCAGAGTAGTCAGAACAGGATATAGGGAAAATGAGGTGACAACATTAGTAACCAACCACTGGAGCCGGCGCCGGTGGCAGTTGACGCACCAGAATAATGGCAAAAAACAAGGGTGCCTTTTGTTGGACTAGCCACAATAGAGGAGATAGGAAGATGGAATGGGACAAGAGGGATAAGAAGGTGGCAGCGAACGGAGAGGGTGCAAAGAGAAAAGAGGGTGCCACGACGGTGATTCGTGGTGGGGCAGCAGAGATGGAGGAGAAAGGAAGGTGATGGAGGTTTGGTGAAGGATAAGAAGGAAAAAAAGAAGGAAGGAGAGGGGAGATGGGATGATGGCCGGCGATGATGGTGGCTCGCCAGCAGTTGTGGTGGCTGGAGGTGGTTGATGGTGGTTCAGAGTGGTGGGTTGTGGTGAGGTTGAGGAAGAAGGAAAGGGGTGAAGTGTTGTGCGAATTAGGGCATTCGCATAAGGGGGTTCATTTTTCAAATTCGTGCGTACACATTTTCCATCCGTACGCGTGACTGAGACAAAGCAACTACCATGCGTACACATGAGTTGATAAGCGTTTGGCATCGATGTGTATGCATAGTTCGCACAAAAACTTTTCCTTTCAGGTGGAGCATCATGCGTACGCACAGTATTTGAACAATGCTTGCTTAAAAGCACTTTCATTTTGTTTTGGCATTGTGCACATGCATGATACTCGCACGATTGTTGCACAAAAACACTCTCATTTTGGAAAGGTGTTCGTGTGTACGCATCTCCCATGCATACACATGATGTGATTTTTTTTCTTTTTTTTTCTATTTTTTAAAGATAACCTAAGTTTAGAAATATTTTTTAACCTATATCTTGGCATTCTAAAAACAGAACACAACCCAAAATAAGCAAGATAACTAAAACTGAACAAAAGCAACAAAATTAGAAAATTAAATTAAGAAAAACAAAGCAAACTCCAAATTAACAAGATTTCTAACTCCTATAACTATTTCAACTATTCAAACATGCAACTCAAAATAAAAATCCACTAAATGAAACTACTAAGAAAGAGAGCAATATTTACAAAAATGAGAAAAGAGATAAGTTTAGGAATGTGTTACCATGGTGGAGTGTCTCTCACATAGTACTTTTATTTATTATCGTTAAGTTGGACATTTTGGTGAGCTTTTATCATAGAGGCTTGTGCTTGAATTCATCTTTGAACCTCCACCAATGCTTGGACTTCAAATGATCTCCAAAATTCTCAATTAAGTGCACTCAGCTTTGATGAAATTGCAAATAAGCTAAGAGCTCCCAGAATTGATCCTTACTATGTATCTTGTAAGAACCGCGATTAATCGAACAGGTTAATTAAGTGATTAATTTCCCAAATTTGATTCCGAAATGTTAGAGTGAGAATTTGAGGTTTTAAACATCATATTTGGACTCAGTGGGTCTTTCCGAGTCAAAAAATGTGTTTTCTGAGAAAAGCCGTGAAAAATCGCAAACCAGTAATTGAACCGGTTGAACCGATTCAAGTCTTCCCGGTGCTACTCGAGAGAAAGTTGAAACAGTCAAATACCTTAGAAAAACACTAGAAATGAAAAACCAGGCGTTAATTTTAAAGGTTTGTGGTGCACAAAATTGTGATCTCAGGCAACGGCGCTAAAAACTCTGTACGCACGTCTTAATAAATTATTTTTCATTCACAACTTCGATACAACTAACCAGCAAGTGCATTGGGTCGTCCAAGTAATAAACCTTACGTGAGTAAGGGTCGATCCCATGGAGATTGTTGGTATGAAGCAAGCTATGGTCATTTCAGTCAGGCGGATAATAATTAATTATGGAGTTTTCGAAAATATATAATAAATAAACAGAAAATAAGGATAGAAATACTTATGTATATCATTGGTGAGAATTTCAGATAAAGGTATAGAGATGCGTTTGTTCCTCTGAATCTCTGCTTTCCTGCTGTCTTCATCCAATCAGTCTTACTCCTTTCCATGGCTGGCTTTATGTAAGGGCATCACCGTTGTCAATAGCTACATCCCATCCTCTTGTGAAAATGGTCCAAATGCTCTGTCACAGCACGACTAATCATCTGAGGTTCTTGATCATGCTGGAATAGGATTCACCCTCCTTTTGCGTCTGTCACTACGCCCAGCACTCGCGAGTTTGAAGTTCGTCACAGTCATTCAATCCCAGAGTCCTACTCGAAATACCACAGATAAGGTTTAGACTTTCTGGACTCTCATGAATGCCGCCATCAATCTAGCTTACACCACGAAGATTCTGATTAAGAGATCAAAGAGATACTCATTCAATCTAAGGTAGAACGGAAGTGGTTGTCAGGCACGCGTTCATAGGGAATGATGATGATTGTCACGTTCATCACATTCAGGTTGAAGTGCGAATGAATATCTTAGAAGCAGAATAAGTTGAATTGAATAGAAAAACAGTAGTACTTTGCATTAATCTTTGAGGAACAGCAGAGCTCCACACCTTAATCTATGGAGTGTAGAAACTCTACCGTTGAAAATACATAAGTGATAATGGAGTTCATTGGTCTCAGCCCCAGAGGGGAACCGGAGTAACCAAGACTGCGAATACAATGATAAAAAGTTCTATTTATACTAAACTAGTCACTAGGGTTTACAGAAGTAAGTAATTGATGCATAAATCCACTTCCGGGGCCCACTTGGTGTGTGCTTGGGCTGAGCTTTAGCTTTCCACGTGCAGAGACTCTTTCTGGAGTTGAACGCCAGGTTGTAACGTATTTCTGGCGTTCAACTCTGGTTTGTGACGTGTTTCTGGCGTTTAACTCCAGACAGCAGTGTAGAACTGGCGTTCAACGCCCATTTGTGTCATCTAAACTCGGCCAAAGTATGGACTATTATATATTGCTGGAAAGGGTTCTTACTTTGATCATGGTTCCTAGTGATCCATGCTTGGCATAGAACTCTTGAACCATTAGGATGCCGACTTGTTGGATGGGGTTTGTTAGAACTTCCCAGCCTCTTCTTTGGATTTCATGTCGGATCTCCGGATACTCATTTCTCTTGAGCTTGAAAGGGACCTCGGGGATCACCTTCTTCTTGGCCACAACATCATAGAAGTGGTCTTGATGGGCTTTGGAGATGAACCTTTCCATCTCCCATGACTCAGAGGTGGAAGCTTTTGTCTTCCCTTTCCCTTTTCTAGAGGATTCTCTGGTCTTGGGTGCCATCAATGGTAATGGAAAAACAAAAAGCTTATGCTTTTACCACACCAAACTTAGAATATTGCTCGCCCTCGAGCAAGAGAAGAAATAATAGATGAAGAAGAAGAAGAAAATAATGGAGGAGAGGGGGGAGGGTGTATTCGGCCAAGAAGAGAAGAGAGGGTTGTGTTTCTGTGAAAATGAGGAAGAATGGAAGGCTATATATAGGGAAGGGAGGGGAGGGTAAGGTTCGGCCATATAGGGTGGGTTTTGAAGGTGGGTGGAGTTTATGAGGTAGGTTTATGGAGAAGAGTGGATGGATGTGAGTGGTGAAGTGGTGATAGGGAAGAGTTTTGGGGAAGAGTGTTTATGGGATTGTGTGAAAGAGGGGTGAGAAGAAGTGAGTGGAGGTAGCTGGGGATCCTGTGGGGTCCACATATCCTGAGGTGATCCTGTGGAGTCCACAGATCCTGAGGTGTTCAAGGATTTACAACCTTGCACCAAATTGGCCATGCAAAATGCTCTTGCACACAACTCTGGGCGTTCAGCGCCAGATTGGTGCTTGTTCTGGGCGTTGAACGCCTATTTGTTGCCCATTTCTGGCGTTGAATGCCAGAACCATGCTTGTTCTGGGCGTTCAGCGCCAGCTCTTCTCCAGGGTGCAATTCTGGCGTTCAAACGCCCAGATGCTGCCCATTTTGGGCGTTCAGCGCCAGAACCATGCTCTGTTCTGGCGTTGAACGCCAGAACCATGCTTCTTACTGGCGTTTAAACGCCAGTGAGATCCTCCTCCAGGGAGTGATTTTTCTTCTGCTGTTTTTGATTCCGTTTTCAATTTTTATATTTAATTTTGTGACTCCACATGGTCATGAACCTAATAAAACATGAAAAACCATGAAAATAAAAATTAGATAAATAAAAATTGGGTTGCCTCCCAACAAGCGCTTCTTTAATGTCAATAGCTTGACAGTGGGCTCTCATGGAGCCTCACAGATGTTCAGAGCATTGTTGAGACTTCCCAACACCAAACTTAGAGTTTGACTGTGGAGGCTCTGGTTGACTCTGTTTTGAGAGAAGCTTTTTATGCTTCCTCTCCATGGGTACAGAGAGAGATCCTTGAGTTTTAAACACAAGGTTGTTCTCATTTAATTGAAGGATCAATTCTCCTCTGTCCACATCAATCACAGCTCTTGCTGTGGCTAGGAAGGGTCTTCCAAGAATGATGAATTCATCCTCATCCTTCCCAGTATCTAGGACTATGAAATCAGCAGGGATGTAAAGGCCTTCAACCTTTACTAACACGTCCTTTACTTGTCCATAAGCCTGTTTTCTTGAATTATCTGCCATCTCTAATGAGATTTTAGCAGCTTGCACCCCATAGATTCCCAGTTTCTCTATTACAGAGAGGGGCATGAGGTTTATCCCTGACCCAAGGTCACATAGAACCTTCTCAAAGGTCATGGTGCCTATGGTACAAGGTATCAAGAACTTTCCAGGATCCTGTTTCTTCTGAGGTAATCTCAGTTGATCCAGATCACTTAGTTCATTGGTGAACAAGGGAGGTTCATCTTCCCAAGTTTCAATACCAAATAATTTGGCATTCAGCTTCATGATTGCACCAAGGTACTTGGTGACTTACTGATGAGCGGATAATTTATACGCTTTTTGACATTGTTTTTAGTATGTTTTTAGTAGGATCTAGTTACTTTTAGGGATGTTTTCCTTAGTTTTTATGTTAAATTCACATTTCTGGACTTTACTATGAGTTTGTGTGTTTTTCTGTGATTTCAGGTATTTTTTGGCTGAAATTGAGGGACTTGAGCAGAAATCAGATTCAGAGGTTGAAAAAGGACTGCTGATGCTGTTGGATTCTGACCTCCCTGCACTCAAAGTGAATTTTCTGGAGCTACAGAACTCGAAATGGCGCACTTCCAATTGCGTTGGAAAGTAGACATCCTGGGCTTTCCAGCAATATAGACAGTAACATCCTCATTCTCTTCAGAAGAGGAATACTCATCAGAGCTCATGAATGGCATAAGGAGGTTCAATGGAATCTCTATGGTCTCTAGATGAGTCTCAGATTCCTTAGGTTCCTCAAAGTGAAACTCCTTATTGATCACTGGTCGTCCCAGGAGGTCTTCCTCACTGGGATTCACGCCCTCAACCTCCCTTACAGGTTCGGCCATGGTAATTAATTCAATGGCCTTGCACTCTCCTTTTGGATTTTCTTCTGTATTACTTGGGAGAGTACTAGGAGGGATTTCAGTGATCCTTTTACTCAGCTGGCCCACTTGTGCCTCCAAATTTCTAATGGAGGACCTTGTTTCATTCATGAAACTTACAGTGGCCTTAGATAGATTAGAGACTAAGTTTGCTAAATTAGATGTATTTTGTTCAGAGTTCTCTGTCTGTTGCTGAGTGGATGATGGAAAAGGCTTGCTATTGCTAAACCTGTTTCTTCCACCATTATTAAAGCCTTATTGAGGCTTTTGTTGATCCTTCCATGAGAAATTTGGATGATTTCTCCATGATGGGTTATAGGTGTTTCCATAAGGTTCATCCATATAATTCACCTCAGCTATTGCAGGGTTCTTTGGATCATAGGCCTCTTCTTCAGAAGGTGCCTTTTGAGTACTGTTGGATGCAGCTTGCATTCCATTCAGACTCTGAGAAATCATATTGACTTGCTGAGTCAATATTTTGTTCTGAGCTAATATGGCATTCAGAGTATCAATTTCAAGAACTCCCTTCTTCATAGGCGTCCCATTACTCACAGGATTCCTCTCAGAAGTGTACATGAACTGGTTATTAGCAACTATGTCAATGAGTTTTTGAGCTTCTGCATGCATTTTCTTTAGGTGAATAGATCCACCTGCAGAAGTATCCAATGACATCTTTGCCAATTCAGACAGACCATCATAGAATATATCCAGGATGGTCCATTCTGAAAGCATGTCAGAAGGACACTTTTTGGTCAGTCCTTTGTATCTCTCCCAAGCTTCATAGAGGGATTCACCTTCTTTCTGTCTGAAGGTCTGAACATCCACTCTAAGCTTACTCAGCTTTTGAGGAGGAAAGAACTTGGCTAAGAAAGCCTTGACCAGCTTATCTCAAGAGTTCAGGCTATCCTTAGGTTGAGAGTCCAACCATACTCTAGCTCTGTCTCTTACAGCAAAAGGGAAAAGCATGAGCCTGTAGACTTCAGGATCTACTCCATTAGTCTTTACAGTATCACAGATATGCAAGAATTCAGTTAAGAACTGAAAAGGATCTTCAGATAGAAGTCCATGGAACTTGCAGTTCTGCTGCACCAGAGAAACTAGCTGAGGTTTCAGCTCAAAATTGTTTGCTCGGATGGTAGGGATGGAGATGCTTCTTTCATGTAAATTGTAATTTGGTGCAGTAAAGTCACCAAGCATTCTCCTTGCATTATTGTTGTTGGGTTTGGCTTCCATCTCCTTTACTTGTTTGAAATTTTCAATAAGGTTATCTCTGGATTGTTGTAATTTAGCTTCTCTTAGTTTCATCTTCAGAGTCCTTTCAGGTTCTGGATCAGCTTCAACAAGAATGCCTTTTTCCTTGTTCCTGCTCATAAGAAAGAGAAGAGAACAAGAAAAGAAGAGGAATCCTCTATGTCACAGTAAAGAGGTTCCTTATTGTTAGTAGTAGAAGAAAAGGAATAGGGGTGAAGAAGAATGAAGAATCCAAACACAAGGGTAAGGATAGGAGTAGTGATGTGAGATGAAGAGAAGTGTTAGTAGATGAATAAATAATTAGAAGGAGGTGAGGGAGAAGGTGAATTTTCGAAAATTATTTTTGAAAAAGGGTTAGTGATTTTCGAAAATAGTTTTTGAAAAAGGTTAGTAATTTTCGAAAATTAAAATCAAAATTAAATTAATTAGTTAATTAAAAAGAATTTTTGAAAAAGAGGGAAGATATTTTCGAAAATTAGAGAGAGAGAGTTAGTTAGGTAGTTTTGAAAAAGATAAGAAACCAACAAAAAGTTAGTTAGTTAGTTGAAACAAATTTGAAAATCAATTTTGAAAAGATAAGAAGATAAGAAGTTAGAAAAGATATTTTAAAATCAAATTTTTTTGAAAAAGATATGATAAGAAGATATTTTTGAAAAGATATGATTGAAATTAGTTTTGAAAAAGATTTGATTTTTAAAATCACAATTAATGACTTGATTCGCAAGAAATCACAAGATATGATTCTAGAACTCAAAGTTTGAATCTTTCTTAACAAGCAAGTAACAAACTTGAAATTTTTGAATCAAAACATTAATTGATGATGTTATTTTCGAAAATTATGTGATAGAATGAAGAAAAAGATTTTTGAAAAATATTTTAAAAATTTTCGAAAATAACTAAGAAAAATGAAAAAGATTTGATTTTTGAAAAAGATTTTGAAAAAGATAAGATTTTTAAATTGAAAATTTGATTTGACTCATAAAAACAACTAGATTTTAAAAATTTTTGAAAAAGTCAACTCAAATTTTCGAATTTGATGAGAGAAAAAGGGAAAGATATTTTTTTTTATTTTTGAATTTTTAATGATGAGAGAGACAAACATGAAAAAGATGCAATGCATGAAGATTTTGGATAAAAACAATGAATGCATGCAAGAACACTATGAGTGTCAAGATGAACACCAAGAACACTTTGAATGTCAAGATGAACATCAAGAACTTATTTTTGAAAATTTTTATATGCAAAGAAAACATGCAAGACAGCAAACTTAGAAATCTTTCATGTTTAGACACTATGAATGCAAAAATGCACATGAAAAACACCATACAACACAAAACAAGAAAACATCAAGATCAAACAAGAAGACTTACCAAGAACAACTTGAAGATCATGAAGAACACTATGAATGAATGAATTTTTCGAAAAATGCAAGATGAATATGCAATTGACACCAAACTTTCAACTTGACTCAAGACTCAAACAAGAAACATGAAATATTTTTTATTTTTTTATGATTTTATGATTTTTTTGTGTTTTCTTTTAATTTTTTTCGAAAATCATTTTGAAAAAGAAAAATAAGGATTCCAAAATTTTTAATATGAATTCCAGGAATCTTATGCTCTTTAGTCTAAAGCTCCAATCAAAGGGTCAGGCATGGCTTAACAGCCAGCCAAGCTTTAGTATGTAACTCAGACATGACACGCCTAACATGCCCTATTCAAAAGAATTAGACATGGCTTTACAGCCAGCCAGGCTTCAACATGCTTTATGAAACACTAGAATTCATTCTTAAAAATTCTGAAGAAAAATATATTTTTGAAAACATTTTTATTTTAAAAAATTTTTTCGAAAACAAAGGAGAAATTTTTGAAAGATTTTTTTTCTTTTTTTTGAAAAATTTTTGAAAACTTTTTGAAAAGAAAACGAAAAGAAAGTTACCCAATCTGAGCAACAAGATGAACCGTCAGTTGTCCAAACTCGAACAATCCCTGGAAACGGCGCCAAAAACTTGGTGCACGAAATTGTGATCTCAGGCAACGGCGCTAAAAACTCTGTACGCACGTCTTAGTAAAATATTTTTCATTCACAACTTCGATACAACTAACCAGCAAGTGCACTGAGTCATCCAAGTAATAAACCTTACGTGAGTAAGGGTCGATCCCACAGAGATTGTTGGTATGAAGCAAGCTATGGTCATCTTGTAAATCTCAGTCAGGAGGATAATAATTGATTATGGAGTTTTCAAAAATATATAATAAATAAACAGAAAATAAGGATAGAAATACTTATGTATATCATTGGTGAGAATTTCAGATAAAGGTATAGAGATGCGTTTGTTCCTTTGAATCTCTGCTTTCCTGCTATCTTCATCCAATCAGTCTTACTCCTTTCCATGGCTGGCTTTATGTAAGGGCATCACCGTTGTCAATGGCTACATCCCATCCTCTTGTGAAAATGGTCCAAATGCTCTGTCACAGCACGGCTAATCATCTGAGGTTCTCGATCATACTGGAATAGGATTCACCCTCCTTTTGCGTCTGTCACTACG
>NC_029790.2:37859150-37872999 GCF_000816755.2 Arachis ipaensis
AGTAAGTAATTGATGCATAAATCCACTTCCGGGGCCCACTTGGTGTGTGCTTGGGCTGAGCTTTAGCTTTCCACATGCAGAGACTCTTTCTGGAGTTGAACGCCAGGTTGTAACATATTTCTGGCGTTCAACTCTGGTTTGTGACATCTTTCTGGCGTTTAACTCCAGATAGCAGCGTAGAACTGGCGTTCAACGCCCATTTGCATCCTTTAAACTCGGCCAAAGTATGGACTATTATATATTTCTGGAAATCCCTGAATGTCTACTTTCTAACGCAATTCGAAGCGCGCCATTTTGAGTTCTGTAGCTCCAGAAAATCCACTTTGAGTTCAGGGAGGTCAGAATCCAACAGCATCAGCAGTCCTTCTTCAATCTCTGAATCTGATTTTTGCTCAAGTCCCTCAATTTCAGTCAGAAAATATCTGAAATCACAGAAAAACACACAAACTCATAGTAAAGTCCAGAAATGTGAATTTAACATAAAAACTAATGAAAACATCCCTAAAAGTAACTAGATTCTACTAAAAACATACTAAAAATAATGCCAAAAAGCGTATAAATTATCCGCTCATCAGTTTGGCACGAAGTTGGGCGAAATGGGCTGAAAACGCTAACGGGTTGGATTGGGCCCAAGCCCAACATATATAAGGGTTCATTAATGAACCCAATCACTCATAATACACTCAAACACACCCACACATTGCTAAAGAGAAGAAGAAGAAGAGAAACCCCAAGAGCACTATTCATCCTCTTCTTCTCTAGCTAATATCTTGAGCTACGGTGCTCCAATTTACGTGCCGTCAGTGGCTACGCATTCCTTGTGAAGAGCTCTACAAAATCCACCTAAGAAACTGGTAAGAAAAGCTCAAATCCCTCTCAGTTCTTCTCCTCAAAATTTTGGGTATCTAGGGCTTGGGATTAAGTGAGTTTTTGTGATTCTTGGTGTTTAGGTTCACTCTAATCCTTGCATAGCTTTAGGTTTTGACATCCAAATCTGTTGGGAAAGGTAAGAGGCTTTGAACTCTTGTGAACTTTTGATTTATGTTGAGCCCTAGGTTGATTTTGTGGTGATTTATATGTATATAGCTTGATTATTGTGAGTTTGGAGCTTGTTGGTGCTTATTGGAGTTACATTGGTGGTTGAATTTTGGTTGAAAACTCATTTGGTTCATATTGGGAATCGGCCAAGGTATGGTTTTGGTTTCCTCTATGTAGTATATAATATTCATGGACACTTAGGCTAGTGACCCATAGGATAGGATTGAATTTGAATGGTTGATGAATTGTTGGATGTTATTCTATGATGATGTTTGATGAAATGATGATTTTTGAGTTGATATTGATGATTGATAGTGATGTGATAAGGATGAATGATTTGTGGAGTGGAGGAGTGAATTGTGTTGATGAATGGAAAATTAATGTTGATTGATTGGTAATTGATGAGCGGATAATTTATACGCTTTTTAGCATTGTTTTTAGTATGTTTTAGTAGGATCTAGTACTTTTAGGGATGTTTTTATTAGTTTTTATGTCAAATTCACATTTCTGGACTTTACTATGAGTTTGTGTATTTTTCTGTGATTTCAGGTATTTTCTGGCTGAAATTGAGGGACTTGAGCAAAAATCAGATTCAGAGGTTGAAGAAGGACTACTGATGCTGTTGGATTCTGACCTCCCTGCACTCAAAGTGGATTTTCTGGAGCTACAGAACTCCAAATGGCACGCTCTCAATGGCGTTGGAAAGTATACATCCAGGGCTTTCCAGCAATTTATAATAGTCTATACTTTGCCCGAGTTTAGACGACGCAAAAGGGCGTTGAACGCCAGTTCTACGCTGCAGTCTGGAGTTAAACGCCAGAAACACATCACAAACCAGAGTTGAACGCCAAAAACACGTTACAACTTGGCGTTCAACTCCAAAAGAAGCCTCTGCACGTGTAAACTTTAAGCTCAGCCCAAGCACACACCAAGTGGGCCCCGGAAGTGGATTTATGAATCAATTACTTACTTCTGTAAACCCTAGTAGCTAGTTTAGTATAAATAGGACTCTTTACTATTGTATTTACATCTTTGGATTATCTTTTGATCTATTGATCACGTTGGGGGCTGGCCATTCGGCCATGCCTGGACCTTCATTACTTATGTATTTTCAACGATAGAGTTTTTGCACTCCATAGATTAAGGTGTGGAGCTCTGCTGTTCCTCATGATTTAATGCAAAGTACTACTATTTTCTATTCAATTCAACTTATTCCGCTTCTAAGATATCCATTCGCACCCAAGAACATGATGAATGTGATGATTATGTGACGCTCATCATCATTCTCACTTATGAATGCGTGCCTGACAAACACTTCCATTCTACATGCAAACAAGCTAGAATGGATATCTCTTGGATATCTAATACAGGGGACCGAGTCCGAGATATTAGAATCTTTGTGGTATAAGTTAGAACCCATGGATGGTCATTCCTGAGATCCGGAAAGTCTAAACCTTGTCTGTGGTATTCCGAGTAGGATCTGGGAAGGGATGGCTGTGACGAACTTCAAACTCGCGAGTGCTGGGCGTAGTGACAGACGCAAAAGGAGGGTGAATCCTATTCCAGTATGATCGAGAACCTCCAGATGATTAGCCGTGCCGTGACAGAGCATTTGGACCTTTTTCACAGAGAGGATGGGATGTAGCCATTGACAACGGTGATGCCTTACAGAAAGCTAGCCATGGAAAGGAGTAGGACTGGTTGGATAAAGATAGCAGGAAAGCAGAGGTTCAGAGGAACGAAAGCATCTTTATACGCTTGTCTGAAATTCTCACCAATAAATTACATAAGTATTTCTATCTTTATTTTCTGTTTATTTATTATTATTATTCGAAAAATCCATAACCATTTAATATCCGCCTGACTGAGATTTACAAGATGACCATAGCTTGCTTCATACCGACAATCTCTGTGGGATCGACCCTTACTCACGTAAGGTTTTATTACTTGGACGACCCAGTGTACTTGCTAGTTAGTTGTATCGAAGTTGTGAAAAATTATGAATTAAGATTAGAGCACCAAGTTTTTGGAGCCATTACCAGGGATCACAATTTTGTGCACCATTAATGAAGTTGGAAAATTGCTAATGAGGTTTGATTATATGTAATATATTAATGTTGCAATTGAGGATGAGGTAAAGTGAAGAAATATGTGGCAAGCTTGGTGTAATATGTCATAGGGTATTGATTTTGATGAGAATTGGAGTTTGGAATGGTTTGGTTTGGTCTTGGTTGTGTTTTATAAATGAATTGTGAAAATTGTGATTTTGGGTAAAAGTTGGTTTTTTGTGAATTTTGTCTGATCATAACTTTTGCCTCGGTTTTCAAAATTGAGTAAAACTTATTTAGAATTAAAGATCTTTGAAAACACTTTAAATCGATATAAAGTTTGTGAAATTTGGAATTTTATAGAGGAAGTTATGATCATTCAAAGTTGGTGTTAAAAATCTGAAATTCTGCAAAGTTGCAGAATTTTATGATTTTTAATATGTGCGCACACACGGCCTTGTGCGGACGCACAACCTGCGAAAATTTTGATCTGTGCGGATGCACACACCTGTGCGCATGCACACGCAGAAAAATGCATTCTGTTTGCAGCGTGATGAGCGGATAATTTATACCTTTTTGGCATTGTTTTTACATAGTTTTTAGTATATTTTAGTTACTTTTTATTATATTTTTATTAGTTTTTATTCAAAAATCACATTTCTGGACTTTACTATGAGTTTGTGTGTTTTTCTATGATTTCATGTATTTTCTGGCTGAAATTGAGGGACCTGAGCAAAAATCTGAATTCAAAGGCTGAAAAAGGACTGCAGATGCTGTTGGATTCTGACCCTCCTACACTCGAAGTAAATTTTCTAGAGCTACAGAACCCCAATTGGCACGCTCTCAATTGCGTTAGAAAGAAGAAATCCTGAGCTTTATAGAAATATATAATAGTCCATATTTTTCCCGAGATTTGATGGCCCAAACTGGCATCCAAAACCAGCCTAAAACTTCCTGGTGTAAAACGCCCAAACTGGCACCAGAATTGGAGTTAAACGCCCAAACTGGCATCCAAGCTGGCGTTTAACTCCAGGAATAGCCTATGCACGAAAAAGCTTCAATGCTCAGCCCAATCACACACCAAGTGGGCCCCGAAAGTGGATTTCTGCAATATTTACACTTAGTTACTCATTTTCTGTAATCCCTAGTAACTAGTTTAGTATAAATAGCACTTTTTACTATTGTATTCGTATCCAATTTTCATACTTTAGAGCTGAGACCATTGTTCAAGTTTTGAGAGGCTGGCCATTCGGTCATGCCTAGACCTCTTTTCACTTGTGTATTTTCTACGGTGGAGTTTCTACACCCCATAGATTAAGGTGTGGAGCTCTGCTGTTCTTCATGAATTAATACAATTACTACTGTTTTATATTCAATTCACGCCTACTTCTTCTCCAAGATATACTCTTGTACTTAATTCAGTTAAGTCAGAATGAAGGGGTGACCCGTGACAATCACCCAATCTTTGTTACTTGCTTAGCCAAGATCGCGTGCCTGACAACCACAAAGTGGTCTACATGATGTTCAACGTAGTCATTGGATGACAGCTGGAGTATATTCTCTTGGATATCTAATACACGGACTGAGTCTGTGAGATTAGTATCTTCGTGGTATAGGCTCGAACTAATTGGCAGCATTCCTGGGATCCGGAAAGTCTAAACCTTGTCTGTGGTATTCCGAGTAGGATCCGGGAAGGGATGACTGTGACGAGCTTCAAACCTGCGAATGTTGGGCGCAGTGACAGTGTGCAAAAGGATCAATGGATTCTATTCCGACGCTAGCGAGAACCGACAGATGATTAGCCATGCAGTAGCTGTGCCTGGTATTTTTCATTCGAGACGAGAAATTCGACAGTTGATTAGCCGTGCAGAGACCGTAGAGGACCATTTTCACTGAGAGGATCCTACAGCTTGCCATGGAAGGGAGCACGCATGATTGGAAGAAGGCAATAGGAAAGCAGAGGTTCAGAAGCAACAAAGCATCTCCAGACACTTATCTGAAATTCCCACCAATGAATTACATAAGTAACTTTATTTTATTTTATGTTTTATTTATCTTTTAATTATCAAAACCTCATAACCAATTGAATCCGCCTGACTGAGATTTACAAGATGACCATAGCTTGCTTCAAGCTGACAATCTCCATGGGATCGACCCTTACTCATGTAAGGTTTATTACTTGGACAACCCAGTGCACTTGCTGGTTAGTTGTGCAGAGTTGTGAAAAGTGTGAATCACAATTTCCCACACCAAGTTTTTGGCACCGTTGCCGGGGATTGTTCGAGTTTGGACAACTGACGGTTCATCTTGTTGCTTAGATTAGGTAATTTTATTTTATGTTTAAGCTTTTTATTTTTATTTTCGAAAAATAAAAAAAAAAGAGTGTTCTTCAGAATTTTTAAGAACGAATTCTAGAGTTTCATGAGATACATTGAATCCTGGCTGGCTGTTAAGCCATGTCTAATCTTTTGGACCGAGGTTTCCACTTATCTTTGCAAGAGCCTTTGGATTCTTATCAATTTGGCTGTAATGCTCTGCTGAAGCTTGGCTGGCCATTTGGCCATGTCTAATTCTATTGGACCGAAGCTTTAGACTAACATTGCATGAATCCTGGAATTCTTATTAAAAATTTTGAATTTCTTTATTTTCTTTTTCCAAAATAATTTTCAAAAAATAAAAAAAATTAATAAAATCATAAAAACCAAAAATTTTGTGTTTCTTGTTTGAGTTTAGTGTCAAATTTTAAGTTTAGTGTCAATTGCATCTTTTTAATTTTTCTTTAAATTTTCGAAAATTCATGCATGTGTTCTTTCATGATCTTCAAGTTGTTCTTGATGATTTTCTTTGTTTGATCTTTAAATTTTCTTGTTTTGTGTTTTTTCTTATTTTTTTTATGCATTTTCGAATTCATAGTGTCTAAACATTAAAAATTTTTAAGTTTGGTGTCTTGCATGTCTTTCTTTTCTAAAAAATTTTCAAAAATATGTTCTTGATGTTCATCATAATCTTCAAAGTGTTCTTGGTGTTCATCTTGACATTCAAAGTGTTCTTGCATGCATTAGTTGTTTTGATCTTAAATTTTTATCTCTTGTGTCATTTTGTTGTTTTTCTCTTTTCTCATTAAAAATTCAAAAATAAAAAAATATATTTCCTTTATTTTGCTCATAATTTTCAAAATTTTGGATTGATTTAGTCATAAATTTTCAAAATTTAGTTGTTTCTTGTTAGTTAAGTCAAAATTTCAATTTAAAAATTCTATCTTTTCAAATCTTTTTCAAAATCAAATCTTTTTCAATTTTCTTTCATGTTTTTCGAAAATTTTAAAAATTGATTTCCAAAATCTTTTTCTTATTTCTACTTCATATTTTCGAATTCATTACTAACAATTAATGTTTAGAAATTTTTAAGTTGTTACTTGACTATTAACAAAAGGATCAATCTTTAAATTCTAGAATCATATCTTTTAGTTTCTTGTTAGTCAAGTAATCAACTTTAATTTCAAAAATCAAATCTTTTTAATTTCCTTTTCAAATCTTTTTCAAAATCACTTAACTACTTTTCTCTCTCCAATTTTCAAAAATAACTAACCCCTTTTTCAAAATTCTTTTTAATTAACTAATTATTTTAAGTTTTAATTTAATTTTATTTCTTTTAATATTTTCGAATACTAACCAATAATTAAAATAAAAACAAAAATATTTTTCTTCTCTTTTAAATAATTTTTGAATATACTCTCTCTCTCCTATCTCCTTCTATTTATTTTATTTATCTACTAACACTTCTCTTCTTCTTATAATTCGAACCCTCTCCCTCTCTCTGTGTTCGAATTCTTCTTCTCCTCCCTTCTTCATTCTATTTTTCTATTCTTCTACTCACATAAAAGAATCTCTATATTGTGACATAGATGATTCCTCTTCTTTTATGTTCTCTTCTTTTTCATATGAGCAGGAACAAGGATAATGACATTCTTATTGAAGCTGATCCTGAACCTGAAAGGACTCTGAAGAGGAAGCTAAGAGAAGATAAAGCACAAAACTCTGGAGAGGACCTTACAGAAATTTTCGAAAAAGAAGTAGAGATGGCCGCCGAAAACAACAACAATGGTAGAGATGCAAGGAAGATGCTTGGTGACTTTACTGCACCAACTTCTGACTTCTATGGTAGAAGCATCTCAATTCCTGCAATTGGAGCAAACAACTTTGAGCTTAAGCCTCAATTAGTTTCTCTAATGCAGCAGAATTGCAAGTTTCATGGACTTCCATTGGAAGATCCTCATCAGTTTTTAGCTGAATTCTTGCAAATCTGTGACACTGTTAAGACCAATGGGGTTAATCCTGAGGTCTACAGACTTATACTTTTCCCCTTTGCTGTAAGAGACAGAGCTAGGACATGGTTGGACTCACAACCTAAAGAAATCCTGAACTCTTGGAAAAAGTTGGTCAATGCTTTCTTGGCCAAATTCTTTCCACCTCAAAAGTTGAGCAAGCTTAGAGTGGAAGTCCAAACCTTCAGACAGAAGGAAGGTGAATCCCTCTATGAAGCTTCGGAAAGATACAAGCAATTGATCAGAAGGTGTCCTTTTGACATGCTTTCAGAATGGAGCATCTTATGTATATTCTATGATGGTCTGTCTGAATTGTCCAAGATGTCATTGGACCACTCTGCTGGTGGATCTCTTCATCTGAAGAAGACGCTTGCAGAAGCCCAAGAACTCATTGAAATGGTTACAAATAACTAGTTCATGTATACTTCTGAAAGAAATCCTGTGAAAAATAGGATAACTCAGAAGAAAGGAGTTCTTGACATTGATACTTTAAATGTCATATTGGCTCAGAATAAAATATTGACTCAGCAAGTCAATATGATTTCTCAGAATCTGACTGAAATGCAAGCTGCATCCAGCAATACTAAAGAAACTCCCTCTGAAGGAGAAGCTTATGACCCTGAGAATCCTGCAATGGAAGAGGTGAATTACATGGGAGAATCCTATGGAAACACCTATAATCTTTCATGAAGAAATCATCCTAATCTCTCATGGAAGGATCAATAGAAGCCTAATCAAGGCTTCAATAATAATGGTGGGAGGAATAGGTTTGGCAATAGCAAGCCTTTTCCATCATCTTCTGAGCAACAGACAGAGGATTCTAAGTAGAGCCTCTCTGACATAGCAACCATAGTCTCTGATCTATCTAAGACCACTCTCAGTTTCATGACTGAAACAAGGTCCTCCATCAGAAATTTAGGGGCACAAGTAGGTCAACTGAGTAAAAGAGTGACTGAAACTCCTCCTAGTACTCTCCCAAGCAATACAGAAGAGAATCCAAAAAGAGAGTGCAAGGCCATCAATACACCCAACATGGCCGAACCTGGAGAGAGTCAAAAGGCAGTGATTTTCAATGAGGAAGACCTTGCTGGACGTCCACTAGCCACTAAGGAGTTCCCTATTGAAGAACCAAAGGAATCTGAGGCTCATACAGAGACCATAGAGATTCCACTAAACTTACTGTTGCCATTCATGAGCTCTGATGAGTATTCCTCCTCTGAAGAGGATGAAGATATCACTGAAGAGTAAGTTGCTCAATATCTAGGAGTAATCATGAAGCTAAATGCCAAGTTATTTGGTAATGAGACTTGGGAGGATAAACCTCCATTGCTCATCAATGAACTAAATGCTTTGGGGCAACTAAAGTTACCTCAGAAGAAACCGGATCCCAGAAAGTTCTTAATACCTTGTATCATATGCCCCATGACCTTTAAGAAGGCTCTGTGTGACCTTGGTTCAAGTATAAACCTCATGCCACTCTCTGTAATGGAGAAACTAGGGATCTTTGAGGTACAAGCTGCAAGAATCTCACTAGAGATGGCAGACAATTCAAGGAAACAGACTTATGGACTTGTAGAGGATGTCTTAGTGAAGGTTGAAGGCCTATACATCCCTGCTGACTTCATAATCCTAGACATTGGGAAGGATGAAGATGAATCTATCATCCTTGGAAGACCCTTCTTAGCCACAGCAAGAGTTGTGATTGATGTGGACAGAGGAGAGTTAGTCCTTAAATTGAATGAGGACTACCTTGTGTTTAAAGCTCAAGGATCTTCTTCTGTAACCATGGAGAGGAAGCATGAAAAGCTTCTCTCAGTACAGAGTCAAACAGAGCTCGCACACTCAACTTCTAAGTTTGGTTTTGGAAGGCCACCATTAAGCTCTAAATCTCTGTGAAGCTCTCTAAGAGCTCACTGTCAAACTATTGACATTAAAGAAGCGCTTGTTGGGAGGCAATCCAATGTTATTTAATTATATTTAATTTTATAGACATTTGTTTTTCATTGTTATTTTATGTTTTATTCAGGTTGATGATCATGTGAAGTCATAAAAACAATTGCAGAATTAAAGCAAAATCAAAAACAGCATCAAAAATAGCACACCCTGGAGGACAGGCTTACTGGCGTTCAAACGCCAGTAAGGATAGCAGAATGGGCGTTTAACACCCAGCCTGGCAGCATTCTGGGTGTTAAATGCCAGAATGGGCAGCACTCTGGGTGTTTAACGCCAGAAAAGGGTGTTTGGTTGGCGTTAAACGCCAGGAAAGGTAGTAGAGCTGGTGTTTAATGCCAGAATTGGCACACAGAGGGCGTTTGAACGCCAGAATGGTGCAGGGAGCAGAATTCCTTGACACCTCAGGATCTGTGGACCCCACAGGATCCCCACCCACCCCACCTCTTCTTCTCTCCTCTTCACACCTTTCCATACCACTTTTCTCCAAATACCCTTGACCAATCACATCAATACCTCTTCCCCATATCCTTTTCACCACTCACATTCATCCATCATAAACCCTACCTACTTCAACATTCAAATTCAAACCATTTCCCTCCTAAATCCACCCATTCTCACACGGATTCCCTCTTTCCCCTACCCTATAAATACCCCTCCTCACTCCCTTCACTTTCACACATCATACACACTACTACCCCCTTGGCCGAAACCACTACTACCCTCCATCTCCTCCATTTCTTCTTCTTCAACTCCTTTCTTTCTTCTTTTGCTCGAGGACGAGCAAACCTTTTAAATTTGGTGTGGAAAAAGCTCTGCTTTTCTATTTTTCCATAACCATCAATGGCACCTAAGGCCAGAGAAACCTCTAGAAAGAGGAAAGGGAAGGCAATTGCTTCCACTTCTGAGTCATGGGAGATGGAGAGATTCATCTCAAAAGTCCATCAAGACCACTTCTATGAAGTTGTGGCCAAGAAAAATGTGATCCCCGAGGTCCCCTTCAAGCTCAAAAAGAGTGAATATCTGGAGATCTGACATGAGATTCAAAGAAGAGGTTAGAAAGCTCTCACCAACCCCATTCAACAAGTCAGAATCTTAATGGTTCAAGAGTTCTATGCTAATGCATGGATCACTAAGAACCATGATCAAAGTGTGAACCCGAACCCAAAGAATTGGCTCACAATGGTTCGGGAGAATTACTTGGATTTCAGTTCGGAAAAGGTGAGGTTGACATTTAACTTGCCAATGATGCAAGGAGATCCTCACCCTTTCACTAGAAGGGTCAACTTTGATCAAAGGTTGGACTAAGTCCTTAGGGACATTTGTGTGGAAGGAGCTCAATGGAAGAGAGACTCAAGAGGCAAGCCGGTTCAACTAAGAAGGCTTGACCTCAAATTCGTGGCTAGGGGATGGTTGAAGTTCATTCAACGCTCTATCATTCCTACTAGCAACTGGTCTAAAGTTACAATAGACCGGACTATCATGATCCATAGCATCATGATTGGAGAGGAAGTAGAAGTTCATGAGATCATACCTCTAGAACTCTACAGAGTGGCGGACAAGCCCTCTACTTTGGCAAGATTAGCCTTCCCTCATCTCATCTATAACCTATGCAATTCAGCTGGAATTGTCATAGAGGAAGACATCCTCATTGATGAGGACAAGCCCATCACTAAGAAGAGGATGGAGCAAACAAGAGAGCCCACTCATGGACTTCAACAAGAGCATGAGGAAATTCCTCATCAAGAAATCCCTGAGATGCCTTAAGGGATGCACTTTCCTCCACAAAACTATTAGGAGCAAATCGACACCTCCTTAGGAGAATTGAGTTCCAACATGGGGCAACTAAGGATGGAGCACCAAGAGCACTCCATTATCCTCAATGAAATCAGAGAGGACCAAAGAGCTATGAGGGAGGAGCAACAAAGGCAAGGAAGAGACATTGAGGAGTTCAAGCACTCCATAAGATCTTCAAGAGGAAGAACTAGCCGCCATCACTAAGGTGGACCCGTTCTTTAATTTTCTTGTTCTTATTTTTCTATTTTTCGAAAATTATGCTTTATGTTTTGTGTATGTTTGTATTTTTATTACATGATCATTAGTGTCTAGTGTCTATGTCTTAAAGCTATGAATGTCCTATGAATCCTTTACCTTTCTTAAAGGAAAAATGTTTTTAATTGCAAAAGAACAAGAAATGCATGATTTCGAATTCTATCTTGAAATTAGTTTAATTATTTTGATGTGGTGGCAATACTTTTTGTTTTCTGAATGAATGCTTGAACAGGGCATATTTTTGAATTTGTTGTTTATGAATGTTAAAATTGTTGGCTCTTGAAAGAATAAAGAAAAAAAGAGAAATGTTATTGATAATCTGAAAAATCATAAAATTGATTCTTGAAGCAAGAAAAAGCAGTGAATAGACAAAGCTTGCAGAAAAAATATGAAAAAAAATATGAAAAAAAAGTGAAAGAAAAAAAAAAGGAAGCAAAAAAAGCCAATAGCCCTTTAAAATAAAAGGCAAGGGTAAAAAGGATCCAAGGCTTTGAGCATTAATGGATAGGAGGGCCCAAAGGAATAAAATCCTGGCCTAAGCGGCTAAATCAAGCTGTCCCTAACCATGTGCTTGTGGCGTGAAGGTGTCAAGTGAAAAGCTTGAGACTGAGCAGCTAAAGTCGTGGTCCAAAGCAAAAAGAGTGTGCTTAAGAGCTCTGGACACTGATGCCAAGGCATCTTAGGCTAGTTTCACTAGCATTTTTCTGTTAGTTTTAGTTGTTTTATGCATTTTCTTGAGCTTAAAGTAACCAAGAATGGTTAAATGAATAACAAAGCAATGAACCATCCAAACAGTATGATTTTGATGCAGATTCCATGAGTTTTAGTTATATTACTTGAATGCTATGAATGGAAGATTTCTCATGAAATTTTGCAAGACTTTGATGCAATTGTTTGGATGATTTCAGGGAAGAAGAGGCTAGGCAAGGAAGCAACAAAGTCAATAAAGGAAGCTTGAATATCACATGTGGAGTTTAAGTTCCAGTTTAAGCCTAAACTGGAGCTTAAACGCCAGAATGATGAAGGCTAAGAAATGCTAGAATTGAAGTTTAACCTCCAGTTTAACCTTAAACTGGAGGTTAAACGCCAGAAGTGAGAAGAGCACCAAGGGGGGCAGTTCCACGTTTAACCTCCAGTTTAACCTTAAACTGGAGGTTAAACGCCAGAAAGGGGAAAAGCACCAGGGAGCCATTTCCATGTTTAAGCTCCAGTTTGACCTTAAACTGGAGCTTAAACGTGTTCGACCAAGTTTCCCCTCCAGGGTTGCTTTCTCCATTTCCACGTTTAAGCTCCAGTTTAACCTTAAACTGGAGCTTAAACGTGTTCGACACCTCCAGGGCTACCTTTCTCCTCTTCCACGTTTAAGCTCCAGTTTAACCTTAAACTGGAGCTTAAACGTGTTCGACACCTCCAGGGCTACCTTTCTCCTCTTCCACGTTTAAGCTCCAGTTTAACCTTAAACTGGAGCTTAAACGTGTTCGACCTCCAGGGCTGCCCTTCCTATCTCCACGTTTAAGCTTCAGTTTAACCTTAAACTGAAGCTTAAACGTGTTCGACTACATGACTCTCCAGGGCTGCCTTCTTCCATTTCCACGTTTAAGCTTCAGTTTAACCTTAAACTGAAGCTTAAACGTGCTTCTACAAAAGGCTTCACTGGAAGTGTCTGGCGTTTAAGCTGCAGTTTAAGCTTAAACTGCAACTTTAACACCACTCTTGGAAAAGGTTTCTGGGCCAAAAATATTGCGGTTTAAGTTAGTCTTTGAGCACAAACATTAACTTAAACTTACTCTGGCATGAAATCTAATTGAATATCATGGTTTATGGGATTGGGCCTGAAGGATTGATGAATCTGAAATTTCAATTTGTTGAGTCATGTATTATTATTTGATTATCACTAAGTTGGCTCAATGAATGTTACAGAATTTGGATCAGCAGCCTCATCAAGATTATGGATCATAAATCCAAAGCAAAAGGAAAGCAGGGAGAGGCCTCAAAGCCCAAGAAACATAACAGAAGCTCAATATAGAAAGTGTATAAATAAGATAGAATTTAAGTTAGGAGAAATTTTTCTTCACTTTTAGCTAGTTTTCATATCTTTTTAATTGAATACTGAGCTATGACTCACTAAACACCCCTTCATTTTGTTAGGGAGCTCTATTGTATTTCAATGAATAAATAATAGTTTATCTTCTTCTTTAATCTTTTCTCTTGTATTTTGTTAGAAAGCTTCTCGATCTAATTTCATTGGGGAGATTTCTTGTGAAAGAAACTACCCATAATTGGAATCCTTCGGAACCTTGGGAAAGGAATGGAGGATTCATGCTAGAGAAGCTTTCTCACAGTGAATTGGATTGGGGTTTGGATGGATATTGTGACATGTAATCCTACCAAATTGTGGTTCATGAAACTGTGTGGTATAATCAGTGATCGAGCATCA
>NC_029790.2:37873379-37885681 GCF_000816755.2 Arachis ipaensis
CTCACCAATTCTCTCTAAAAACGAACGAATTCCCAATCCCTTGGTTTAAATGTTCATAAGAAGAGATGATGCTCGATCACTGATTATACCACACAGTTTCATGAACCACAATTTGGTAGGATTATATGTCACAATATCCATCCAAACCCCAATCCAATTCACTGTGAGAAAGCTTCTCTAGCATGAATCCTCCATTCCTTTCCCAAGGTTCCGAAGGATTCCAATTATGGGTAGTTTCTTTCCCAAGACAACTACCCAATGGAATTAGATCGAGAAGCTTTCTAACAAAATTCAAGAGAAAAGATTGAAGAAGAAGATAAACTATTATTGATTCATTGAATTACAATAGAGCTCCCTAACCCAATGAAAGGGGGTTTAGTGAGTCATAGCTCTGAATTCAATTACAAAGATATGAAAACTAGCTAAAAGTGAAGTAAAAATTCTCCTAATTTAAATTCTATCTTATTTATACACTTTCTATATTGAGCTTCTGTTATGTTTCTTGGGCTTTGAGGCCTCTCCCTGCTTTCCTTTTGCTTTGGGTTTATGATCCATAATCTTGATGAGGCTGCTGATCCAAATTCTGTAACATTCATTGAGCCAACTTAGTGATAGTCAAATAATAATACATGACTCAACAAATTGAAATTTCAGATTCATCAATCCTTCAGTAGCCTCTTCTTCCCTGAAATCATCCAAACAATTGCATCAAAGTCTTGCAAAATTTCATGAGAAATCTTCCATTCATAGCATTCAAGTAATATAACTAAAACTCATGGAATTTGCATCAAAATCATACTGTTTGGATGGTTCATTGCTTTGTTATTCATTTAACCATTCTTGGTTACTTTAAGCTCAAGAAAATGCATAAAACAACTAAAACTAACAAAAAAAATGCTAGTGAAACTAGCCTAAGATGCCTTGGCATCAGACACCTCTAACTAGGGACTTTAGCAAAGCTAAGTCACAATCTGAAAAGGTTCACCCAGTTATGTGTCTGTGGCATTTATGTATCCGGTGGTAATACTGGAAAACAAAATGCTTAGGGTCACGACCAAGACTCATAAAGTAGCTGTGTTCAAGAATCAACATACTGAACTAAGAGAATCAATAACACTATCTGAATTCTAAGTTCCTATGGATGCCAATCATTCTGAACTTCAAAGGATAAAGTGAGATGCCAAAACTATTCAGAAGCAAAAAGGCTAATAGCCCCGCTCATCTAATTGGAACTAAATTCATTGATAAGTTTGAGATTTATTGTATATTCTCTTCTTTTTATCCTATTTTATTTTTATTTGCTTGGGTACAAGCAACAATTTAAGTTTGGTGTAGTGATGAGCGGATAATTTATACCCTTTTTGGCATTGTTTTTACATAGTTTTTAGTATGTTTTAGTTACTTTTTATTATATTTTTATTAGTTTTTATTCAAAAATCACATTTCTGGACTTTACTATGAGTTTGCGTATTTTTCTGTGATTTCAGGTATTTTCTGGCTGAAATTGAGGGACCTGAGCAAAAATCTGATTCAGAGGCTGAAAAAGGACTGCAGATGCTATTGGATTTTGACCCTCCTGCACTCGAAGTAGATTTTCTGGAGCTACAAAAGCCCAATTGGCGTGCTCTCAATTGAGTTGGAAAGAAGACATCCTGAGCTTTCCAGCAATATATAATAGTTTATACTTTGCTTGAGATTTGATGGCCCAAATTGGCGTCCAAAACCAGCCTAAAACTTCCTGGTGTAAAACGCCCAAACTGGCACCAGAATTGGAGTTAAACGCCCAAACTGGCACCCAAGCTGGCATTTAACTCCAAGAACAGCCTATGCATGAAAAAGCTTCAATGCTCAGCCCAAGCACACACCAAGTGGGCCCCGAAGGTGGATTTCTGCACTATTTGCACTTAGTTACTCATTTTCTGTAATCCCTAGTAACTAGTTTAGTATAAATAGCACTTTTTACTATTGTATTCGTATCCAGTTTTCATACTTTGGAGCTCAGACCATTGTTCACGTTTTGAGAGGCTCGCCATTCGGCCAAGCCTAGACCTTTTTTCACTTGTGTATTTTCTACGGTGGAGTTTCTACACCCCATAGATTAAGGTGTAGAGCTCTGCTGTTCTTCATGAATTAATGCAATTACTACTATTTTCTATTCAATTCACGCCTACTTCTTCTCCAAGATATACTCCCGTACTTAATTCAGTTAAGTCAAAATGAAGGGGTGACCCGTGACAATCACCCAATCTTTGTTACTCGCTTAGCCAAGATCGCATGCCTGACAACCACAAAGCGGTCTACATGATGTTCAACGTAGTCATTGGACGACAGCCAGAGTATATTCTCTTGGATATCTAATACATGGACCGAGTCCGTGAGATTAGTATCTTCGTGGTATAGGCTAGAACTAATTGGCAACTGATACGCACGGAAACTTGTCTCTCAATAATTTTCCTTCGGCAAGTGTACCGAATTTGTCGTCAAGTAAAAACTCACAATAGAGTGAGGTCGAATCCCACAGAGATTAATTGATCAAGCAACTTTAATTAGAGGAATTTTCTAGTTGAGCGAACTAGAATTTGATTTGAGATTTGCAGAAAATTAAATGGCGGGAAAGTAAATAGCAGAAAAAGTAAATGCTGTAAATAAAGAGCTGAATGTAAATGGCGGAAAGTAAATTGCAGAATCTTAAATGGGTATGGGGTAATTGCTCATAAAAGTAAATGGCAGAAATTAAAGAGAACGGGTAAGATCAGAAAAGGGAGTTCATTGGGCTCAGGAGATGTTGCATTCTCCGGATCAAGTTCATTTTCATCTCTTCCTCAATCAATGCATTCATTGATCTCCTTGGCAATCTTAAGTGATCGAATTCCAATTTCTTGGTAATTCAATCTCTCCAATCTTGATCAATAGCCAATTCCTTGGTCAATTGCTCATGAGAAGAGATGAAGTATGGTCACTGATTATACCACATGCATTTCCCAAATCAGGTGTTGGTAGGATTATAGTCACATATCCATCCAAACCTGGGTATGGGCCTCTGAATCTTGAGTTTGAAGCAGTTATCCTTTTTCATTGGGCTTAGCTTTGCTTGCAGAGAGAAAAGGTGAAGTAGGCAGGGACTTTGAGTCAGGACGTTAGTGGTGTCAACGTTAAGTGAAAGTGTGGGTTCGAGAATGTAAGTGACAATCACCTTTTTCACTAACGTTCCTAACCCAAATATGATCACGTTGACTTCAACGTTAGTGGCACTAACGTGACCACTAACTTTGCCTCTTGGTCCTTCACACACGTTATTGGGACTTACCTTTCCCAATAACGTGGAGAGTCCTCCCTTGTCCCTACGTTAGCGTCCACGTTAACTAGGTTAACGTGGCTTCTAACGTAGTAATGCCAATCCTTTGAGAACGTTAGTGACACTTACCTTTGTCACTAACGTTCCAATGTGCCCCTATTTCCCACGTTAGAGTCCACGTTGACTGGTATGCGAAATTGTTACTCAGATTAGGTTGTAAAATTATTTGTTCGTTCTTTCCCTGGCAATGGCACCAAAAACGGATGCACAGAACCATGGTCCAAACATAACTTCACAACTTCGCATAACTAACCAGCAAGTACACTGGGTCGTCCAAGTAATAAAACTTTACGTGAGTAAGGGTCGATCCTACGGAGATTGTCGGTATGAAGCAAGCTATGGTCACCTTGTAAATCTCAGTCAGGCGGATATCAAATGGTTATGGAGTTTTCGAAAATAAATAATAAATAAATAGAAAATAAAGATAGAAACACTTATGTAATTCATTGGTGAGAATTTCAGATAAGCGTATAGAGATGCTTTCGTTCTTCTGAACTTCTGCTTTCCTGCTGTCTTCATCCAATCAGTCTTACTCCTTTCCATGGCAAGCTTTATGTAAGGGCATCACCGTTGTCAATGGCTACATCCCATCCTCTTGTGAAAAAGGTCCAAATGCTCTGTCACGGCACGGCTAATCATCTGAGGTTCTCGATCATACTGGAATAGGATTCACCCTCCTTTTGCGTCTGTCACTATGCCCAGCACTCGCAAGTTTGAAGTTCGTCACAGTCATTCAATCCCTAAATCCTACTCGGAATACCACAGACAAGGTTTAGATTTTCCAGATTCTCATGATTGCCGCCATCAATCTAGCTTATACCACGAAGATTTTGATTAAGGGATCCAAGAGATATTCATTCAGTCTAAGGTGGAACGGAAGTGGTTGTCAGGCACGCGTTCGTAGGGGAATGATGATGATTGTCATGTTCATCACATTCATATTGAAGTGCGATTGAGTATCTTAGAAGAGGAATAAGTTGAATTGAATAGAAAAACAGTAGTACTTTGCATTAATTCGTGAGGAACAGCAGAGCTCCACACCTTAATCTATGGAGTGCAGAAACTCTACCGTATGAAAATACATAAGTGATAATGGTCCAGGCATGGCCGAATGGCCAGCCCCCATGAAAGTCTAAGATAGCATAAAACTGATCAAAGATGTCGAATACAATAGTAAAAAGTCCTATTTATACTAAACTAGCTACTAGGGTTTACAGAAGTAAGTAATTGATGCATAAATCTACTTCCGGGGCCCACTTGGTGTGTGCTTGGGCTGAGCTTGAAGTTTACACATGGAGAGGTCATTCTTGGAGTTGAACGCCAGTTTGTAACGTATTTCTGGCGTTCAACTCTGGCTTGTGACGTGTTTCTAGCGTTTAACTCCAGACTACAGCATAGAACTGGCTTCAACGCCCATTTGTGTCATCTAAACTCAGCCAAAGTATGGACTATTATATATTGCTGGAAAGCCCTGGATGTCTAATTTCCAACGCAATTGAAAGCGTGCCATTTTTAGTTTTGTAACTCCAGAAAATCCATTTTGAGTGTAGAGAGGTCAGAATCCAACAGCATCAGCAGTCCTTCTTCTACCTTTGAATCTGATTTTTGCTCAAGTCCCTCAATTTCAGCCAGAAAATACCTGAAATCACAGAAAAACACACAAACTCATAGTAAAGTCCAGAAATGTGAATTTAACATAAAAACTAATAAAAACATCCCTAAAAGTAACTAGATCCTACTAAAAACATACTAAAAACAATGCCAAAAAGCGTATAAATTATCCGCTCATCACAACACCAAACTTAAATTGTTGCTTGTCCCCAAGAAACTGAAAATCAAATAGGATAAAAAGAAGAGAATATACTATAAATTCCAAACTATCTATGAAACATAGCTCCAATCAGATGAGCGGGACTTGTAGCTTTTTGCCTCTTGAATAGTTTTGGCATCTCACTTTATCCATTGAGNNNNCCCTTGCCTTTTGGTTTTAAGGGTTATTGGCTTTTTGCTCTTGCCTTTTGGTTTTAAGAGCTTTTGGCTTTTTCTGGTTGCTTTTTCTTTTTCTTTCTATTTTTTTTGCCATTTTTTTTCTTTTTTTTTCTTTTTTTTTTTGCAAGCTTTGTATTCACTGCTTTTTCTTGCTTCAAGAATTATTTTTTTTTGATTTTTTCAGATTATCAAATAACATGTCTCCTTGTCATCATTCTTTCAAGAGCCAACATATTTAACATTCTTAAACAACAACTTCAAAAGACATATGCACTGTTCAAGCATTCATTCAGAAAACAAGAAGTATTGTCACTACATCAATATAATTAAACTAAGTTCAAGGATAAATTCGAAACTCATGTACTTCTTGTTCTTTTGAATTAAAACATTTTTCATTTAAGAGAGGTGATGGATTCATATTCACTACTTTAAGGCATAGACACTTAGACACTAATGATCATGTAATAAAGACACAAACACAGATAAACATTAAGCTCAAAAATCAAAAAATAGTAAATTTAAGAACAAGGAATGATTCCACCTTAGTGATGGTGGCGTTTCCTTCTTGAGGAACCAATGATGTCCTTGAGCTCTTCTATGTCTCTTCATTGTCTTTGTTGCTCCTCCCTCATTGCTCTTTGATCTTCTCTAATTTCATGGAGTATGATGGAGTGCTCTTGATGTTCCACCCTTAGTTGCTCCCAATAATTGTGTGGAGGAAAATGTATCCCCTGAGGTATCTCAGGGATCTCTTGATTTGCAGTTAAATGTTCTACCACTGAGCTATAGACCCTTGAGATGAATCTCTCCATCTCCTATGACTTGGAGGTGGAAGCTTTTGTCTTCCCTTTCCTCTTTCTAGAGGTTTCTCTGGCCTTAGGTGCCATCAATGGTTATGGAAAAACAAAGAGATTTTGAATTTTGAAGGGAGGTGGGGTGTATGGATGTGAGTGGTGACTGGAAAACAGAAGGGATGCTTATGAATGGAGAGAGAGGGTGATATAGGATTATGAGGAGGTAAGGTGAGGTGAGTGGAGGTATGTGGGGATCCTGTGGGGTCCACAGATCCTGAGGTGTCAAGGATTTGTATCCCTGCACCAATTAGGCATGTAAAATGCCTTCGCATGCAATTCTGGCGTTTAAACGCCGAATTGATGCTTGTTCTGGGCGTTCAACGCCCAGATGCAGCATGTTTTTGGCGTTGAACGCCAGCTTCATGCTTGTTTTTGGCGTTTAGCACCAGCTCCATGCTCTGTTCTGGCGTTGAACTCCAGCCAGATGCTCCTTACTGGTGTTTGAACGCCAGTGAACTCCTCCTCCAGGGTATGCTGTTTTTAATGCTGTTTTTGATTTTTCTTCAATTTTTTTAGTTGTTTTTGTGACTCCACATGATCATGAACCTATGAAGACATATAACTAATAAAAAATATAATTAAATAAAAATTGGGTTGCCTCTCAACAAGCGCATCTTTAATGTCAATAGCTTGACAGTGGACTCTCATGGAGCCTCACAGATGTTTAGAGCATTGTTGAGACTCCCCAACACCAAACTTAGAGTTTGGATATGGGAGTTCAACACCAAACTTAGAGTTTGGTTGTGGCCTCCCAACACCAAACTTAGAGTTTGACTGTGGGGACTCTGGTTGACTCTGTTTTGAGAGAAGCTTACTGTGCCTCTTTTCCATGTTTACAGAAGGATGTCCTTGAGTTTTAAATTCAAGGGAGTCCTCGTTCAATTGAAGGACTAGTTCACCTCTGTTAACATCAATCACAGCTCTTGCTGTGGCTAGGAAGGGTCTTCCAAGGATGATGGATTCATCCTCATCCTTCCCAGTATCTAGGATTATGAAATCAGCAGGGATGTAAAGGCCTTCAACCTTTACTAATTTGTCCTCTACTTGTCCATAAGCCTGTTTTCTGGAATTGTCTGTCATCTCTAATGAGATTTTAGCAGCTTGTACCTCAAAGATTCCCAGTTTCTCCATTACAGAGAGTGGCATGAGGTTTATTCCTGACTCCAGGTCACATAGAGCCTTCTCAAAGGTCATGGTGCCTATGGTACAAGGTATTAGGAACTTTTCAGGATCCTGTTTCTTCTGAGGTAATCTTAGTAGATCCAATGCATTTAGTTCATTGGTGAACAGGGGAGGTTCATCTCCCCAAGTCTTGAGGGACACTTTTTGGTCAGTTCTTTGTATCTCTCCCAAGCTTCATAGAGGGATTCACCTTCTTTCTGTCTGAAGGTTTGAACATCCACTCTAAGCTTACTCAGCTTTTGAGGAAAGAACTTGGCTAAGAAAGCCTTGACTAGCTTATCCCAAGAGTTCAGGCTATCCTTAGGTTGAGAGTCCAACCATATTCTAGCTCTGTCTCTCACAGCAAAAGGGAAAAGCATGAGCCTGTAGACTTCAGGATCTACTCTATTAGTCTTAACAGTATCACAGATCTGCAAGAATTCAGTCAAGAACTGAAAAGGATCTTCAGATGGAAGTCCATGAAACTTGCAGTTCTGCTGCATCAGAGAAACTAATTGAGGTTTTAGCTCAAAGTTGTTTGCTCCAATGGTAGGGATGGAGATGCTTCTTCCATGTAAATTGGAATTAGGTGTATTAAAGTCACCAAGCATCCTCCTTGCATTATTATTATTTTCGGTTGCCATCTCCTCTTCCTGTTCGAAAATTTCTGAAAGGTGCTTGCTGGATTGTTGTAATTTAGCTTCTCTTAGTTTCCTCTTCAGAGTCCTTTCAGGTTCTGGATCTGCTTCAACAAGAATGTTCTTGTCCTTGCTCCTGCTCATATGAAAAAGAAGGAACAGAAAAATAATAATAATAGAGATCCTTTTTGCCCAAGTATAGAGGTTCCCTTAGGTGAGTGGAAGAAAAGAAGAGTAGAAGAAAAGAAGAAGAGAAAATCCGAACTCAGAGAGAGAGAGAGAGGGGGTTTGGATTTTTGGTGAGTGAGGAAGAGATGTTAGTAAATAAATAAATAAATAGAAGGAGATGAGAGAGAGGGAGAATTTTCGAAAATAAAATTTTGAAAAGGGGTTAGTGATTTTCGAAAATTAAATTTAAAAATTGAAACAATTAGTTAATTAAAAAGAATTTTTGAAAAAGAGGGAGGGATTTTCAAAAATTAGAGAGGGATAGTTAGTTAGGTAGTTTTGAAAAAGATAAGAACCAAACAAAAAGTTAGTTAGTTAGTTGAAACAAATTTGAAAATCAATTTTGAAAAGATAAGAAGATAAGAAGTTAGAAAAGATATTTTAAAATCAAATATTTTTGAAAAAGATATGTTTTAAAAAGATATGATAGAAAAGATATGATTAAAATTAGTTTTGAAAAAGATTTGATTTTTAAAATCACAATTAATGACTTGATTCACAAGATATGATTCTAGAACTTAAAGTTTGAATCTTTCTTAACAAGTAAGTAACAAACTTAAAATTTTTGAATCAAAACATTAATTGTTGATGATATTTTCGAAAATTATGAGATAAAATTAAGAAAAAGATTTTTGAAAAATATTTTTATAATTTTCGAAAATAAGTAAGAAAAATGAAAAAGATTTGATTTTTGAAAAAGATTTTGAAAAAGATAAGATTTTTAAATTGAAAATTTGATTTGACTTATAAGAAACAATTGAATTTTAAAAATTTTTGAAAAAGTCAACTCAAATTTTCGAAAATTTATGAGAGAAAAAGGGGAAGATATTTTTTTTTTATTTTTGAATTTTTAATGATGAAAGAGAAAAACATGAAAATGATGCAATGCATGAAAATGTTGGATCAAAACAATGAATGCATGCAAGAATGCTATGAATGTCAAGATGAACACCAAGAACACTATGAAAATCATGATGAACATCAAGAACTTATTTTTTTGAAAAATTTTTTATGCAAAGAAATCATGCAAGACACCAAACTTAGAAATTTTTCATGTATAGACACTATGAATGCAAGAATGCATATGAAAAACAAGAAAAGATACAAAACAAGAAAATATGAAGATCAAACAAGAATACTGGCCAAGAACAACTTGAAGATCATGAAGAACACTATGAATGCATGAATTTTTCGAAAAATGCAAAGAATGTTTAGAAAAAAATGCAATTGACACCAAACTTGAAATTGACTCAAGACTCAAACAAGAAACACAAAATATTTTTTATTTTTATGATTTTATGATTTTTTTGGATTTTTCGAAAATTAATTTGAAAAAGGAAAATAAGGATTTCAAAATTTTTAATATGAATTCCAGGAATCTTTCAATGTTAGCCTGAAGCTCCAATCCAAGGGTTAGACATGGCTTAATAGCCAGCCAAGCTTCAGCAGTACAAGCAATTCCCTAACATGTGGAGGCCTCAGTCCAAAAGAATTTAGACATGGCTCTACAGCCAGCCAGGCTTCAACATGCTTCATGAAACTCTAGAATTCATTCTTAAAAGTTCTGAAGAAAAATATATTTTTGAAAAGGTTTAAATTTTTTTTTCGAAAATAAAGGAAAAATTTTTTTGAAAGATTTTTGAAAACTTTTTTGAAAACAAAATAAGAAGAAAATTACCAAATCTGAGCAACATGATGAACCGTCAGTTGTCCAAACTAGAACAATCCCCGACAATGGCGCCAAAAACTTGGTATGCGAAATTGTTACTCAGATTAGGTTGTAAAATTATTTGTTCGTTCTTTCCCTGGCAATGGAACCAAAAACGGATGCACAGAACCATGGTCCAAACATAACTTCACAACTTCGCATAACTAACCAGCAAGTGCACTGGGTCGTCCAAGTAATAAAACCTTACGTGAGTAAGGGTCGATCCCACGGAGATTGTCGGTATGAAGCAAGCTATGGTCACCTTGTAAATCTCAGTCAGGCGGATATCAAATGGTTATGGAGTTTTCAAAAATAAATAATAAATAAATAGAAAATAAAGATTGAAACATTTATGTAATTCATTGGTGAGAATTTCAGATAAGCGTATAGAGATGCTTTCGTTCTTCTGAACTTCTGCTTTCCTGCTGTCTTCATCCAATCAGTCCTTAAGAGATCCAAGAGATATTCATTCAATCTAAGGTGGAACGGAAGTGGTTGTCAGGCACGCGTTCGTAGGGGAATGATGATGATTGTCATGTTCATCACATTCATATTGAAGTGCGAATAAGTATCTTAGAAGAAGAATAAGTTGAATTGAATAGAAAAACAGTAGTACTTTGCATTAATTCGTGAGGAACAGCAGAGCTCCACACCTTAATCTATGGAGTGCAGAAACTCTACCGTATGAAAATACATAAGTGATAATGGTCCAGGCATGGCCGAATGGCCAGCCCCCATGAAAGTCTAAGATAGCATAAAACTGATCAAAGATGTCTAATACAATAGTAAAAAGTCCTATTTATACTAAACTAGCTACTAGGGTTTACAGAAGTAAGTAATTGATGCATAAATCCACTTCCGGGGCCCACTTGGTGTGTGCTTCGGCTGAGCTTGAAGTTTACACGTGGAGAGGTCATTCTTGGAGTTGAACGCCAGTTTGTAACGTATTTCTGGCGTTCAACTCTGGCTTGTGACGTGTTTCTGGCGTTTAACTCCAGACTGCAGCATAGAACTGGCGTTCAACGCCCATTTGCATCGTCTAAACTTGGCCAAAGTATGGACTATTATATATTTCTGGAAAGCCCTGGATGTCTAATTTCCAACGCAATTGAAAGCGTGCCATTTTGAATTCTGTAACTCCAGAAAATCCATTTTGAGTGCAAGGAGGTCAGAATCCAACAGCATCAGCAGTCCTTCTTCTACCTCTGAATCTGATTTTTGCTCAAGTCCCTCAATTTCAGCCAGAAAATACCTGAAATCATAGAAAAACACACAAACGCATAGTAAAGTCCAGAAATGTGAATTTAACATAAAAACTAATAAAAACATCCCTAAAAGTAACTAGATCCTACTAAAAACATACTAAAAACAATGCCAAAAAGCGTATAAATTATCCGCTCATCATTAACTAAGTTAACGTGGCTTCTAACGTAGTCATGCTAGCCATCTCCAACGTTAGTAACAAAGGTGAGTGTCACTAACGTTGGCTCATCATCTCTTTATCCACATTAGCTTCCACGTTAACTAAGTTAACGTGGGAGTTAACGTGGCTTATGGAGGCTTGGCCAATGTTAGTGACAAAGGTGAATGTCACTAACGTTGGCTTCTCTTTTGCTTCTTAACGTTAGAGTCCACGTTAACTAAGTTAACGTGGGAGTTAACGTGGCTTATGGAGGCTTGGCCAATGTTAGTGACAAAGGTGAATGTCACTAACGTTGGCTTCTCTTTTGCTTCTTAACGTTAGAGTCCACGTTAACTAAGTTAACGTGGCTCTTAACGTGGCCACTTATGAGCTTGGTCCAACGTTAGTGACAAAGGTAAGTGTCACTAACGTTGGCTCCATTTTCTTTCTTTCACGTTAGAGTTCACGTTAACTTAGTTAACGTGACTCTTAACGTGGGTTATGATGGCTTCGAGGGCGTTATTGGCGATTACTTTTCTCATTAACGTTGCAAGTTAGCTCCCATTCCACATTAGTGGTCACGTTAGTTAGACTAACGTGACTGCTAACGTGGTTCTTCCTTGCTTCCTTTGTCCTGAAATCAAGCAATAAAGTGCATCAAAGTTCTAATCCAAATCATGAGACATGCATCCTCTAATTTGTCATATAATTCATGCAAAATTCTCATGAAATCATGTAAAGTGCACAATGTATGCTTGAATCAAGATGTAAGTGAATATCTACCCAAAACTAGTTTATTTTCTAAGAAAATGCATGAAACTACCTTAAAAACAGTAAAGAAGAGGTCAGTGAAACTGGCCAAAATGCCCTGGCATCACAACACCAAACTTAAAGCTTGCTTGTCCCTAAGCAAGTACTGGAACAAGAGAATGATGAATGGAATGCCAAGAGAAAATGAGTCATTCTT
>NC_029790.2:37886048-37890162 GCF_000816755.2 Arachis ipaensis
CACCCCTAAGGACTTACTTCCTCAAGTCTCTCCCTCATACATACACACCACAGGCACATGGTTTGTTTATTTTCTTTCCTTGAGGTCTTGGTGTCCAGCACCTCTTTGGGCTACTAAATGTTCTGTAGCAAAGATTGCTCTTGATAGTGGACTTTCAGCTGATAATCCCGGGTTAGTTAACCCAAGTTACCAGGTGATAAAGCACCCCTGAGAGCTTAGTAATCCAAGCAGATCCTTGGTACAAGAACACCACAGACACATCCCTCAAAACTCAAACCCTTGGTGCCCAGCCTCTTTTCTTGCTATTTTTCTTTTATTCTTCACTTTAATTGTTTCTTTCCCTTTTTCTTATTAGGATCTTGTTATTTAGCTAGCCTCATGGGGTGTGTTCAAAGCATATGATTTAGGACAGATAGTTGTTTTCCCACCTTGTTGGTGAACCAACTTAGCTAACTTATGACTTCACCACAAACTTAGGGACTTACTCCATAGTATGAACTCCACTCTGGTCTTTTATAAAACACTCATTCTCTTTTTCATTTGATTCACAAGGACAAGCATACAAGTAAGTAAGGAAATGATGCAGTAATGACATTCAGACTAGCAAACATAGCCCTAATCAACGAAAAACTTAAAAGACAGAATTTAAAAGGGTTCCAACTAACGAGTAACTATTAATCAAAAGTGCATTCAGACTTCCAACTTTCAACATTCTAAGTACATGGAATTAAGTAACAATACAACCTTCGGGTGATGGTTTCTAGTTGCCCTCTTTTTGTCACCATCCTAGTCTTTGCTACCTCACTTCCTTGGGTGAAGGTGCACCATTTCCTCATAAGATTCCTGCAAAGTTATTGGAAGTTGCTTGTTCCCAAAGCACTTGAGAAATAGTTAGCTTGCATGTATGCTTGTGACTTCTGAACTTAATTTGGTGTGTGAACACCAAACTTAGTTCTTTGCCCAGTACAAAACCTTGCATATATGCAGAGAACCTCATATCTTGTTATTAACAAAACAATTATTAACTAAAGTCTAACTACATCTAAGTGGTTTCCCTTGATTGGTTGGAGCTAGCAATGTGCTTTGGGAGTGGAGTGTGATTCTAACTAAGATCCTTTGGTGGAACACCAAACTTAGAATTACACTTTCACTCTTGGATTGTTTTGGTGTGGAACACCAAACTTAGCTCCTTGAAATACATGGAAAACAACTTGTGACCTTTATTGAAATAAAGATGAAAAGGAAACTACCTGAGGTTGGGTTGTCTCCCAACAGAGCGCTCTTTTATCGTCGCTAGCTCGACCATTCCTCAATTACTTGAGATGATACTTTACTCTGGGGTTTTCCCCCATGTTGCCCATATAATGTTTGAGTCTTTCTCCGTTCATAGTGAACGTCCTCTCTGAACCTTCATCTATGATTTCTATGTGCCCAATGATGAGCGGATAATTTATACGCTTTTTGGCATTGTTTTTAGTATGTTTTTAGTAGAATCTAGTTACTTTTAGGGATGTTTTCTTTAGTTTTTATTTTAAATTCACATTTCTGGACTTTACTATGAGTTTGTGTATCTTTCTGTGATTTCAGGTATTTTCTAGCTGAAATTGAGGGATGATGAGCAGATAATTTATACGCTTTTTGGCATTGTTTTTAGTATATTTTTAGTAGAATCTAGTTACTTTTAGGGATGTTTTTAATAGATTTTATGTTAAATTCACATTTCTGGACTTTACTATGAGTTTGTGTATTTTTCTGTGATTTCAGGTATTTTCTGGCTGAAATTGAGGGACTTGAGCAAAAATCAGATTCAGAGGTTGAAGAAGGACTGCTGATGCTGTTGGATTCTGACCTCCCTGCACTCAAAGTGGATTTTCTGGAGCTACAGAACTCGAAATGGCGCTCTTCTAATTGCGTTGGAAGGTAGACATCCAGGGCTTTCCAGCAATATATAATAGTCCATACTTTGGTCAGGAATAGACGATGTAAACTGGCGTTCAACGCCAGCTTTCTACCCAAACATGGCATCCAGCGCCAGAAAAGGATCCAAAACCAGAGTTGAACGCCCAAACTGGCACAAATACTGGCGTTCAACTCCACAAATGACCTCTGCACGTGCAACACTTAAAGCCCAGCCCAAGCACACACCAAGTGGGCCCCGGAAGTGGATTTATGCATCAATTACTTACTTCTGTAAACCCTAGTGACTAGTTTATTATAAATAGGACCTCTTACTATTGTATTTGACATCTTTGGATTATCTTTTGATCTATTGATCACGTTTTGGGGGCTGGCCATCTCGGCCATGTCTGGACCTTTCACTTATGTATTTTTAACGGTAGAGTTTCTACACTCCATAGATTAAGGTGTGGAGCTCTGCTGTTCCTAGGTGACCATAGCTTGCTTCATACCAACAATCTCCGTGGGATTCGACCCTTACTCACGTAAGGTATTACTTGGACGACCCAGTGCACTTGCTGGTTAGTTGTATCGAAGTTGTGAACCATGGTATTGGTACCATGCTCTTGGCGCCATTGCCAGGGAAAGAAAGAGCCATGAATTCTACATAATCAAAGCGTAATCACGATTGTGCGTACCAAGTTGCTCACGTTGCCAGGAATTGTTTGAGCCTGGACATCACAATTTCGTGCACCAAGGGACTTGAGCAAAAATCATATTCAGAGGTTGAAGAAGGACTGCTGATGCTGTTGGATTCTGACCTCCCTGCACTCAAAATAGATTTTCTGGAGCTACAGAACTTAAAATGGCGCGCTTCTAATTGCGTTGGAAAGTAGACATCCAGGGCTTTCCAGCAATATATAATAGTTCATACTTTGGCCGAGTTTAGATGATGTAAAAGGGCGTTGAACGCCAGTTCTACGCTGCTGTCTGGAGTTAAACGCCAGAAACATGTCACAAACCAGAGTTGAACGCCAAAAACACGTTACAACCTGGCGTTCAACTCCAGAAAGAGCCTCTGCACGTGGAAACTTAAAGCTCAACCCAAGCACACACCAAGTGGGCCCCGGAAGTGGATTTATGCATCAATTACTTACTTCTGTAAACCCTAGTAACTAGTTTAGTATAAATAGGACTTTTTAATATTGTATTAGACATCTTTTGATCATTTTTAGATCTCTAGACCTCCATGGGAGGCTGGCCACTCGGCCATGCTTACCCTGTATTCACTTATGTATTTTCAACGGTAGAGTTTCTACACTCCATAGATTAAGGTGTGGAGCTCTGCTGTTCCTAAAAGATTAATGCAAAGTACTACTGTTTTTCTATTCAATTCAGCTTATTCCGCTTCTAAGATATTCATTCGCACTTCAACATGAATGTGATGAACGTGACAATCATCATCATTCCCTATGAACGCGTGCCTGATAACCACTTCCGTTCTACCTTCGATTGAATGAGTATCTCTTGGATCTCTTAATCAGAATCTTCGTGGTGTAAGCTAGATTGATGGCGGCATTCATGAGAATCCGGAAAGTCTAAACCTTGTCTGTGGTATTCCGAGTAGGATTCTGGGATTGAATGACTGTGACGAACTTCAAACTCGTGAGTGCTGGGCGTAGTGATAGACGCAAAAGGATAGTAAATCCTATTCCAGTATGATCGAGAACCTCCAGATGATTAGCCATGCAGTGACAGAGCATTTGGACCATTTCCACAAGAGGATAGGATGCAGCCATTGACCACGGTGATGCCTCCAGACGATTAGCCATACAGTGACAGCGCATCGGACCATCTTCTAGAGAGGATTAAAAGTAGCCATTGACAATGGTGATGTCCTTACATAAAGCCAGCCATGGAAAGGAGTAAGACTGATTGGATGAAGACAACAGGAAAGCAGATAAGAATACAAGATTCCTGGAATTCATATTAAAAAATTTTGAAATCCTTATTTTCTTTTTCCTATATGTTTTTTCGAAAAAAATTTACAAAAATCCAAAAAAATAAAAAAATCATAAAAATAAAAAATATTTCATGTTTCTTGTTTGAGTCTTGAGTCAAGTTGTAGGTTTGGTGTCAATTGCATATTCATCTTGCATTTTTCGAAAAATTCATGCATTCATAGTGTTCTTCATGATCTTCAAGTTGTTCTTGGTAA
>NC_029790.2:37890230-37905419 GCF_000816755.2 Arachis ipaensis
TTCTTTTTAATTAACTAATTATTTTAATTTTTGATTTTAATTTTCGAAAAATTACTAACCTTTTTCAAAAACTATTTTCGAAAATCACTTACTCTTTTTCAAAAATAATTTTCAAAAATTCTTCTTCTCTCTCATCTCCTTCTATTTATTTATTCATCTACTAACACCTCTCTTCATCCCACATCTCTGCTCTCCTTACTTTTGTGTTTCTTTCTTTGCATTACATTCTTTTCTTCTTCTACTCACACAGGGGAACCTCTATACTGTGGTAAAAAGGATCCCTATTATTATTGTTTTTCTGTCCCTCTTTTTCATATGAGCAGGAGCAAGGACAAGAATATTCTTGTTGAAGCAGATCCAGAACCTGAAAAGACTCTGAAGAGAAAACTAAGAGAAGCTAAATTACAACAATCCAGCAAGCACCTTTCAAAAATTTTCGAACAAGAAGAGGACATGGCAGCCGAAAATAATAATAATGCAAGGAGAATACTGGGTGACTTTACTGCACCTAATTCCAATTTACATGGAAGAAGCATCTCCATCCCTACCATTGGAGCAAACAATTTTGAGCTGAAATCTCAGCTAGTTTCTCTAATGCAGCAGAACGGCAAGTTCCATGGACTTCCATCTGAAGATCCTTTTCAGTTCTTAACTAAATTCTTGCAGATCTGTGATACTATTAAGACTAATGGAGTAAATTCTGAAGTCTACAGGCTCATACTTTTCCCTTTTGCTGTAAGAGACAGAGCTAGAGTGTGGTTGGACTCTCAACCCAAAGATAGCCTGAACTCTTGGGATAAGCTGGTCACGGCTTTCTTAGCCAAGTTCTTTCCTCCTCAAAAGCTTAGTAAGCTCAGAGTGGATGTTCAAAACTTCAGACAGAAAGAAGGTGAATCCCTCTATGAAGCTTGGGAGAGATACAAGCAACTGACCAAAAAGTGTCCTTCTGACATGCTTTCAGAATGGACCATCCTGGATATATTCTATGATGGTCTGTCTGAATTAGCTAAGATGTCATTGGATACTTCTGCAGGTGGATCCATTCACCTAAAGAAAACTCCTGCAGAAGCTCAAGAACTCATTGACATGGTTGCTAATAACCAGTTCATGTACACTTCTGAGAGGAATCCTATGAGTAATGTGACGCCTCAGAAGAAGGGAGTTCTTGAAATTGATACTCTGAATGCCATATTGGCTCAAAATAAAATATTGACTTAGCAAGTCAATATGATTTCTCAGAGTCTGAATGGAATGCAAGCTGCATCCAACAGTACTCAAGAGGCATCTTCTGAAGAAGAAGCTTATGATCCTGAAAACCCTGCAATAGTAGAGGTGAATTACATGGGTGAACCTTATAGAAACACCTATAACCCCTCATGGAGAAATCACCCAAATCTCTCATGGAAGGATCAACAAAAGCCTCAACAAGGCTTTAATAATAGTGGAAGAAATAGGTTTAACAATAGTAAACTTTCTCCATCATCCACTCAGCAACAGACAGAGAACTCTGAAGAAAATACCTCTGATACTGGGAAGGATGAGGATGAATCCATCATCCTTGGAAGACCTTTCCTAGCTACAGCAAGAGCTGTGATTGATGTTGACAGAGGTGAATTAGTCCTTCAATTAAATGAGGACTCCCTTGTGTTTACAACTCAAGGTTATCCTTCTGTAAACATGGAAAAGAGGCACAGTAAGCTTCTCTCAAAACAGAGTCAACCAGAGCCCCCACAGTCAAACTGTAAGTTTGGTGTTGGGAGGCCACAACCAAACTCTAAGTTTGGTGTTGAACTCCCATATCCAAACTCTAAGTTTGGTGTTGGGAAGTCTCAACAATGCTCTGAACATTTGTGAGGCTCCATGAGAGCCCACTGTCAAGCTATTGACATTAAAGAAGCGCTTGTTGGGAGGCAACCCAATTTTTATTTTTTTTGTTCTTTCATGTTTTATCAGGTTCATGATCATGTGGAGTCACAAAATAAATATAAAAGTTGAAAACGGAATCAAAAAAACAGCAGAAGAAAAATCACACCCTGGAGGAAGACCTTACTGGCGCTGAATGCCCAAAATGGGCAGCATCTGGGCATTTGAACGCCAGAATTGCACCCTGGAGAAGAGCTGGCGCTGAACGCCCAGAACAAGCATGGTTTTGGCGTTCAAGGCCAGAAATGGGCAACAAATGGGCGTTCAACGCCCAGAACAAGCACCAATCTGGCGCTGAACGCCCAGAGTTGTGTGCAAGGGCATTTTGCATGCCTAATTTGGTGCAAGGTTGTAAATCATTGAACACCTCAGGATCTGTGGACCCTACAGGATCACCTCAGGATCTGTGGACCCCACAGGATCCCCACCTACCTCCACTCACTTCTTCTCACCCCTCTTTCACGCAATCCCATAAACATTCTTCCCCAAAACTCTTCACCAATCACCTCAATCTCTCTTTCCTATAACCACTTCACCACTCACATCCATCCACTCTTCCCCATCAACCTACCTTATAAACCCCACCTACCTTCAAAATTCAAACTCAATTTCCCACACAAAACCCACCCTTATGGCCGAACCTTACCCCCCTCCCTTCCCTATATAAAGCCCTCCATTCTTCTTCATTTTCACACAACACAACCCTCTCTTCCCCTTCTTAGCCGAATACACCCCTCCCCCTCTCCTCCATATTTTCTTCTTCTTCATCTATTATTTCTTCTCTTGCTCGAGGGCGAGCAATATTCTAAGTTTGGTGTGGTAAAAGCATAAGCTTTTTTGTTTTTCCATTACCATTGATGGCGCCTAAGACCGGAGAATCCTCTAGAAAAGGGAAAGGGAAGACAAAAGCTTCCACCTCCGAGTCATGGGAGATGGAAAGATTCATCTCCAAAGCTCATCAAGACCACTTCTATGATGTTGTTGCCAAGAAGAAGGTGATCCCCGAGGTCCCTTTCAAGCTCAAGAGAAATGAGTATCCGGAAATCCGACATGAGATCCATAGAAGAGGTTGGGAAGTTCTAACAAATCCCATCCAACAAGTCAGCATTCTAATGGTTCAAGAGTTCTATGCCAATGCATGGATCACTAAGAACCATGATCAAAGTAAGAACCCGAATCCAAAGAACTACATTACAATGGTTCGGGGGAAATACTTAGATTTTAGTCTGGAGAATGTGAGGTTGGCGTTTAACTTGCCTATGATGCAAGGAGATGCACGCCCCTACACTAGAAGGATCAACTTTAATCAAAGGTTGGACCAAGTCCTCATGGACATATGTGTGGAAGGAGCTCAATGAAAGATTGACTCCAAAGGCAAGCCGGTTCAACTTAAAAGCAATGAGGGAGGAGCAACAAAGACAAGGAAGAGACATAGAAGAGCTCAAGGACATCATTGGTTCCTCAAGAAGGAAACACCACCATTACTAAGGTGGACTCATTCCTTGTTCTTACATTCTCTGTTTTTCGTTTTCTCTATGTTAAGTGCTTATCCATGTTTGTATCTTCATTACATGATCATTAGTATTTAGTAACTTTGTCTTAAAGTTATGAATGTCCTATGAATCCATCACCTCTCTTAAATGAAAAATGTTTTAATTCAAAAGAACAAGAAGTACATGAGTTTCGAATTTATCCTTGAACTTAGTTTAATTATATTGATGTGGTGACAATGCTTCTTGTTTTCTGAATGAATGCTTGAACAGTGCATATGTCTTTTGAAGTTGTTGTTTAAGAATGTTAAATATGTTGGCTCTTGAAATAATGATGACTAGGAGACATGTTATTTGATAATCTGAAAAATCATAAAAATGATTCTTGAAGCAAGAAAAAGCAGTAAAGAACAAAGCTTGCAGAAAAAAAAAGGCGAAAAAAATAAAAAGAAAAAGCAAGCAGAAAAAGCCAAAAGCTCTTAAAACCAAGAGGCAAGAGCAAAAAGCCAATAACCCTTAAAACCAAAAGGCAAGGGTAAATAAAAAGGATCCCAAGGCTTTGAGCATCAGTGGATAGGAGGGCCTAAAGGAATAAAATCCTGGCCTAAGCGGCTAAACCAAGCTGTCCCTAACCATGTGCTTGTGGCGTGAAGGTGTCAAGTGAAAACTTGAGACTGAGCGGTTAAAGTCAAGGACCAAAGCAAAAAAAAGAGTGTGCTTAAGAACCCTGGACACCTCTAATTGGGGACTCTAGCAAAGCTGAGTCACAATCTGAAAAGGTTCACCCAGTTATGTGTCTGTGGCATTTATGTATCCGGTGGTAATACTGGAAAACAAAGTGCTTAGGGCCACGGCCAAGACTCATAAAATAGATGTGTTCAAGAATCAACATACTGAACTAGGAGAGTCAATAACACTATCTGAACTCTGAGTTCCTATAGATACCAATCATTTTGAATCTCAATGGATATCAGATTCAGAGGTTAAAGAAGGACTGCTGATGCTGTTGGATTCTGACCTCCTTGCACTCAAAATGGATTTTCTGGAGCTACAGAACTCAAAATGGCACGCTTTCAATTGCGTTGGAAATTAGACATCCAGGGCTTTCCAACAATATATAATAGTCCATACTTTGGCCGGGTTTAGATGATGTAAAAGGGCGTTGAACGCCAGTTCTATGCTGCTGTCTGGAGTTAAACGCCAGAAACATGTCACAAACCAGAGTTGAATGCCAGAAACACGTTACAACCTGGCGTTCAACTCCAGAAAGAGCCTCTGCATGTGGAAACTTCAAGCTCAGCCCAAGCACACACCAAGTGGGCCCCGGAAGTGGATTTATGCATCAATTACTTACTTCAGTAAACCCTAGTAACTAGTTTAGTATAAATAGGACTTTTTACTATTGTATTAGACATCTTTTGATCATTTTTAGATCTCTAGACCTCCATGGGAGGCTGGCCACTCGGCCATGCTTACCCTGTATTCACTTATGTATTTTCAACGGTAGAGTTTCTACACTCCATAGATTAAGGTGTGGAGCTCTGCTGTTCCTCAAAGATTAATGCAAAGTACTACTGTTTTTCTCTTCAATTCAACTTATTCCACTTCTAAGATATTCATTCGCACTTCAACATGAATGTGATGAACGTGACAATCATCATCATTCCCTATGAACGCGTGCCTGACAACCACTTCCGTTCTACCTTCGATTGAATGAGTATCTCTTGGATCTCTTAATCAGAATCTTCGTGGTGTAAGCTAGATTGATGGCGGCATTCATGAGAATCCGGAAAGTCTAAACCTTGTCTGTGGTATTCCGAATAGGATTCTGGGATTGAATAACTGTGACGAACTTCAAACTCGCGAGTGCTGGGCGTAGTGACAGACGCAAAAGGAGGGTGAATCCTATTCCAGCATGATCGGGAACCTCAGAGGATTAGCCGTGCTGTGATAGAGCATTTGGACCATTTTCACAAGAGGATGGGATGTAGCCATTGACAACGGTGATGCCCTTACATAAAGCCAGCCATGGAAAGGAGTAAGACTGATTGGATGAAGACAGCAGGAAAGTAGAGGTCCAGAGGAACGAAAGCATCTCTATACACTTATCTGAAATTCTCACCAATGATGTACATAAGTGTTTCTATTTTTATTGTCTATCTATTTATTATTTATGTTCGAAAACTCCATAACTATTTTATATTCGCCTGACTGAGATTTACAAGGTGACCATAGCTTGCTTCATACCAACAATCTCCGTGGGATCGACCCTTACTCACGTAAGGTTTATTACTTGGACGACCCAGTGCACTTGCTAGTTAGTTGTATCGAAGTTGTGAATGAAAAATGATTTATTAAGACGTGCGTACAGAGTTTCTGGCGCCGTTGCCTGAGATTACAATTTCGTGCACCACCCATATGGCGAGACCTTTGTGACAAGGAAGGGTCCTGACCACCTTGACTTGAGTTTGCCAGGGAACAGTCTCAATTTGGAGTTGTAAAGGAGAACTTGTTGCCCCTTTTCGAAACTCCTTGGTGCCAGATGCAGGTCATGTCTTCTCTTCACCTTTTCTTTATAAATCTTGGAATTTTCATAGGCTTGAGATCTAAATTCCTCCATCTCTTGCAGTTGCAGGATCCTCTTTGCACCAGCAGCAATGCTGTCAAAATTCAGTATCTTGAGAGCCCAGAGAGCTTTGTGTTCCAGCTTCAGTGGTAAATGACAAGCTTTCCCATGCACCAGTTGATATACATCAGCTGCTCATCAGGGAAGAGCTCGTTCACACTTGTATCATGTGTTCCACTTTCCTCATGAGGGATTCTGGATAGGTGATCTGCTACCTTGTTCTCTACTCCTTTCTTATCTCTGATTTCAATATTGAATTCCTGCAACAATAAGATCTATCTTATTAGTCTTGGTTTTGATTCTTGCTTGGCAAACAAGTATTTAAGTGCTGTGTGATCTGTAAAAATAATCACTTTAGCACCGATGAGGTACGATCTAAACTTGTCAAATGCAAAAACTATTGCTAGCAACTCCTTTTTAGTAGTGGTATAATTTCTTTGAGTATCATTGAGGACTTTGCTAGCATAGTATATCACATGGACTAAGTTATCTTTCCTCTGTCCTAACATTGCCCCAACTGCAAAATCAGATGCATCACACATCAATTCAAATAGTAAGTTCTAATCAGGTGGGGAAATGACAGGAGCAGAGGACAACCTTATTTTCAAATTTTCAAATGCTAGCATGCATGATTCATCGAAGATAAATGGTGTATCAGATACAAGGAGATTGCTTAAGGGCTTGGCTATCTTTGAAAAATCTTTAATAAATCTTCTGTAAAATCCAGCATGCCCTAAAAAGCTCCTAATTGCCTTGACATCACTGGGTGGAGGCAGTTTTTCAATAAGTTTCACTTTAGCCCTGTCCACTTCAATGCCTTGGTTAGAAACCTTATGGCCAAGGACTATTCCTCCTGTCACCATAAAGTGACATTTCTACCAGTTCAAGACCAGATTGGTCTCTTGGCACCTTTTCAATACTAAGGCAAGGTAACTCAGGCAGCTAGTAAAGGAATCTCCGAATACCGAGAAATCATCCATAAAAATTTCAATGAATTTCTCTATCATATCTGAGAAGATAGAAAGCATGCAGCGTTGGAAAGTTGCAGGTGCATTACATAGCCCAAATGGTATGTGCTTGTAGGCAAACACTCCATATGGACAAGTAAATGAAGTTTTCTCTTGGTCTCTGGGATCAACCACTATTTGGTTATATCCTGAATAACCATCAAGAAAACAGTAATATGCATGTCCTGCGAGTCTTTCCAACATCTGATCCATAAATGGGAGGGGAAAATGATCCTTTCGTGTAGCCTCATTGAGTTTCTGATAGTCTATGCACATCCGCCATCCTGTGACGGTCCTTGTAGGAATTAGTTCGTTCTTCTCATTGGGAACTACAGTGATTCCTCCGTTTTTGGGCACGACATGTATGGGGCTGACCCAGGGGCTGTCTGAGATCGGGTAGATTACCCCTCCCTGCCATAACTTCATAACTTCTTTCTGTACCACTTCCTTCATGATTGGGTTCAGCCTCCTTTGGGATTGAATGGATGGTTTGGCATCATCTTCCAATAGTATCTTATGCATGCATATGGCTGAACTTATTCCTTTCAGGTCAGCAAGAGTCCATCCAATGGCATCCTTGTGCTTTCACAATACTTTGAGTAGTTCATCCTCTTGATCTTGGCTGAGGCACGAGCTTATGATCACTGGGTAACTTTTATTTTCTCCTAAGTATGCATATTTGAGAGTGGGTGGCAGTGCTTTGAGTTCAAGTTTGGGTGCTTCTGACTTTTCGTTCTCTTCTTTTGATGCCCCTTGTATATGAATCTCTGCTATTGCAACCTCTTCACTAAACGTTGACTCCTCCTCTGTTAACCCTTCAGCTTCTTCTTCTTCAAAACTCTCCTGCACTGCTTCTTCAAGTGAGTCCAACCTCATACATTCTCCCAATTATTCTGGTGGGTAACTCATGGCTTTAAACACATTGAATGTCATCTTTTCATTGTGTAATCTCAGGGTGAGGTCCCCCTTTTGTACATCAATGACAGCTCCAGCAGTGGCCAAGAACGACCTTCCCAGGAGGATGGAAGCCTTGGTTTCCTCCTGCATGTCCAGCACTACAAAGTCTGCTGGGAAGATGAAATCTCCCACTTTCACCAGCAAATCTTCTACTACGCCATGAGGGAACTTGAACGATCTGTTTGCCAGTTGTAGGGCCATCTTTGTTGGTTTAGCCTCTTCAATCTTCATTTTTCTCATCATGGCTAACGACATCAAATTTATGCTGGCTCCTAAGTCACATAGAGCCTTTTCCACTGTGATTTCCCCTATGATACAAGAGATCTGAAAGCTCCCCGGATCCTTCAATTTCTGGGGTAGTTTATGCTGAATGATAGCACTACATTCTTCAGTTAGTATCACAGTCTCGCTGTTCTTTCAGCTTCTCTTCTTAGTCATTAGCTCCTTTAAAAACTTGGCGTAGAGGGGGCATTTGCTCTATTGCTTCAGCAAAAGGTATGTTGATTTGTAGTTTCTTGAAGATTTCCAAAAATCTCAAGAACTGGCTGTCATCCCCCTTCTTCTTTAATTGCTGAGGGTATGGGACTCTTGGGACGTCTGGCTTCAGCACTCCTTCCCCTTTTTGTGAACTCAAAGTGGGAACTCGAGCTCCATCCTACTCTTCTTCCTTTTCATTTAAGTCCTTTTCTTATGGTTTCTGAGGGGTTTCCTTCAGTTCCTTCCCACTCCGAAGGATGATAGCCTGATACTCCTCCCTTTGGGTTGAGTTAGTATTGCTGCGAAGGTTGTGGCTAGGAATTTGCTTGAATAGGTAGCCAATTTGTGTCTCAAGTTTCTTGATGGCAGCATCCTGATTCTGCATATTGGACATCACTTCTTCTCGGAACGCTTTACTGTCTTGAATCTCTTTGCATATACCTTCAAGTAGGTTTTCAATCTTCGAGAGTCTGTCATCAGATGATGGTGGGTTGAGATTGGATGGATGAGAAAGGTTAGTTTGGCCTTGGTAGAAGTGTTGAGAGGGGTGGTTATGTGGGTGCTGATATGGTCTAGGTGTGGCATGTTGGTGAGCTAAGTTGTTGGACGTCTTTGATCTATGCCTTGGTCTTGTTGATTTCCCCACCCAAAGTTTGGGTGGTTCCTCCATCCAGGGTTGTAGGTTTTGGAGTATGGATCATGGTTTTGCCTAGGTAAATTTCCAATGTAGTTAGCTTGCTCCTGACTACCCTCTGCTTCTTCATTCACTTCTTCTTGGGTCGTTGATGAGGTGGTGATTACTGCTACTTGGTTCCTCTCCATCTTCTTGGTGAGGTCAGCCAACTGCTTGGTTATGAGCTTGTTTTGGGCCAGCAGTGCATCCACATTGTTTAGCTCTATCACTCCTCTAGTGTTCCCTCTTTCGGAGGCATAGAAGTAGTCATTCTCTGCTACAGTTTCAATGACATCTATGGCCTCCTCAATGGTCTTCTTCTTGTTCAGAGATCCCCCGGATGAGTGGTCTACTACCTTCTTTGATTCATAGGAAAGGCCTTCATAGAAAATGTGTAGCTGCACCCATTCATTGAACATATCTGGTGGACACCTCCTTGTTAGGTCCTTAAACCTCTCCCATGCTTCATATAGAGTCTCACCATCCTGCTGCCTGAATGTTTGCACCTCAGCTCTCAGCCTGTTAATCCGTTGAGGAGGATAGAATCTTGCCAAGAATTTTTTCACCACATCTTTCCAGGTTGCTAAACTCTCCTTTGGGAAGGACTCCAGCCATTTAGATGCCTTGTCCTTGAGTGAGAAAGGGAACAGAAGTAGTCTATAGATGTCAGGATGAACACCATTAGACTTCACAGTATCGCATATCCTTAGAAATATGGTTAGGTGATGATTGGGGTCTTCTTGGACACCTCCTCCGAATGAACAATTATTCTGAACAAGAGTGATGAGTTGTGGCTTTAGTTCAAAGTTGTTGGCATGTATGGTTGGCTTTTGCATGCTACTTCTACAGTTTCCTGAGTTTGGGTTGATGTAAGAACCCAGAACTCTTCTCTGTTGCCCAGCATGATTTGCTAGACCTTCCCTGCCATGGTTGTGAGCTTCTTCTTCATGATGGTTTTCCATATTCTCTTCTATGTTTGGTTCAAAGTATTCCTCCTCTTCCTCAGCACCAACTACTCTTTTTCCTCTTGCTTCCCTCCTTAATCTAAGGAAGGTCCTCTCTGGTTCAGAATTAAAGGAAGTTGAAGCTCCGCTTCTCCTCCCTGTCATACAACCAACAAGGTACAAGCAAGGAAATAGATCCAGAAACTATTCTAAAAAAGATGTTGTTAGTGTGAGTGATGTAATATATCAAACAGTTAGTGGGTGAGTGAAACAGAGTGTAAACAACTGAAATAAAGGGGTTAAAAGGATGGGAATACAAAACAACTGAAACTGAAAGTAAAGTGCTCAAACAGAAATTTAAATCAACAGAATAACAAATGCTCAATCTAGTTATCCTCTAACTTAATCATTGTTGATACAAAATCAATCCCCAGCAACGGCGCCATAAACTTGATACGCACGGAAACTTATCTCTCAACAATTTTCCTTCGGCAAGTGTACCGAATTTGTCGTCAAGTAAAAACTCACAATAGAGTGAGGTCGAATCCCACAGAGATTGATTGATCAAGCAACTTTAATTAGAGGAATTTTCTAGTTGAGCGAACCAGAATTTGATTTGAGATATGTAGAAAATTAAATGGCAGGAAAGTAAATAGCAGAAAAAGTAAATGCTAGAAATAAAGAGCTGAATGTAAATGGCAGAAAGTAAATTACAGAATCTTAAATGGGAATGGGGTAATTGCTCATAAAAGTAAATGGAAAAAATTAAAGAGAATGGGTAAGATCAGAAATGGAAGTTCATTGGGCTCAGGAGATGTTGCATTCTCCGGATCAAGTTCATTTTCATCTCTTCCTCAATCAATGCATTCATTGATCTCCTTGGCAATCTTAAGTGATCGAATTCCAATTTCTTGGTAATTCAATCTCTCGAATCTTGATCAATAGCCAATTTCTTGGTCAATTGCTCATGAGAAGAGATGAAGTATGGTCACTGATTATACCACATGCATTTCCCAAATCAGGTGTTGGTAGGATTATAGTCAAATATCCATCCAAACCCAATTTGGTCCAGCATGAGAAAGCATTTCTAGCATGATCTCTTCATTCCTCTTTCAAGGTTCAGAATAGATCCAAGTATGAATAGCTTCTTTTCCAAGATAACTACCCAATTGGATGAAGATCGAAAGCTTTCAAGTAAAATCAAGAGAAAAGATAGAAGAAGGAGAATGAAAACTAATATTGATCCATCAAATTACAACAGAGCTCCCTAACCCAATGAAAGGGGTTTAGTTGTTCATAGCTCTGGAAGATGAAAACAAAGATGGAGAATACATGATGAAAGTAAAACTAGAAGTGCAGAAAAAGTAAAATACAGAGAGTAGTTCTATTCCAAAGGCTCCCTAAAGTTTCCAACTCCCAAACTAATTCAAAGCTACTCCTATATATACTACTCTTTCGATCTTCTAGTTGGCTCTTCAAGTCTTGGGTATGGGCCTCTGAATCTTGAGTTTGAAGCAGTTATCCTTTTTCATTGGGCTTAGCTTTGCTTGCAGAGAGAAAAGGTGAAGTAGGCAGGGACTTTGCCTCAGGATGTTAGTAGTGTCAACGTTAAGTGAAAGTGTGGGTTCGAGAACGTTAGTGACAATCACCTTTTTCACTAACGTTCCTAACCCAAATATGATCGCGTTGACTTCAACGTTAGTGGCACTAACGTAACCACTAACTTTGCCTCTTGGTCCTTCGCACACGTTATTGGGACTTACCTTTCCCATTAACGTGGAGAGTCCTCCCTTGTCCCTACGTTAGCGTCTACGTTAACTAGGTTAACGTGGCTTCTAACGTAGTAATGCCAATCCTTCGAGAACATTAGTGACACTTACCTTTGTCACTAACGTTCCAATGTGCCCCTATTTCCCACGTTAGAGTCCACGTTAACTAAGTTAACGTGGCTTCTAACGTAGTCATGCTAGCTATCTCCAACGTTAGTGACAAAGGTGAGTGTCACTAACGTTGGCTCATCATCTCTTTATCCACGTTAGCTTCCACATTAACTAAGTTAACGTGGGAGTAAACGTTGCTCATGGTGGCTCTTGGTGGTTCACCCCAATGTTAGCGACAAAGGTAAGTGTCACTAACGTTGGCTATCAATTGCTCTCTCCACGTTAGCTTCCACGTTAACTAAGTTAACGTGGGAGTTAACGTGGCTTATGGAGGCTTGGCCAACGTTAGTGACAAAGGTGAATGTCACTAACGTTGGCTTCTCTTTTTCTTCTTAACGTTAGAGTCCACGTTAACTAAGTTAACGTGGCCACTTATGAGCTTGGTCCAGCGTTAGTGACAAAGGTAAGTGTCACTAACGTTGGCTCCATTTTCTTTCTTCCACGTTAGAGTTCACGTTAATTTAGTTAACGTGACTCTTAACGTGGGTTATGATGGCTTCGAGGGCGTTATTGGCGATTACTTTTCTCATTAACGTTGCAAGCTAGCTCCCATTCCACGTTAGTTAGACTAACGTGGCTGCTAACGTGGTTCTTCCTTGCTTCCTTTGTCCTGAAATCAAGCAATAAAGTGCATCAAAGTTCTAATCCAAATCATGAGACATGCATCCTCTAATTTGTCATATAATTCATGCAAAATTCTCATGAAATCATGTAAAATGCACAATGTATGCTTGAATCAAGATGTAAGTGAATATTTACCCAAAACTAGCTTATTTTCTAAGAAAATGCATGAAACTACCTTAAAAATAGTAAAGAAGAGGTTAGTGAAACTGGCCAAAATGCCCTGGCATCAGCAGCATTCTTGGGATCCGGAAAGTCTAAACCTTGTCTGTGGTATTCCGAGTAGGATCTGGAAAGGGATGACTGTGACGAGCTTCAAACCTGCGAATGTTGGACGCAGTGACAGTGTGCAAAAGGATCAATGGATTCTATTCCGACGCTAGTGGGAACCGACAGATGATTAGCCATGCGGTAGCTGTGCCTGGTATTTTTCATCCGAGACGAGAAATCCGACAGTTGATTAGCCGTGCAGAGACCGTAGAGGACCATTTTAACTTAGAGGATCCTACAGCTTGCCATGGAAGGGAGCACGCATGATTGGAAGAAGGCAATAGGAAAGCAGAGGTTCAGAAGCAATAAAGCATCTCCAGACACTTATCTGAAATTCCCACCAATGAATTACATAAGTAACTTTATTTTATTTTATGTTTTATTTATCTTTTAATTATCAAAACCTCATAACCAATTGAATCCGCTTGACTGAGATTTACAAGATGACCATAGCTTGCTTCAAGCCGGCAATCTCTGTGGGATCAACCCTTACTCACGTAAGGTTTATTACTTGGACGACCCAGTATACTTGCTGGTTAGTTGTGCGGAGTTGTGAAAAGTGTGAATCACGATTTCCCACACCACAGTGCTAGCACAGCTTGTGCACGCATATATCTAAGGAATAATTTCAACCTGTGCGGATGCACAGGCTTGTGCGGACGCACACGTTGGGAAGGCCAGTCTGTTGGGGGCGCTGGCACAGGTTGTGCAGGTGAACAGATTTTTTAAGTTTTGACACCTGTGCGTACGTACGTGCCCTGTTTCTCAAATTTTGCTTTGTTTTCAACTATTCTACCTCCCCAACAAGGTTGTAAGCTTCTATAACACCTTTTTAAGACTTTTGGGTATATTTTTGGATACTTGAAAATGGGAAAGGATTTTAAGGGTCTTAGACGATATTATTTGGAAAATTTAGAAAACGGAGGTCTTGGTTTCTGGCGTACTGAAGGTGGTTTAATATTATGTGGTGAATGGTTGATGAATGAGATGAGGATTAAGGAACTGTTGAGTTCGGAACTGAAATATGAATGAATAGTGGTTGAAAAGAGTCGAGGGCTCTGAATGAAGTGATGGATCCATCTTGTATTAAAAATGTTTTTGAAAACCACTGCACTACTTTTCATTAAGATTATGAGACGCTATGTGCCCGGCAGGGGCCGAGGTTGGATCCCGCCTGTCGAGGTAGCGGCGGTGGCGTAAGGGCGGTGGTTCGTCCCGCTTGTGCTTAGATGTGAGGCCGATGGCAATAGATCCCGCTCTCATCCCTTCGGATCATCAGAGCGTACAGGCGCAAAACCCTAGATAGTGATCTGAGCACTATATCTCGGTTCCCACACCATGATTCCGAAGGGCAACATCTCCATGGAGAAGTGTCGGGTCGGCAGTTGAACCGACAATGTGATATCACAGTTAGTAGGACAGGCATTCATCATGTGCATTTTCTATCTGTTTGTATGCTTTGCCGACTTGAGATTGTTTGCCTATTTGTATAACATGCCTAATTGCTACTTGAATTAATTGCTTATTATGCTCCTACTTGTGTTTTACTTGCATTGTATATAATTATGCTTTCTACTGGGATTGAGAAGGTTCGGAAGGCAGAGGCGATGGGATCGCATGGAGGGTAGGCTGGTGAAGGCTGTGGGACAGCGGTGTTGGTTTAGATTAGAAACTCCCCTAAGATGTAGTACCCGGTTTATTTATGTTAATGTTTTATATAATTATGCTTAATTGTTTAGTATGCCTTAAGTTTGAATCTTGTGATGGATATGGAGCTTAGGATTGCCTTTGGCATCCCAAGGTCTTATATCCTACATCACTGGGTACTGTTACCATACTGAGAATCTCCGGTTCTCATACTATATTTCTGTTGTGTTTTTCAGATGCAGGTCGCAACCCACCTCGGTGAGTTATTTTAGATGGTGACAAAAGTGGAGGATCTTGGATTCTTTTGGAGTCTTTTTGGTTTATTTTGTTTATATGTCTCTCACTTTTGTATTTTGGTTTTTCCTAGAGGCTTGTATTTGAGAGAACAAAACTGTATAAGATATTTTTACTGTCACATTTCTGTATGGTCTGTATATGGCTAGCCGGCTTAAACTCTGCGTGTCGTGGCTAGATTTCTTATGATATTATACTATTATACTATTATCTTTGTTTATATCACACCTGTTTCTTGTCCTTTAACTTAGACGCTTCGTTAGTACGTTTTGCACTTTTAAATCCTAACTTTGAGCTATAACTTTCATCGGGCTTCTAGA
>NC_029790.2:37905440-37927359 GCF_000816755.2 Arachis ipaensis
TTCATTGCATACTCTGTGTGTCTTTTCTTTGATGCTATTAGGTTATCTACTTGATATATGTATAGCATGCTTGTTTTTGACTGCCTGTTTGTGATAATTGATGCACTAGACTTTTGATATTGAGACTGATGATGAGCGGATAATTTATACGCTTTTTGGCATTGTTTTTAGTATATTTTTAGTATGATTTACTCAGTTTTTAGCATATTTTTATTAGTTTTTAAATAAAAATCACATTTCTGGACTTTACTATGAGTTTGTGTATTTTTTTGTGATTTCAGGTATTTTCTGGCTGAAATTGAGGGACTTGAGCAAAAATCAGATTCAGAGGTTGAAGAAGGACTGCAGATGCTGTTGGATTCTGACCTCCCTGCACTCAAAATGGATTTTTTGGAGCTACAAAACCCCAAATGGCACGCTCTCAATTGCGTTGGAAAGTAGACATCCAGGGCTTTCCAGAAATATATAATAGTCTATACATTGCTCGAGTTTAGATGATGCAAACTGGCGTTCAACGCCAGCTCTCTGCCCTATTCTAGAGTTAAATGCCAGAAACAGGTTGCAAAGCAGAGTTAAATGCCAGAAACAGGTTACAAACTGGCATTTAACTCCAAGGAAGACCTCTACACGTGAAAGCTTCAATACTCAGCCCAAGCACACGCCAAGTGGGCCCGGAAGTGGATTTCTGCATCATTTACTTATTTTTGTAACCCTAGTAACTAGTTTAGTATATATAGAACTTTTTACTATTGTACTAGGGGTTTTTTTCTCTATTTTCGAATTCATATGCCATTTAGGGAGGTTGGCCATTTGGCCATGCCTAGACCTTGTTCTTATGTATTTTCAACGGTAGAGTTTCTACACACCATAGATTAAGGTGTGGAGCTCTGCTGTTCCTCATAAATTAATACAAAGTACTATTGTTTTTCTATTCAATTCAAGCCTATTTCTTCTCTAAGATATACACTCGTTCTTCAACCTGATGAATGTGATGATCCGTGACACTCATCATCATTCTCACATATGAACGCGTGCCTGACAAGCACCTCTGTTCTACTTGCAAAAGCTTGAGTGCGTATCTCTTAGCCTCCTGATTCATGACGCATGGTTGCCTTGCCTGACAACCGAGCCCTCCATTCCATGAGATCAGAGTCTTCGTGGTATAGGCTAGAATTATTGGCGGCCATTCTTAAGATCCGGAAAGTCTAAACCTTGTCTGTGGTATTCTGAGTAGGATCTGGGAAGGGATGGCTGTGATGAGCTTCAAACTCGCGAGTGCTGGGCGTAGTGACAGACGCAAAAGGATTACTGAATCCTATTCCAGTATGATCGAGAACCGACAGATGATTAGCCGTGCGGTGATAGCGCATTTTGGACCATTTTCACTGAGAGGACGGGATGTAGCCATTGACAACGGTGAAACCCAACATAATCTTGCCATGGAAAGGAGTATGAATGATTGGAAGAAGGCAATAGGAAAGCAGAAGATTCAGAAGGAACAAAAGCATCTCCATACGCTTATCTGAAATTCTCACCAATGAATTACATAAGTATCTCTATCCTATTTATATTTTAATTATATTTTAATTATCAATTCTCCATAACCATTTGAATCCGCCTGACTGAGATTTACAAGGTGACTATAGCTTGCTTCAAGCCGAAAATCTCTGTGGGATCGACCCATACTCACGTAAGGTTTATTACTTGGACGACCCAGTGCACTTGCTGGTTAGTTGTGCGAAGTTGTGACAAAGACCTAAGATTATGAACGTGCGTATAAAGTTTTCAGCGCCGTTACCAAGGAATGAACGATCACGATTTCCCACACCAAGTTTTTGGCATCGTTGCCGGGGATTGTTCGAGTTTGGACAACTGATGGTTGATCTTGTTGTTCAGATTAGGTAATTTTATTTTAATTTTAAGCTTTTTGTTTTTATTATTTTTATTTTCAAAAAAAATCTTCAAAAAAAAAATTTAATTATTCTATGGCTTCAGAATTTTTAAGAAGGAATTCTAGAGTTTTATGATGATTTGTTGAAATCTGGCTGGCTGTGAAGCCATGTCTGATTCTGTTGGACCAAGTTTTTTTGGACCGAGGTTTCAACTTATCATCACAAAGAGTCCTTGGACTCCCATCTGATCAGCTGTTATATGCCTGATTTGTATCTGCTGAAGCTTGGCTGGCCATTGGCCATGTCTAGTGTTTTGGACCGGAGCTTTCACTGAAAGCTTGGCTGGCTAATAAGCCATGTCTAATTCCTGGACCGGAGCTTTAAACTAACACTGCATGATTCCTGGAATTCTCATTAGAAATTTTGAAATCCTTATTTTCCTTTTTTCCAATTAATTTTCGAAAATCCAAAAAAATATTATAAAATCATAAAACCAAAAATAATTTTGTGTTTCTTGCTTGAGTCTAGTGTCAAGTCATAAGTTTGGTGTCCATTGCATGTTTATCTCCTTCTTGCATTTTTCAAAAATTCATGCATTGCATTCTTCATGATCTTCAAAGTTGTTCTTGATGAATTTCTTTGTTTGATCTTTAAATTTTTCTTGTTTGTGTCCTTTCTTGTTTTTCATATGCATTCTTGCATTCATAGTGTCTAAAAATAAAAAAAATTTCTAAGTTAGGTGTCTTGCATGTTTTCTTTTCTTGAAAATTTTCAAAAATAAGTTCTTGGTGTTCATCTTGACATTCAAAGTGTTCTTGGTGTTCATCTTAACATTCATAGTGTTCTTGCATGCATCATTTGTTTTGATCCAAAATTTTCATGCATTGAGTCTTTTTGATGTTTTTCTCTTTCTTCATTAAAGATTCAAAAATAAAAAATATCTTTCCCTTATTCACTCATAAATTTTCAAAAATTTGAGTTGACCTTTTCAAAACTTTTCAAAATTTAGTTGTTTCTTATGAGTCAAATCAAATTTTCAATTTAAAAATCCTATCTTTTCAAAACTTTTTCAAAAATCAAATCTTTTTCATTTTCCTTTCATATTTTCGAAAAATCCAAAATGATTTTAAAAATCTTTTTCTTATCTTTTTTCGAATTTAATGCTAACAATTAATGTGATTTATTCAAAAACTTTTAGTTGTTACTTGCCTAGTAAGAAAGGTTCAATCTTTAAATTTTAAAATCATATCTTTTTAGTTTCTTGTTAGTCAAGTAATCAACTTTAATTTTCAAAATCAAATCTTTTTAAATTTCTTTTTCAAATCTTTTTCAAAATATCTTTCAATCACATCTTTTTCAAAATCAATTTCAAAATCTTTTCTAACTTCTTTTCTAACTTCTTATCTTTTTAAATTGATTTTCAAATCTTCTTCAAATCAATCCTATCTTTTTGTTTCAATCATATCTTTTTCAAAACTACCTAACTAATTCTCTCTCTAATTTTCGAAAATCACCTTCCTCTTTTTCAAAATTCCTTTTTAATTAACTAATTGAATTAAATTTTAATTTAATTTCAATTTTCTTTTTTTAAAATTTTTGAATTATAACTTTAATTTTAAATTAAAAACAAAAATATTTTTCTTTTCTTTTCAATTATTTTCGAAAATTTTTCTCTCTCATCTAATTATTTTTTATTTACTAACACTTCTCTTCATCTCAAAATTCGAACCCTCTCTTCCTCTTGGTGTTCGAATTTCTCTTCTTCTATTCTTTTTTTCTTCTACTCACATAAAGGAATCTCTATACTATGACATAGAGGATTCTATATTTTCTTTTTTGTTTTCTTCTTTTTCATATGAACAGGAACAAGGATAAGAACATTCTTGTTGAAGCTGATCCTGAACCTGAAAGGACTCTGAAGAGGAAGCTAAGGGAAGCTAAAGCACAACTCTCTGAAGAAAATCTGGCAGAAATTTTCGAAAAAGAATGAGACATGGCCGAAAATAATAATAATACAAGGAAGATGCTTGGTGACTTTACTGCACCAAATTCCAATTTACATGGAAGAAGCGTCTTAATCCCTGCCATTGGAGCAAAAAATTTTGAGCTAAAGGCTTAATTAGTTTCTCTGATGCAACAGAATTGTAAGTTTCATGGACTTCCATCAGAAGATCCTTTTCAGTTCTTAACTGAATTCTTGCAGATCTGTGATACTGTTAAGACCAATGGGGTTGATCCTGAGGTCCACAAGCTTATGCTTTTCCCGTCTACTGTAAGAGACAGAGCTAGAATATAGTTGAATTCTCAACCTAAAGATAGCCTGAACTCTTGGGATAAGCTGGTCACGGCTTTCTTAGCCAAGTTCTTTCCTCCTCAAAAGCTTAGTAAGCTTAGAGTGGATGTTCAAACCTTCAAACAGAAAGAAGGTGAATCCCTCTATGAAGCTTGGGAGAGATACAAGGAACTGACCAAAAAGTGTCCTTCTGACATGCTTTCAGAATGGACCATCCTGTATATATTCTATGATGGTCTGTCTGAGCTATCAAAGATGTCACTGGACCATTCTGTAGGTGGATCCATTCACCTAAAGAAAACACCTGCAGAAGCTCAGGAACTCATTGACATGGTTGCAAATAACCAGTTCATGTACACTTCTGAGAGGAATCCTATAAATAATGGGACGCCTCAGAGGAAGGGAGTTCTTGAAATTGATGCTCTGAATGCCATATTGGCTCAGAACAAAATATTGACTCAGTAAGTCAATATGATTTCTCAGAGTCTGAATGGAATGCAAGCTGCATCCAACAGTACTCAAGAGGCATCTTCTGAAGAAGAAGCTTATGATCCTGAGAACCCTGCAATAGCAGAGGTGAATTACATGGGTGAACCCTATGGAAACACCTATAATCCCTCATAGAGAAATCATCCAAATTTCTCATGGAAGGATCAACAAAAGCCTCAACAAGGCTTTAATAATGGTGGAAGAAATAGGTTTAGCAATAGCAATCCTTTTCCATCATCCACTCAGCAACAGACAGAGAATTCTGAGCAGAATCCATCTAGCTTAGCAAATATAGTCTCTGATCTATCTAAGGCCACTTTAAGTTTCATGAATGAAACAAGGTCCTCCATTAGAAATCTGGAGGCACAAGTGGGCCAGCTGAGTAATAGAGTCACTGAAACTCCTCCTAGTACTCTCCCAAGCAATACGAAAGAAAATCCAAAGAGAGAGTACAAGGCCATTGATTTGACCATCATGGCCGAACCTACAAGGGAGGAGGAGGACGTGAATCCTAGTGAGGAAGACCTCCTGGGACGTTCAGTGATCAATAAGGAGTTCCTGAATGAGGAGCTGAAGGAATCTGAGGCTCATACAGAGACCATAGAGATTCCATTCAACTTACTTCTGCCCTTCATGAGCTCTGATGGCCTAGCCACAGCAAGAGCTGTGATTGATGTGGACAGAGGAGAATTGGTCCTTCAACTGAATGAGGACAACCTTGTGTTTAAAACTCAAGGATCTCCTTCTGTAACCATGGAGAGTAAGCATGAAAAGCTTCTCTCACTGCAGAGTCAACCAAAGCCCCCATAGTTAAACTCTAAGTTTGGTGTTGGGAGGCCACAACAAACTCTAAGTTTGGTGGTGAACCCCCACATTCAAACTCTAAGTTTGGTGTTGGGAGGTCCCAACAATGCTCTGAACATCTGTGAGGCTCCATGAGAGCTCACTGTCAAGCTATTGACTTTAAAGAAGTGCTTGTTGGGAGGCAATCCAATGTTATTTGATTATATCTATTTATTTTCCATTGTTATTTTATGTTTTCTTTAGGTTGATGATCATGTGAAGTCTCAAAAACTACTGAAAAATCAAAAACAAAATCAAAAACAACAGAAAAAATAGCTCACCCTGGAGGAAGAACTTACTGGCGTTTAAACGCCAGTAAGAAACATCAAACTGACGTTTAACGCCAGAAAGAAGCATCAAGCTGGCATTAAACGCCAGAAACAAGCACCAGACTGGCGTTTAACGCCAGAACAGAGCATGGAAGTGGCGTTAAACGCCAGAAACAAGTAGCAAGCTGGCGTTTAATGCCAGACATGCACTCTGAGGGCGTTTTGCACGCCTAATTGGAGCAGGGATGCTAAGTCCTTGACCCCACTAGATCTGTGGACCCCACAGGATCCCCACCTACAACACCTCTTTTCCTCTCCTTCTCACACCTTTCCATAACACTCTTTCCCAAAATAACCTCCACCAATCACCTCCATTACTCCTCCAAAACCATCGTACAACCCACCTACACCCACCCACTCAAATTCAAACCATCACTCCTTCCTTTTCACACATCATAACCACCTAAAACCCCCTTGGCCGAACCACTCACACCTCTCCATCTCATCTATTTTCTTCTTCTTCTACTCACTTCTTTCTTCTTTTACTCGAGGACGAACAAACCTTCTAAGTTTGGTGTGGTAAAAGCATTGTTTTTTGTTTTTCCATAACCATTTATGGCACCTAAGGCCAGAGAAACCTCTAGAAAGAGGAAAGGGAAGGCAAAAGCTTCCACCTCTGGGTCATGGGAGATGGAGATATTCATCTCAAAAGCTCATCACTAAGAAAAGGATGGAGCAAACAAGAGAGCCTACTTATGGACCTCAACAAAAGCATGAAGAAATTCCTCATCATGAAATCCCTGAGATACCTCAAGGGATGCACTTCCCTCCACAAAACTATTGGGAGCAAATCAACACCTCCCTAGGAGAATTAAGTTCCAACATGGGACAACTAAGGGTGGAGCACCAAGAGCATTCCATCCTCCTTCATGAAATTAGAGAAGACCAAAGAGCTATGAGGGAGGAGCAACAAAGGCAAGGAAGAGACATAAAGGAGCTCAAGAGCACCATTGGTTCTTCAAGAAGAGGAAGACGCCACCCTCACTAAGGTGGACTCATTCCTTAATCTCCTTGTTCTTATTTTCCTGTTTTTCAGTTTTTGAGCCTTATGTTTTATTTATGTTTGTGTCTTTACTATATGATCATTAGTGTTTAAGTGTCTATGTCTTAAAGCTATGAATGTCCTATGAATCCATCACCTCTCTTAAATAAAAAATATTCTAAAAACAAAAGAACAAGAAGTACATGATTTCGAATTCATCCTTGAAACTAGTTTAATTATTTTGATGTGGTGACAATACTTTTTGTTTTCTGAATGAATGCTTGAACAGTGCATATGTCTTTTGAATTTGTTGTTTATGAATGTTAAAATTGTTGGCTCTTGAAAGAATGATGAAAAAGGAGAAATGTTATTGATAATCTGAAAAATCATAAAATTGATTCTTGAAGCAAGAAAAAGCAGTGAATACAAAAGCTTGCAAAAAAAATGGCAAAAAAAAAAGAGAAAGAAAAAAAAGCAGAAAAAGCGAAAAGCTCTTTAAACCAAAAGGCAAAAGCAAAAAGCCAATAGCCCTTAAAACCAAAAGGCAAGGGTAAAAAGGATCCAAGGCTTTGAGCATTAATGGATAGGAGGGCTGATGAGAGAACTTTTGCGTGGTCTAGAAATTTGCGGATAAATCCTCGTTGCAAGTATAGTTTCTAAACCTTCAAAAGTCCTTTCATACAAACGTTTTGGTTGTCACAAGTAACAAACCCCTTTTTAAATTGATAACCGAGTATTTAAACCTCGGGTTGTCTTCTCAAGGAATTGCAGGGAGGTGTTCTTATTATTGGTTATGAGTTTGTAAATTGGGGGTTTTGAAAGTAAGGAAGCAGTATGTTGAACAATAAGAATAAAATAAAATAGTAATAAAATAAACTCTTGGCAAGGTATTAGAAATTAGAGGTCCTATCCTAGCTATCCTTATCAATGATGATGAAAATTGAATCTTTATTCCACTTTGTTAACCTTTACTAAGGCAAAGGAAGGTCAAGGGATTAATTGGTTTGATCTTCGGATCCTATTTATTTCCTAAGAAAAGATTGGGATTATTGAAGTTTAATTTAATTAACAAAGATAACAATTATCAATCATGTTTGAGTTTGATAACTCCTGAGTTACTGATTTCTTAACCAAGACCAAAAGGAGAAAAGTAAATCTACTGGAATAAAAATGTCTTCAGATGGGAATAACAATAATGTAAATAAAAGAAAGCAATAATAAACTGAAATACCTCAAATAACATTAATTCAAAGAGTAATCTTGTAACATAGAAGAATTCATAAATAAAATTGGGAAAATAATAAAAAGAACATTGAACCTGGGATTGAGAGTCACTCCTAAAACTAAGAGAAATCCTAAATCCTAATCCTAAGAGAGAGGAGAGAATCTCTCTCTCTAAAAACTACATCTACTCCTAAAATTATAAATTGTGAGCTTATTCATGAATGGATGCATTCCTCCACTTTATAGCCTCTAATCTGTATTTTCTGGGCCACAAACTGGGTCAGAAACAGGCCAGAATTCGCTGGTTGTGAATTCAAACACGCTAATTTTTGTCACTGCGACGCGTCCGCATAGAGCACGCGGTTGCATCGCCTATCGTCAGAGAAACTATGGCATCTTATATATTAAATCGAAGCCCCGGACGTTAGCTTTCCAACGCAACTGGAACCGCGTCGTTTGGACCTCTGTAGCTAAAGTTATAGCCGTTTGAGTGCAGAGAGGTCAGGCTGGACAACTTTGCAGTTTCTTCAACTTCTTGTATTCCTTCCACTTTTGCATGCTTCTTTTCCATCCTCTGAGCTATTCCTACCCTGTAATCTCTGAAAAGACTTAACACACATATTAAGGCATCTAATGGTGATAAGAGAGGATTAATATTAGCAATATAAAGGCCAAAGAAGCATGTTTTCAATCATAGTACAAAATCAGGAAGGAAAACATAAAGCATGTGATTAGTATGAATAAATGGGTAAAGAGTTGATAAAAACCACTCAATTGAGCACAAGATAAACCATGAAATAGTGGTTTATCAAGGGCCCAAAGGAGTAAAACCCTGGCCTAAGCGGCTAAACCAAGCTGTCCCCAACCATGTGCTTGTGGCGTGAAGGTGTCAAGTGAAAACTTGAGACTGAGCGGTTAAAGTCGAGGTCCAAAGCAAAAGAAGAGTGTGCTTAAGAACCTTGGACACCTCTAATTGGGGACTTTAGCAAAGCTGAGTCACAATCTGAAAAGGTTCACCCAGTTATGTGTCTGTGGCATTTATGTATCCAGTGGTAATACTGGAAACAAAGTGCTTAGGGCCACGACTAAGACTCATAAAGTAGCTGTGTTCAAGAATCAACATACTGAACTAGGAGAATCAATAACTCTATCTGAATTCTAAGTTCCTATAGATGCCAATCATTCTGAACTTCAATGGATAAAGTGAGATGCCAAAACTATTCAAGAGGCAAAAAGCTATTAGTCCCGCTCATCTGATTGGAGCTAAGTTTCATTGATATTTTGGAATTTATAGTATATTCTCTTCCTTTTATCCTATTTGAATTTCAGTTGCTTGGGGACAAGCAACAATTTAAGTTTAGTGTTGTGATGAGCGGATAATTTATACGCTTTTTGGCATTGTTTTTAGTATATTTTTAGTATGATTTAGTTAGCTTTTAGTATATTTTTATTAGTTTTTAAATAAAAATCACATTTCTGAACTTTAGTATGAGTTTGTGTGTTTTTCTGTGATTTCAGGTATTTTCTGGCTAAAATTGAGGGACTTGAGAAAAAATCAGATTCAGAGGTTGAAGAAGGACTGCAGATGCTGTTGGATTCTGACCTCCCTGTACTCAAAATGGATTTTCTGGAGCTACAAAACCCCAAATGGCACCTTCTCAGATGCGTTGGAAAGTAGACATCCAGGGCTTTCCACAAATATATAATAGTTCATACTTTGCCCGATTTTAGATGACACAAACTGGCGTTCAACGCTAGCTCTCTGCCCTATTCTGGAGTTAAACGCCAGAAACAGGTTGCAAAGCAGAGTTAAACGCCAGAAACAAGTTACAAACTGGCATTTAACTCCAAGGAAGACCTCTACACGTGAAGCTTCAATGCTCAGCCCAAGCACACGCCAAGTGGGCCCGGAACTGGATTTCTGCATCATTTACTTATTTTTGTAACCCTAGTAACTAGTTTAGTATATATAGAACTTTTTACTATTGAACTAGGGGTCTTTTTCCCTATTTTCGAATTCATATGCCATTTAGGGAGGCTGGCCATTCGGCCATGCCTAGACCTTGTTCTTATGTATTTTCAACGGTAGAGTTTCTACACACCATAGATTAAGGTGTGGAGCTCTGCTGTTCCTCATGAATTAATACAAAGTACTATTGGTTTTCTATTCAATTCAAGCCTATTTCTTCTCTAAGATACACACTCGTTCTTCAACCTGATGAATGTGATGATCCGTGACTCTCGTCATCATTCTCACCTATGAACGTGTGCCTGACAACCACCTCTGTTCTACTTGCAAAAGCTTGAGTGCGTATCTTTTAGCCTCCTGATTCATGACACATGGTTGCCTCGCCTGACAACCGAGCCCTCCATTCCATGAGATCAGAGTCTTCGTGGTATAGGCTAGAATTATTGGCGGCCATTCTTGAGATCCGGAAAGTCTAAACCTTGTCTGTGGTATTCCAAGTAGGATCTGGGAAGGGATGGCTGTGACGAGCTTCAAACTCGTGAGTGCTGGGCATAGTGACAGACACAAAAGGATTACTGAATCCTATTCCAGTATGATCGAGAACCGACAGATGATTAGCCGTGCGGTGACAGCGTATTTTGGACCATTTTCACTGAGAGGACGGGATGTAGCCATTGACAACGGTGAAACCCAACATAAGCTTGCCATGGAAAGGAGTATGAATGATTGGAAGAAGGCAATAGGAAAGCAGAAGATTTAGAAGGAACAAAAGCATCTCCATACGCTTATCTGAAATTCTCACCAATGAATTACATAAGTATCTCTATCCTATTTATATTTTAATTATATTTTAATTATCAATTCTCCATAACCATTTGAGTCTGCCTGCCTGAGATTTACAAGGTGACCATAGCTTGCTCCAAGCCGACAATCTCCGTGGGATTGACCTTTACTCACGTATGGTTTATTACTTGGACGACCCAATGCACTTGCTGGTTAGTTGTGTGAAGTTGTGACAAAGAACTAAGATTATGAATGTGCGTATAAAGTTTTCAGCGCCGTTACCAAGGAATGAATGATCACAATTTCCCACACCAACTGATCACCTTGATATCGATTGTTTGGTGTAGACAGGAACCCTAATGGCCACTTGCGGGCGAGGTCCAACACGTACACTGATGAGTCCGTATTTGATGATATGTTTTGACTCAATTTGGATGGATTCTAGCACATGAACTCACACTTAAGCGCCAGAATAGCATACTCTTGTGTTTTATCCCTAGTTTGATCTTAAATGTAAAAACATGCAATTTTGTGCTTTAATAGAGCAATTTAATCCCGCTTCTATGTCATTCGATGCCGTGATATGGTTTATGAGTGATTTCAGGCCTTGGAGGCAAGAATGGATAGCCAAAAGTGGAAGAAAGCATGTACAAAGGAGAAAACATGAAGAAAACAAAGAAAAGCACACACAGCGAAGTGTGCGTGCGCACAGCCCTACGTGCGCGCGCACAGGTAGAAATTTCCATGTGTGCATACGCACGCACCTGTGCATACGCACAGGTCAATTTTTAGCCGCATGTGTATGCGTCCGCACAGGTCCCTGCACGTGATTTCATTAATGAGGCATATGCTGCGCAAATTTGGAGGCCCCTTGGCCCATTTTGGAATGATGAATTGCTGTTTGGAAGTGCTATATAAAGGAGAATTGACCACTTATCAAAGGGGGGAGGCATTAGAGAAATTTTTACATAGTTTTTCATAGTAATTAGTAGTAGGAGTAGGAGTAGTGTAGCTTTGCTCTCTTAGGGTTTTTAATTTCCATTTCCTTGTAGCATTTTATAGCAAGCTTTGATCTTTGATTTTACTTCTTCAATTGTAAGTACTCTCATTTTCCTCTTTAATTCAAGCACTTTTACTTTCACTTCCTTTTGGTTCAAGTTACTTTGTTTATATTTCAATTTTGTGTTTCTTGAAGTTTTGATTAATGAATTTTACATTTGATGCCTCCTGTATGTTTGATTGCTTGTTTATGTTTGGTTTTGTTAATAGTTGGTTATAGTTTTACGTTTTACTTTGCAATTCTCCATGTTTTACTTTTATGCACACAAGGTGTTTGTGAAAATGCCAACTCTAGATTTTGAGTAGATTTTCCCACCTTGACTTGTGGTTTGAGTTCCTACGATACTAGAGTCATAATGTCTGACATTTAGTGGTAATTCTTGGGTAGTTAGTTGGCTCTTGTTTCCATTAACGCTAGCCTTTTATCAACTAGTTTGGTAAGTTGGTTAGGACTTATGGATTAAGGTCAATTATGCTTGCTTGACTTACTCCTCGATGGTTGGGGTTGACTAGGTGAGATTGACGCATGATAATTATCATAGTTGTGGTTATGGCGATGATAGGATTCCTTAGATCCTCATTCCCAAGTCAAGGATCTTTTATTGCATTTTCACTAGTTTTGATCTCATTTTCCTTGTTGCTTGCATTACTTTCCAATTTTGATTATTGCATAGTTCTTTTATTGCTTGGTTCTTTTAATCTTTCATATCTTTGCTTGAAAACCCCCCCTTTAGTTCTCTTCACAATCGAAAGAAGTAACATTTCATTTGCATTCTTAGGGAGAACGACCCGAGGTTTCATTACTCTCGGTTATATGTTTTGTTTTGAATTGAATTATTTGATTGATGTTCAATTGTTGGGTTTGGACTATACTTGCAACGGAAAAATTCTATTTTTAGTGTGAAAATCCAAACCTGTGCATTTGGTCATTCGTCAAATTTGGCGCCGTTGCTGGGGACTGCAAACGGTGTTATATCTTTTGGTTGTTGTGAATATGTTAATAGTGTAAATAGCACTTTTTGGTTGTTTGGTTGTTTTTGTTAGTAGATTTTTGTTTATATTTTCTTAATGACTTTTTCACACTATTGCCACAATGCACCCCAATGGAACCCAAACACTTACCTATATGGTCACCAACCTTATACACCATCACCTCACTACACACAAAGCTAAAACCCTTACCCACATGAGTTTGATTGTCAACCTTAATCACCTCAATCTTCATCTTCATACATGGATCAAGCCACACAAGAAGTACTTTTCATGCTTATTCAAGAACAACAAAAGTTCCGAAAGAAGCAAGAGCAAGTCATGTCTACCTTAGCAAAGACTTTGGGCCATTTAGCTTCATTGCGTTCATGCCACAAGCAAGAAACTCTAGTGGATGAATGTATGGAACCAAGTGAAAGTGTGGAGTGAAAGAAGAATTGCAAGATCAAGGAGAAGATGTCAAGTCACCACATGAAGTGCAAAAGGAGATAAATGAAGAGTGGATAGGAATTGATCAAGAGGATTCCATCATTCAAGATTTTTTGTCCAACTTGGGTAATTCCTTCTATGACCCTCATGAACCTCTATCATTAGATTTGAAAGGAGATGTTGATGTGAACTTCACACAACCTCCAATATTTGACTTGAGTGATGATGAAGAAGATTCAAAAGAGGTTGAGGAAGATTCTGTTTACCAAGAAGTGAAGACAGTTGTGCAAGAACGAATTGAGCGAGCGAAGACTTCTCTAGCAAGATTTCTAGACCCACATCAATATGCCGTTTTAGAAATGGATGGCTGATGAGCGGATAATTTATACGCTTTTTGGCATTATTTTTACATAGTTTTCAGTATGATTTAGTTAATTTTTACTATATTTTTATTAGTTTTCAAGAAAAATTCACATTTCTGGACTTTACTATGAGTTTGTGTGTTTTTCTGTGATTTCAGGTATTTTCTGGCTGAAATTGAGGGACCTGAGCAAAAATATGATTCAGAGGCTGAAAAAGGACTGCAGATGCTGTTGGATTCTGACCTCCTTGCACTCGAAATGGATTTTCTGGAGCTACAGAAACCCAAATGGTGCGCTCTCAATTGCGTTAGAACATAGACATCCAGGTCTTTCCAGCAATATATAATAGTCCATACTTTTCCCGAGTTTTGATGACGCAAACTGGCGTTCAAACGCCAACTTCCTGCCCTATTCTGAAGTTAAACGCCAGAAACATGTTACAAACCAGAGTTAAACGCCAGAAACAGGCTACAACCTGGCATTTAACTCCAAGAGAAGCCTCTATACGTGCAAAGCTTCAATGCTCAGCCCAAGCACACACCAAGTGGGCCCGGAAGTTGATTTCTGCATCATTTACTTATTTCTGTAACCCTAGCAACTAGTTTAGTATAAAAACTACTTTTAGTAATTTATTTCACATCTTCGGATCATCTCTGGAACAGATTATGTAACTTTTATGTTCTAAGACCTCCATGGGAGGCCGGCCACTCGGCCATGTCTACCTTATTTTCACTTATGTATTTTCAACGGTGGAGTTTCTACATTGCATAGATTAAGGTGTGGAGCTCTGCTGTTCCTCATGAATTAATACAAAGTACTATTGTTTTTCTATTCAATTCAAGCTTATTCTTATTCTAAGATATTCATTCGCACCCAAAAACATGATGAATGTGATGATTATGTGACACTCATCACCATTCTCACTTATGAACGCGTGCCTGACAAACACTTCCGTTCTACATGAAAACAAGCTTGAATGCATATCTCTTAGCCTCCATTCCGAAAGATCGGAGTCTTCGTGGTATAGGCTAGAATTATTGGCGGCCATTCCTGAGATCCGGAAAGTCTAAACCTTGTCTGTGGTATTTCGGGTAGGATCTGGGAAGGGATGACTGTGACGAGCTTCAAACTCGTGAGTGTTGGGCATAGTGACAGATGCAAAAGGATCAATGGATCCTATTCCAACATGATCGAGAACTGATAGATGATTAGCCGTGCGGTGACAGCGCATTTGGACCATTTTCACTGAGAGGACGGATGGTAGCCATTGACAACGGTGATCTCCCAACATACAGCTTGCCATGGAAAGGAGTATGAATGATTGAATGAAGGCAGTAGGAAAGCAGAGGGTCAGAAGGAGCAAAGCATCTCCATACGTTTATCTGAAATTCTCACCAATGAATTACATAAGTATTTTTATCTTATCTTATATTTTATTTATATTTTAATTATCAAAACCTCATAACCATTTGAATCTGCCTGACTGAGATTTACAACGATGACCATAGCTTGCTTCAAGCCGACAATCTCCGTGGGATCGACCCTTACTCACGTAAGGTTTATTACTTGGACGACCCAGTGCACTTGCTGGTTAGTTGTGCAGAGTTGTGAAGAAGAATTGAGATTATGAACGTGCGTACCAAGTTTTTTGGCACCATTGAGATCACAATTTCGTGCACCAAGTTTTTGGCGCCGTTATCGGGGAATGTTCGGGTTTAGACAACTGACGGTTCATCTTGTTGCTCAGATTAGGTAATTTTATTTTAATTTTAAGCTTTTTGTTTTTTTATTCTTTTTATTTTCGAAAAAAATTTGAAAAAAATATATAATTTATATTTTCGTTCTTCAGAATTTTTAAGAATGAATTCTAGAGTTTCAGATGATGCTTTTATCATCACAGAAGCTAGTTGATTCCCATCAATTTGGCTATTGTATGTCTGCTGAAGCTTGGCTAGCCATGTCTAATCCTTTTAGACTGAGTTTCAAGGTGATGTTCTTATCATCACAAAAGCTGATTGATTCTCATCAATTTAGCTGCTGAATGTAATGTCCTGCTGAAGTTTGGCTAGCCATGTCTAATCTTTTTAGACTGAAACTTTAGACTAACATTGCATGATTCCTGGAATTCTTATTAAAAATTTTGAAATCCTTATTTTCCTTTTTCAAAATAATTTTCGAAAAAAAATCCAAATTTTTTTTAATAAAATCATAAAAACCAAAATTTTGTGTTTCTTGTTAGAGTCTTATGTCAAATTTTAAGTTTGGTGTCAATTGCATCTTTTTAATTTCGTAAAAAAAATTTTCGAAAAATATATGCATTGAGTTTTGTTCTTCATGATCTTCAAGTTGTTCTTGATGAGCTTCTTTATTTGATCTTTGTATTTTCATGTTTTGTGTCTTTTCTTGTTTTTCATATGCATTTTCAATTTGTTAGTGTCCAAAGTTTGAAAATTTCTAAGTTTGGTGTCTTGCATGTTTTTCTTTTCTTAAAAATTTTCAAAAACATGTTCTTGGTGTTCATCTTGACATTCAAAGTGTTCTTGCATGCATTTTTGTGTTGATCTTGAATTTTTATGTTTTGTTTCAATTTTGTGTTTTTCTCTCTCCTCATTAAAAAATTCAAAAATCAAAAAAATATCTTTCCCTTATTCTTCTCATAAATTTCGAAAATTTGGATTGATTTAGTCAAAAGTTTTAAAAATCTAGTTGTTTCTTATGAGTCAACTCAAATTTTTAATTTAAAAAATCTATCTTTTCAAATTTTTTTCAAAAATCAAATCTTTTTCATTTATTTTTACATATTTTCGAAAAAATTTTTAAATTGATTTTCAAAATATTTTTCTTATTCTTACTTCATATTTTCGAAAATCTCACTAACATTTAATGTTTTAATTCAAAAAATTTTTAAGTTGTTACTTGCCTATTAAGAAAGGTTCAATCTTTGAATTTTAAAATCATATCTTTTTAGTTTCTTGTTAGGCAAGTAATCAACTTTAATTTCAAAAAAATCATATCCTTTTAAATTTCCTTTTCAAATCTTTTTCAAATTAAATTTCAAATCATATCTTTTTCAAAATCAATTTCAAAATCTTTTCTAACTTCTTATCTTTTCAAAACTGATTTTCAAATCTTTTTCAATTAACTACTTGACTTTTTGTTTGATTTTAAAAGTTTTCTATTTCAATCATATCTTTTTCAAAACCATCTAACTACTTCTCTCTCTGCAATTACTAATCCCTTTCTCAAAATTTGTTTTAATTAACTAATTGTTTTAAATTTTAATTTAATTTTATTTCTCTTCCTAATTTTCGAATTCTAACTAATAATTAAAACAAAAACAAAAATATTTTTCCTTTTATTTTAATTTAAATTCGAATGCTTCTCTCTCTCATCTCTTTCTATTTATTTATTTTTCTACTAACACTCCTCTTCCACTCAAAATTCGAACCCCCTCTTCTTCTGTGTGTTCGAATTTTTCTCTTCTCCTTCTTCTATTCTTCTCTTCTTCTACTCACATAAAGGAATCTCTATACTGTGATATAGAGGATTCCTCTTCTTTTCTGTTCTCTTCTTTTTCATATGAGCAAGAATAGGGATAAAGACATTCTTATTGAAGCTGATCATGAACCTGAAAGGACTCTTAAGAGGAAACTAAGAGAAGCTAAAGCACAACCCTCTGGAGAGGACCTAACAGAAATTTTCAAAAAAGAAGGAGACATGGCCGAACCCAATAACAATGATGGAGATGCAAGGAAGATGCTTGGTGACTTTATTGCACCCTCTTCTAACTTTTATGGAAAAAGCATCTCAATTCTTGCCATTGAAGCAAACAACTTTGAGCTTAAGCCTCAATTAGTTTCTCTAATGCAACAGAATTGCAAGTTTCATGGACTTCCATTGGAAGATTCTCATAAGTTCTTAGCTGAATTCTTGAAAATCTGTGACACTGTCAAGACCAATGGAGTTGATCCCGAGGTCTACAGGCTTATGCTTTTCCCTTTTGCTGTAAGAGACATCCGTAACCATGACCAACATGGCCGAACCTAGTGAGAGTAAGGAGGACGTGAGTCCCAGTGAGAAAAGCCTCATGGGACATCCTCTGGACAGAAAGGAGTTTCCCTTTGAGGAACCAAAGGAATCTGAGGCTCATATAGAGACCATAGAGATTCCATTGAACTTCCTTCTACCATTCATGAGCTCTGATGAATACTCCTCATCTGAAGAGGATGAAGACATCACTGAAGAGCAAGTTGCTAAATATCTAGGAGCAATCATGAAGCTGAATGCCAAGTTATTTGGTACTGAGACTTGGGAGGATGAACCCCCTTGTTCACCAATGAACTGAATGCATTAATGAGGCAGACATTATCTCAGAAGAAACCGGATCCAGGAAAATTCTTCATACCTTGTACCATAGGCACCATGACCTTTGAGAAGGCTCTATATGACCTGGGGTCAAGGATAAACCTCATGCCACTCTCTGTAATGGAGAAACTGGGAATCTTTGAGGTACAAGCTGTAAGAATCTCACTAGAGATGGCAGATAAATCAATGAAACAGGCTTATGGACTAGTAGAGGACGTGCTAGTAAAGGTTGAAGGCCTTTACATCCCTGCTGATTTCATAATCCTAGATACTGGGAAGAATGAGGATGAATCCATCATCCTTGGCAGACCCTTCCTATCCACAGCAAAAGCTGTGATTGATGTTGACAGAGGAGAGTTGGTCCTTCAGTTGAATGAGGACTACCTTGTATTCAAGACTCAAGGTTCTCCTTCTGTAACCATGGAGAGGAAGCATGAATAGCTTCTCTCAATACAGAGTCAAACAAAACCCCCACATTCAAACTCTAAGTTTGGTGTTGGGAGGCTACAACCAAACTCTAAGTTTGGTGTTGGGAGGTGATAAACCACTATTTTATGGTTTATAATGTGTTTAATTGTGTTGTTTTATCATGATATTTTCCCACTTATTCATATAATTAGCATGCATTAATAATTCCTTCCTAAAATTATTACATGATTGAAAACTACTTCCTAGAGACTTTTAATTATGTATTTTTAATTCTCCTTTATTCCATTCGATGCTGTGATCTGTGTGTTAAGTGTTTCAGGCTTTATAGATGAATGAGTTGGAGATTGGAAGGAAGCTTGCAAAAATGGAAGGAACACAAGAAGTTGAGGAGATGACCAGCGAGAAGTGACGCGGCCGCATGGCTCACGCGACCGCGCGAAAGAGAGGAAATCGCAGTGATGCGGCCACATGGCTCACGCAACCGCGCGGATTGGAATAGCACAAGTGACCCGGAGGCGTGGACGACGCGCCCGCGTGGCAAGCAAAACGCCGAATGACGCGTCTGCATGAATGACGCGTCTGCATGAATGACGCGATCGCGTGACGTGCGCGATCTGCATAATCTGCAGAATTTGCTGGGGGCAATTTTGGGCCCTACTTTGACCCAGTTCTCGTCCCGAAAAAGCAGACTAGAGCTAAAGAACATGCAGAAACCAAAAAGAATATTCATTCTACACAATTTTTAGTTTTAGATCTAATTTTACTCCTCCTCTAGGTTTTCTCTCTCTACACATTCATAGTTCTTAGGATTTTAATTTCTATTGTTCTTGCATTGGGATATTGAGAAGAGTTATTACCTCATCAAGACTTCGTCATTCTAGTTCATTTTCTTTACTTGGCTTTACTCTTCCATGTCCTTTAATTTACTCAATTTTACTATTGGATTATTTTAGAATTTATTAATACAAGAATTACTTTTATTTTTAATTGATTCCTTTGAGTTTTATTTATCATGTCTTCCTTTAATTCCCTTTCTTATGTTATGAGTTCTACATTCCCAATGAGCGAGTAGTTCCTTAACTTGATGGGGAGTTGATTGAAAGGAACCCTTGAGTTGGGGTGCTTAAAAGAAAAATTGTAATTGGGTTTATTGTTGGAATGCTCTCTAATCACTGACACTAATCCTTTTCAATTGAGCGGATTGGGACTTGTGAATAGAAATAGCATTCCAACTTGTTTGACCTTCCCTTTCCTAGTAAAGGATAACTAAACAGAACAACCTTCAATTATCAATTAATCTTGAGAGTACTGCAACAAGAATAGGGCTTCCAACTAATCTACTCCCAGTCAAGGCTTCTATTTAAATTATTTAATTTCTCTAATTTAATTTCCTGTTTATTCAACTCAATCCATTTTGAAAACATCTGATTAATAAAATAGCACACCTTTCTGCAACTCGTTGGGAGACGACCTGGGATTCATACTCCCAGTATTTTAATTTTAATTTTTGTGACAACCCTTCTAAATTGATAAGTGGATTTCTGGTTGGTTAAGAACTATATTTGCAACGCATATCTTATAATAATTCTTAATTTGCCAATTTCTGCCACGTCAATTTTTGGCGCCGTTGCCGGGGAGTTGCAATAGAGTGATAAAATTATTAATTAGAATTTATTTATTTGCATTTTATTTTATCTTGCTACTATGAGCTGCTTGTTTCTTTTGTTAGATGACGCGTTCACTTCCTGATCCAAGCTTGCCCGCATTCGATCCTGAGATTGAAAGAACTATTTCACGAATAAGGCAAGCTCGGCGTCGGTTAGTCCTCTCTGAGGGCGGATCTGAAACGTCATTTGAGGAAGAAACCAGCCCCCGTTCTACTGATTCGGTTGATTTACGTGTAGGTGACATGGCAGAACCTAGGAGAGTTACTATCCAGGAGGCTGGAGCCCCTGATTTTACAATGCAACCGTTTCAAGCGCATCACCCAGTGGTGGCTACAGACTTTGAAATAAAGACTGCACTGCTCAATTTGATGTCCAAGTTTCATGGCTTACCTGCTCAAGAGCCTATCAAGCACCTGAGAGACTTTCAAGCAGCCTGTTCTACTGTCAGGCGTGATGGTGCAGATGAAACTTCAATTTTGATGAAAGCTTTCCCGTTTTCTCTTGAGGGAAAGGCAAGAGAGTGGTACTATACTCAACCCGTAGCAACTGTATCCAACTGGGATACACTTAGAAGATAATTCTTGAAAAAATTCTTTCCAGCTGAAGTTACTGATAAACTAAGGAAAGATATTTCCATGATTGTTCAGGATGAATCTGAGACTCTCTATGAATACTGGGAGCACTTCAATAATCTTCTGGAAGCTTGCTGGTGCACGAAATTGTGATCATCAACAATGGCGCCAAAGGACTTGGAGCTCTCAAACGTGAATCACACTTTGTCACAATTCCGCACAACTAACCAGCAAGTGCACTGGGTCGTCCAAGTAATAAACCTTACGTGAGTAAGGGTCGATCCCACGGAGATTGTCGGCTTGAAGCAAGCTATGGTCATCTTGTAAATCTCAGTCAGGCGGATTCAAATGGTTATGGAGTTTAAGGTGATGAAAATAAACATAAAATGGTGGTTGTCAGTCACGCGTTCATAGGTGAGAATGGTGATGAGTGTCACATAATCATCACATTCATCATGTTCTTGGGTGCGAATGAATATCTTGGAGAGGAAATAGACTTGAGTTGAATAGAAAAACAGTAGTACTTTGTATTAATTCATGAAGAGCTCCACAGCTCCACACCTTAATCTATGGTGTGTAGAAACTCCACCGTTAAAAATACATAAGAACAAAAGGTCTAGGCATGGCCGAATGGCCAGCCTCCCAAAGAAGGTTCAATCATCAAAACATGATTCCCAGATGATCAAAAGATGAAAATACAATAGTATAAGGTCCTATTTATAGAGAACTAGTAGCCTAGGGTTTACAGAAATCAGTAATTAATGTAGAAATATTCTTTCGGGCCCACTTGTGTGTGCTTGGGCTGAGCATTGAAGCTTCCATGTGTAGAGACTTTTCTTGGAGTTAAACGCCAGTTTTTGTGCCAGTTTGGGTGTTTAACTCCAGCTTTTGTGCCAGTTTTGGAGTTAAACGCCAGAATTCTTGAGCTGACTTGGAACGCCGGTTTGGGCCATCAAATATCGGGAAAAGTATGGACTATTATACATTACTGGAAAGCCCAGGATGTCTAATTTCCAACACAATTGAGAGCGCACCAATTGGGCTTCTGTAGCTCTAGAAAATCCACTTTGATTGCAGGGAGGTCAGAATCCAACAGCATCTGCCGTCCTTTTTCAGCCTCTGAATCAGATTTTTGCTCAGGTTCCTCAATTTCAGCCAGAAAATACATGAAATCACAGAAAAACACACAAACTCATAGTAAAGTCCAAAAGAGTGATTTTTATTTAAAAACTAATTAAAATA
>NC_029790.2:37927444-37928723 GCF_000816755.2 Arachis ipaensis
ACCTTCACGCCACAAGCACATGGTTAGGGATAGCTTGGTTTAGCCGCTTAGGCCAGAATTTTATTCCTTTGGGCCCTCCTATCCACTGATGCTCAAAGCCTTGGATCCTTTTTATCACCCTTGCCTTTTGGTTTAAAGGGGTATTGGCTTTTTCTGCTTGCTTTTCTTTTTTTTTTTCTTTTTTTTTTTGCAAGCTTTTCACTGCTTTTTCTTGCTTCAAGAATCAATTTTATGATTTTTCAGATCATCAGATAACATTTCTCCTTTTCCCATCATTCTTTCAAAAGCCAACAATTTTAGAATTCATAAACAATCAAATTCAAAAATATGCACTATTCAAGCATTCATTCAGAAAAACAATAGTATTGCCACCACATCAAAATAATTAAACTGTTTTAAAATTCAAAATTCATGTACTTCTTTTTCTTTTTCAATTAAAAACATTTTTCATTTAAGAAAGGTGATGGATTTATTTTCATAGCTTTAAGGCATAAATACTTAGACACTAATGATCATGTAATAAAGACACAAACATAAATAAACATAGAGCACAATTTTTGAAAAACAGAAAATAAAGAACAAGGAAATTAAAGAACGGGTCCACCTTAGTGGTGGCGGCTTGTTCTTCCTCTTGAAGATCTTATGGAGTGCTTGAGCTCCTCAATGTCTCTTTCTTGCATTTGTTGCTCCTCTCTCATGGTTCTTTGATCTTCTCTAATTTCATGGAGGAGGATGGAATGCTCTTGGTGCTCCACCCTTAGTTGTCCCATGTTGGAACTTAATTCTCCTAGGGAGGTATTGATTTACTCCCAATAGTTTTGTGGAGGAAGATGCATCCCTTGAGGCATCTCAGGGATTTCATGATGAGGAATTTCCTCATGCTCTTAATGAGGTTCTCTTGTTTTCTCCATCCTTTTCTTAGTGATGGGTTTGTCCTCATCAATGAGAATGTCTCCCTCTATGTCAATTCCAACCGAATTGCAAAGGTGACAAATGAGATGAGGGAAGGCTAATCTTGCCAAAGGAGAGGACTTGTCCGCCACTTTGTAGAGTTCTTGGGATATAACCTCATGAACTTCTACTTCCTCTCCAATCATGATGCTATGTATCATTATAGCCCGGTCTATAGTAGCTTCAGATCAGTTGCTAGTAGGAATGATTGAGCATTGGATGAACTCCAACCATCTCCTAGCCACGGGCTTGAGGTCATGCCTTCTTAGTTGAACCGGCTTCCCTCTTGAGTCTCTCTTCCATTGAGCGCCCTCTTCACATATGTCCG
>NC_029790.2:37928782-37932195 GCF_000816755.2 Arachis ipaensis
AAGCTTTTGCCTTCCCTTTCCTCTTTCTAGAGGTTTCTCCGGCCTTTGGTGCCATAAATGGTTATGGAAAAACAAAAAGTTTTAGCTTTTACCACACCAAACTAAGAAGGTTGCTCGTCCTCGAGCAAAAGAAGAAAGAAGAGAGTAGAAGAAGAAAAAATAGAGGAGATGGAGTGGGCTTTGTGTTTCGGCCAAGGGGGAGAAGTGGTGTTTAGGTTGTGTGAAAATGAAGGAATGAAGATGGGTTTATATAGGAGTGGAGAGGGGGGGTATGGTTCGGCCATTATGGGTGGGTTTGGGTGAGAAAGTGGTTTGAATTTGAATGGTGAGGTAAGTGGGGTTTTATGAAGGATGGATGTGAGTGGTGAAGAGAATAGTGGGATTTGATAGGTGAGGGGTTTTTGGGGAAGAGGTATTGAGGTGATTGGTGAATAGGTGAAGAAGAGAGAGAGTGGTGGGGTAGGTGGGGGTCCTGTGGGGTCCACAGATCCTGAGGTGTCAAGGATATCTCATCCCTGCACTAAGTGGCGTGCAAAACGCCCCTTTCTGCCAATCCTGGCGTTAAACGCCAGGCTGCTGCCCATTTTTGGCGTTAAACGCCAGTCTGGTGCCCATTTCTGGCGTTAAACGCCCAGAATGGTGCCAGACTGGGCGTTTAACGCCCATTCTGCTACCCTTACTGGCGTTTAAACGCCAGTAAGTTTCTCCTTCAGGGTGTTCTATTTTTCATTCTGTTTTTCCTTCTGTTTTTGTTTTTTCAATTGTTTTTGTGACTTTCACATGATCATCAACCTGCAGAAAATATAAAATAACAAAAGAAAATAGAAATTTAACATAGATAAGTAAAGATTGGGTTGCCTCCCAACAAGCGCTTCTTTAATGTCAATAGCTTGACAGTGGGCTCTCATGGAGCCTCACAAATGTTCAGAGCAATGTTGGAACCTCCCAACACCAAATTTAGAGTTTGACTGTGGGGGCTTTGTTTGACTCTGTATTGAGAGAAACTCTTTGTGCTTCCTCTCCATGGTGACAGAGGGATATCCTTGAGCTTTAAACACAAGGGAGTCTCCATTCACTTGAATGATCAATTCTCCTCTGTCAACATCAATCACAGCTTTTACTGTGGCTAGGAAGGGTCTGTCAAGGATGATGGATTCATCCATACACTTCCCAGTCTCTAGGACTATGAAATCAGCAGGGATGTAATGGTCTTCAACCTTTACCAAGACATCCTCTACAAGTCCATAAGCTTGTTTCTTTGAATTGTCTGCCATCTCTAGTGAGATTCTTGCAGCTTGTACCTCAATGATCCCTAGCTTCTCCATTACAGAGAAAGGCATAAGGTTTATGCTTGACCCTAGGTCACACAGAGCCTTCTCAAAGGTCATGGTGCTTATGGTACAAGGGATTGAAAACTTTCCAGGGTCCTGTCTCTTTTGAGGTAATCTCTGCCTAGTCAAGTCATCCAGTTCTTTGATGAGCAATAGAGGTTCATTCTCCCAAGTCTCATTACCAAATAACTTCGTATTTAGCTTCATGATTGCTCCAAGGTACTTAGCAACTTGCTCTTCAGTGACATCTTCATCGTCTTCATAGGAAGAATACTCATTAGAGCTTATGAAAGGTAGAAGTAAATTCAATGGAATTTCTATGGTCTCAGAATGAGCCTCAGATTTCCATGGTTCCTCATTAGGGAACTCCATGGAGGTCAGTGGGAAGGTGGAAAGAACTTTGCCAAGAAGGCATTGACTAGCTTTTCCCAAGAGTTCAGGCTTTCCTTAGGTTGTGAATCCAACCATGTTCTAGCTCTGTCTCTTACAGCAAAAGGAAAGAGCATAAGTCTGTAGACTTCAGGGTCAACCCCATTGGTTTTGACAGTGTCACAGATTTGCAAGAACTCAGCTAAGAACTGATGAGGATCTTCCAATAGAAGTCCATGAAACTTGCAATTCTGTTGCATTAGAGAAACTAATTAAGGCTTAAGCTCAAAGTTGTTTGCTCCAATGGCAGGGATAGAGATGCTTCTCCCATAGAAATCAGGATTAGGTGCAGTAAAGTCACCAAGCACCTTCCTTGCATTATTGGCATTGTTGTTGTTTTTGGCTGCCATGGTTTCTTCTTCTTTGAAGAGCTCTGTTAGGCCCTCTAGAGAGAGTTGTGTTTTGGATTCTCTTAGCTTTCTCTTCAAGGTCCTTTCAGGTTCAGGATCAGCTTCAACAAGAATGCTTTTATCTTTGCTCCTGCTCATATGAAAGAGAAGAGAACAAGAAAGTATGGAATCCTCTATGTCACAGTATAGAGATTCCTTGAAGTGTCAGAAGAAAAGAAGAATAGAAGGAGGAGGTGGAGAAGAGGGAATTCGAACTTATCAAGAGGGACAGAGTTTGAATTACACCTTGATGAGGAGTCTTAGTCCCTTAAATAGAAGGATGTGAGAAGAGGGGAAGAATTTTCGAAAATAAATTAAAAATATTTTGAAATAATTAAAAATAAATTTGAAAATTTGATTGAGATTTTCAAAAACTAAGATTGGGAAAGAAATCAAGTGATTTTTTGAAAAAGATTTTGAAATCAGAAATTAAAAAGATATGATTGAAAATTAATTTTGAAAAAGCTGTGATTGAAAAGATATGATTGAGAAGATATGATTGAAAATCAGACTAAAAAGAGAAAGTTTTAAAATTAAAGTTGATTACTTGACTAACAAGAAATTAGAAGATATTATTCTAAAATTTAAAATTTGATCATTTCTTAATAGGCAAGTAACAACTTGAAAATTTTTGAAGTAAATCTTGAATTGAAGCAAGGATTTTTGAAAATAGTAAAAATAAATATAAAATAGAAAGAAATTGATTTTGAAAGAGATATGATTGAAAAGATATGATTTGAAAAAGATTTGATGTTGAAAAATTATGAAAACTTGAAAAAAATGTGAATTAAAAACAAAATCTTCCCTCTAGTGTCATCCTGGCGTTAAACGCCCAGAATGGTGCCCATTCTGGCGTTTAACGCCCAAATCTCTACCTTTTTGGGCGTTAAACGCCCAGCCAGGTACCCTGGCTGGCGTTTAAATGCCAGTTTTCCTTCTTCACTAGGCGTTTTGAATGCCCAGCTTTTTCTGTTTGATTCCTCTGCTGAATGTTCTGAATCTTCAATTCTCTGTATTATTGACTTGAAAAGACACAATTTTAAAAATATTTTTGAATTTTTAATGATGAGAAACAATCAAAATACAACTAATCTTAGGAAACTCAAATCAAACAATGCATGCAAGACACCAAACTTAAAAGTTTGTATACTAAGGACTATAACAATGTAAAAATGCATATGAGAAACAACAAAACACACAAAATAAGAGAATTTAAAGATCGGAGCAATGAAATCATCAAGAACAACTTGAAGATTAATGAAGA
>NC_029790.2:37932218-37942505 GCF_000816755.2 Arachis ipaensis
TTTCGGATCTCAGGAATGGCCACCAATAATTCTAGCCTATACCACGAAGGTTCCAATCTTAGATTAGAAACCCAAGAGATACGCATTCAAGCCATTGCTAGTAGAACAGAGTTGGTTGTCAGGCACATGTTTATAGGTGAGAATGATGATGAGTGTCACGAATCATCACATTCATCAAGTTGAAGAACGAATGAATATCTTGGAGAAGAAATAGACTTGAGTTGAATAGAAAAACAATAGTACTTTGTATTAATTCAAGAAGAACAGCAGAGCTCCACACCTTAATCTATGGTGTGTAGAAACTCCACCGTTGAAAATACATAAGAATAAAAGGTCTAGGCATGGCTGAATGGCCAGCCTCCCAAAGAGGGTTCAATCATCAAAACATGATTCCCAGATGATCAAAAGATGAAAATACAATAGTATAAGGTCCTATTTATAGAGAACTAGTAGCCTAGGGTTTACAGAAATCAGTAATTAATGCAGAAATATTCTTTCAGGCCCACTTGGTGTGTGCTTGGGCTGAGCATTGAAGCTTCCATGTGTAGAGACTTTTCTTGGAGTTAAACGCCAGCTTTTGTGCCAGTTTGGGCATTTAACTCCAGCTTTTGTGCCAGTTTTGGAGTTAAATGCCAAAATTCTTGAACTGACTTGGAACGCCGGTTAGGCCATCAAATCTCGGGCAAAGTATGGACTATTATACATTGCTGGAAAGCCCAGGATGTCTACTTTCCAACGCAATTGAGAGCGCGCCAAGTGAGAATCTGTAGCTCCAGAAAATCCACTTTGAGTGCAGGGAGGTCAGAATCCAACAGCATCTGCAATCCTTTTTCAGCCTCTGAATCAGATTTTTGCTCAGGTCCCTCAATTTCAGCCAGAAAATACCTGAAATCACAGAAAATCACACAAACTTATAGTAAAGTCCAGAAGAGTGATTTTTATTTAAAAACTAATAAAAATATAATAAAAACTAATTAAAATATACTAAAAACATACTAAAAACAATGCCAAAAAGCGTATAAATTATCCGCTCATCACTTGCCCCCACCATATGATTGACAAGATAGTGTTACTCGGTTACGTCACACAAGGCATGAGGCCCCAAGATAAGACCACATTGGAAAGTGCTAGCAATGGGTCTATGAAAAAGTACAAGACCACTGATGAGGCATGGCAACTGATCAGCGACTTAGCTGAATCCACTCGGAATCACAGGCAGAAACAAGGCCGTTCAAAAGCCGTTGCAGAAGTATCCTCTAGCAGAAAGACTGCTGCTCTAACTCAGAGTATCTGTGAAATGACCAACTTGCTGAAGCAAATGCAATTGAATCAACAACAAGTTCAGCAAGCTCAACCTTCTCCACCACAGCATAGCCAACAGTTAGTCCCACAGAGAGTTTACGGAATCTGTGCTGATTATAGCCATTATACTAATGAATGTCCGCAGCTCCAGTAGGAAGACAACACCGTGGCAGCCACTCATAACTTCTATGACCGCCCCAACCAAGGGTACAATCAAGGTGGTAATTACAGCCATGGACGGCAAGACAATTCTAACCAAAATTGGAGGAACAACAACAACAGAGGAGGCAAAGACAATCAGAGAAATCAGAGGTGGAATAACAATAACAACAGGCAGCAGAACCAGAACCAGCCTTACAGAGCACCTCACCTGAGACAATCCCAAGGACCACAGAATAACCAACAGCAGACCTCTCAACTTACTTATCCTTCCTCATCTTCTAATGACGACTTACTACAATCTATTGATCGGAGACAACAGACCATGGAAAATAACCTTTATGCTACACTAAATGGTCTAAACTTAACCCTGCAAGCTCTTGTCTCACAGATTGGATCAATGAATAACTCCAATAACCAGCCCTTGAGCTCCAGTGGAATCCCCTCTCAACCATTACCCAATCCAAAGGGTGGCATAAATGCCATCACCCTAAGGTCCAGAACCACACTGCAGGAGAGGAATCAGGAGGAGCCAAGCCCACCAAAACATGCCTCAGCTGAAGAGGTAGTGGAAATAGAAGATGTTGAAGAGGAAGAAGACATGCAGAACATAGATGAAAAAGAAGAAGTTCAACCACAGGAGGAAGCACCAAAGGGCGCAGACACTGCAGAAGACACCACTCCCATTCTATTTCCACAACTTGCAAGAAAGCCCAGGAAGCAGCTCGAACCTGATCCCAAAATGGTAGAGATATTCAAAAAGGTTGAGGTAACTGTTCCTCTTTTTGATGTTATTCAACAGGTACCTAAATATGCAAAGTTTCTAAAATATTTATGTATACATAAAGACAAAATTAATGAATTAGAAACTATTACTTTAAGTAGTTCCATATCTGCTTTAATGGGAGGTTTACCTGAAAAGTGTAGTGATCCAGGTCCATGTATGGTTAATTGTATTATTGGTGGTGTAGTATTTTCTGACTGCATGTGTGATTTAGGAGCATGTGTGAGTATAATGCCTTTGTCTATATATGATATTTTGAGGCTCCCTCCCTTAAAAAGGTCGGCAGCTCGTTTTGTGTTAGCAGATAAAAGCATTATTACAGTGGCTGGAGTTGCTAAAGATGTATTAGTGGGTATTAAGGGGCTCACATTTCCCATTGATTTTTATATCCTGGAGATGCCCCAAAATGACTCAGAGAAGCCATCATCAATCCTACTCGGAAGACCATTTCTGAAGACCTCGAAGTTCAAATTAGATGCTTTTTCAGGAACATACTCTTTTGAAATAGATGGCCGAGTAGTAATCTTCAATCTGAATGGAGTTATGAAGCATCCTCCGGAGGATCATTCTATCCTCCAGTGTGACATTATAGATGAAACTGTAGCTGAAGTTCACCAGGAGGAATTTGAAGAGAAGTACATAGGACAAGGTCCAAGTGTGGGGACATTCTCAGAGGACAATGATAGTACTTTACCATTGTCACCAGCTCCAGACAACCCAGAGCCTGACCATGATCAGAAGTTGGAATTAAAACCCCTTCCTCCACACCTCAAATATGCTTACCTTGAAAACGAGCAAAAGTTTCCAGTTATCATTGCAAGGGAACTCACTTCTCAACAGGAAGAGCAGTTACTTAATGTGCTGAGGAGGCACAAGAAGGCAATTGGTTGGAGTTTGGCAGACATAGTTGGCATCAACCCTCAAGTCTGTGAGCATAGGATATTTTTAGAAGGGGGAGCAAGACCTGTCCGTCAACCCCAGAGAAGACTAAATCCCACTATCTTAGAGGTTGTCAAAAAGAAAGTGACCAGACTATTGGAGGCAGATATCATCTATCCCATCTAAGACAGTGAATGGGTAAGCCCAGTACAAGTGGTGCCCAAGAAGTCTGGAGTCACTACAGTGAAGAATGAGCACGGAGAGCTCATGGCAACCAGAGTTCAAAATGCCTGGAGGGTCTGCATTGGGGACTTGAGCAAAAATCAGATTCAGAGGTTGAAGAAGGACTGCTGATGCTGTTGGATTCTGACCTCCCTGGACTCAAAATAGATTTTTTGGAGCTACAAAACTCAAAATGGCGCACTTCTAATTGCGTTGTAAAGTAGACATCCAGGGCTTTCCAGAAATATATAATAGTCCATACTTTTCCCGAGTTTAGATGACGCAAACTGGCATTCAACGCCAGCTCTCTGCCCAATTCTGGCGTTCAGCGCCAGAAACAAGTTGTTTTTCTATTCAATTCAACTTATTCCTCTTCTAAGATATTCATTCGCACTTCAACCTGAATGTGATGAACGTGACAATCATCATCATTCCCTATGAATGCGTGCCTGACAACCACTTTCGTTCTACCTTCGATTGAATGATTATCTCTTGGATATCTAATACAGGGGACCGAGTCCGAGTTATTAGTGTCTTCATGGTGTAAGCTAGATTGATGGCGGCATTCATGAGAATCCAGAAAGTCTAAACCTTGTCTGTGGTATTCCGAATAGGATTCAGGGATTGAATGACTGTGACGAGCTTCAAACTCGCGAGTGCTGGGCATAGTGACAGACGCAAAAGGATAGTAAATCCTATTCCAGTATGATCGAGAACCTCCAGATGATTAGCCATGCAGTGACAGTGCATCGGACCATTTTCACAGAGAGGAATATGACGCAGCCATCGACAAGGGTGATGCCTCCAGACGATTAGCCGTGCTGTGACAGAGCATTTGGACCATTTTCCTGAGAGGATTAAAAGTAGCCATTGACAATGATGATGTCCTTACATAAAGCCAGCCATGGAAAGGAGTAAAACTGATTGGATGAAGATAGCGGGAAAGCAGAGATTCAGAGGAACGAAAGCATCTCTACACGCTTATCTGAAATTCTCACCAATGAATTACATAAGTATTTCTATCCTTATTTTATTATTTAATTTCGAAAACTCCATAATTATTTTATATCCGCCTGACTGAGATTTACAAGGTGACCATAGCTTGCTTCATACCAACAATCTCCGTGAGATCGACCCTTACTCACGTAAGGTTTATTACTTGGACAACCCAGTGCACTTGCTGGTTAGTTGTATCGAAGTTGTGACAAATTATGAATTGAGATTAGAGCACCAAGTTTTTGGAGCCATTACCAGAGATCACAATTTCGTGCACCAAGTTTTTGGCGCCGTTGTCGGGGATTGTTCGAGTTTGGACAACTGACGGTTCATCTTGTTGCTCAGATTAGGTAATTTTCTTTTTGTTTTATTTTCAAAAATTTTTCAAAAACTTTTAAAAAATTTCTCATCTGTTTCCGAAAAAAAAAATTAAAATAAAAATGTTTTCAAAAATATATTTTTCTTCAGAATTTTTAAGAATGAATTCTAGAGTTTCATGAAGCATGTTGAAGCATGCTGGCTATAAAACCATGTCTGAATTCTTTTGGGCAGAGGTTTTGGCTTAAAATTGAATGAATTACACTCATATTTTTATTAAAGCTTGGCTGGCTATTAAGCCATGCCTAACCCTCAGATTGGAGCTTTAGACTAAAGAGCATAAGATTTCTGGAATTCATATTAAAAATTTTGGAATCCTTATTTTTCTTTTTCAAAATGATTTTCGAAAAAAAAATTAAAAGAAAATACAAAAAATTCATAAAATCATAAAAAATTCAAAAATATTTCATATTTCTTGTTTGAGTCTTGAGTCAAGTTGAAAGTTTGGTGTCAATTGCATATTCATCTTGCATTTTTCGAAAAAAAATTCATGCATTCATAGTGTTCTTCATGATCTTCAAGTTGTTCTTGGTAAGTCTTCTTGTTTGATCTTGATGTTTTCTTGTTTTGCATCTTTTCTTATTTTTCATATGCATTCTTGAATTCTTAGTGCCTAAGCATTAAAGATTTCTAAGTTTGGTGTCTTGCATGTCTTCTTTGCATTAAAAATTTTCAAAAATATGTTCTTGATGTTCATCATGATCTTCATAGTGTTCTTGGTGTTCATCTTGACCTTCATAGCATTCTTGCATGCATCACATGTTTTGATCTAAAATTCTCATGCATTGCATCATTTTCATGTTTCTCTCTCTCATCATTAAAAATTCAAAAATCAAAAAAAAAATATCTTTCCCTTTTTCTCTCTTAAAATTTCGAAAATTAGATTTGACTTTTTCAAAAATTTTTAAAAAAATCTAGTTTTTTTTATGAGTCAAATCAAATTTTCAATTTAAAAATCTCATCTTTTTCAAAAATCTTTTTCAAAAATCAAATCTTTTTCATTTTTCTTAGTTATTTTCGAAAATTATAAAAATGTTTTTCAAAAATCTTTTTCTTATCTTTATGACATAATTTTCGAAAATAACATCACCAATTAATGTTTTGATTCAAAAATTTCAAGTTTGCTACTTACTTGTTAAGAAAGATTCAAACTTTAAGTTCTAGAATCATATCTTGTGATTTCTTGTGAATCAAGTCATTAATTGTGATTTTAAAAAAAAAATCAAATCTTTTTCAAAACTAATTTCAATCATATCTTTTCAAAAAAAATATCCTCTTATCTTACCTTTTTCAAAAATTTGATTTCAAAATATCTTTTCTAACTTCTTATCTTCTTATCTTTTCAAAATTGATTTTCAAAATTTGTTTCAACTAACTAACTAACTTTTTGTTTGTTTCTTACCTTTTTCAAAACTACCTAACTAACTCTCTCTCTCTAATTTTCGAAAATATCTCCCTCTCTTTTTTAAAACTTCTTTTTAATTTTGGATTTTAATTTTCGAAAATTACTAATCTTTTTCAAAAACTATTTTCGAAAATCACTAACCCTTTTTCAAAAATAATTTTCGAAAATCCCCCTCCCTCATCTTATTCCATTTATTTATTCATCTACTAACTTCTCTTCATCTCACATCATTGCTCCTATCATTACCTTTGTGTTTGGATTCTTCATTTTTCTTCACCCCTATTCATTTTCTTCTTCTACTAACAATAAGGAACCTCTTTACTGTGACATAGAGGATTCCTCTTCTTTTCTTATTCTCTTCTCTTTCTTATGAGCAGGAACAAAGAAAAAGGCATTCTTGTTGAAGCTAATCCAGAACCTGAAAGGACTCTGAAGAGGAAACTAAGAAAAGCTAAATTACAACAATCCAAAGACAACCTTATTGAAAATTTCGAACAAGTAAAGGAGATGGCAGCCGAACCCAACAACAATAATGCAAGGAGAATGCTTGGTGACTTTACTGCACCAAATTGCAATTTACATGGAAGAAGCATCTCCATCCCTACCATTGGAGCAAACAATTTTGAGCTGAAACCTCAGCTAGTTTCTCTGATGCAACAGAACTGCAAGTTTCATGGACTTCCATCTGAAGATCCTTTTCAGTTCTTAACTGAATTCTTGCAGATCTGTGATACTGTTAAGACTAATAGAGTAGATCCTGAAGTCTACAGGCTCATGCTTTTCCCTTTTGCTGTAAGAGACAGAGCTAGAGTGTGGTTGGACTCTCAACCTAAAGATAGCCTGAACTCTTGGGATAAGCTGGTCACGGCTTTCTTAGCCAAGTTCTTTCCTCCTCAAAAGCTGAGCAAGCTTAGAGTGGATGTTCAAACGTTCAGATAGGCTTATGGACAAGTAGAGGACGGGTTAGTAAAGGTTGAAGGGCTTTACATCCCTGCTGATTTCATAGTCTTGGATACTGGAAAGGAAGAGGATGAATCCATCATCCTAGGAAGGCCTTTCCTAGCCACAGCAAGAGCTGTGATTGATGTGGACAGAGGAGAATTGATCCTTCAATTAAATAAGGACAACCTTGTGTTTACAACCCAAGGATCTCTCTTTGCATCCATGGAGAGGAAGCAGAAAAAGCTTCTCTCAAAGCAGAGTCAACAAAAGCCTCCACAGTCAAACTCTAAGTTTGGTGTTGGGAGGCCACAACCAAACTCTAAGTTTGGTGTCAAACCCCCATATCCAAACTCTAAGTTTGGTGTTGGGAGGTCTCAACAAAGCTCTGCACATCTGTGAGGCTCCATGAGAGCCCACTGTCAAGCTATTGACATTAAATAAGCACTTGTTGGGAGGCAACCCAATGTTTATTTATCTAATTTTGTTTTTGTTTTTCATGTTTTCTTAGGTTCATGATCATGTGGAGTCACAAAATAAACGAAAAATTTAGAAACAGAATCAAAAACAGTGGAAGAAAAATCACACCCTGGAGGAAGCACCTGTCTGGCGTTCAACGCCAGAACAGAGCATGGTTTTGGCGCTGAACGCTCAAAATGGGCAGTATTTAGGCGCTGAACGCCCAAAATGGGCAGCATCTGGGCGCTGAACGCCAGAATTGCACCCTGGAGAAGAGCTGGCGCTGAACGCCCAGAACAAGCATGGTTCTGGCGTTCAACGCCAGAAATGGGCAACAAATGGGCGTTGAACGCCCAAAATGGGCACCATCCTGGCGCTGAACGCCCAGAGTTGTGTGCAAGGGCATTTTACATGCCTAATTTGGTGCAAGGTTGTAAATCCTTGAACACCTCAGGATCTGTGGACCCCACAGGATCCCTACCTACCTTCACTCACTCTCTTCTCTCTTCTCCATCATCCTCTATTCCCAATAAACACCCTTCCCCAAAACCCTTCACCTATCACCTCCATCCCTCTTCCCTATTAACCCTTCACCACTCACATCCACCCACTCTTCCCCCATAAACCTACCCAATAAACTCCACCTACCTTCAAAATTCAAAATCAATTTCCCACCCAAACCTACCCATATGGCCGAACCTTAACCCCCCCTCCCTTCCCTATATAAAGCCTTCCATTCTTCTTCATTTTCACACAACACAACCCTCTCTTTCCCCTCTTGGCCGAAACATACCTCCCCCCCTCTTCTCCATATTTTCTTCTTCTTCTTCATCTATTATTTCTTCTCTTGCTCGAGGGTGAGCAATATTCTAAGTTTGGTGTGGTAAAAGCATAAGCTTTTTTGTTTTTCCATTACCATTGATGGCACCCAAGACCGGAGAATCCTCTAGAAAAGGGAAAGGGAAGACAAAAGCTTCCACCTCCGAGTCATGGGAGATGGAAAGATTCATCTCCAAAGCTCATCAAGACCACTTCTATGATGTTGTGGCCAAGAAGAAGGTGATCCCTGAGGTCCCTTTCAAGCTCAAGAGAAATGAGTATCTGAAAATCCGACATGAGATCCATAGAAGAGGTTGGGAAGTCCTAACAAACCCCATCCAACAAGTCGGCATCCTAATGGTTCAAGAGTTCTATGCCAATGCATGGATCACTAAGAACCATGATCAAAGTAAGAACCCGAATCCAAAGAATTATATTACAATGGTTCGGGGGAATTACTTAGATTTTAGTCTAGAAAATGTAAGGCTGGCGTTTAACTTGCCCATGATGCAAGGAGATGAACGCCCCTACACTAGAAGGGTCAACTTTAATCAAAGGTTGGACTAAGTCCTCATGGACATATGTGTGGAAGGAGCTCAATGGAAGATTGACTCCAAAGGCAAGCCGGTTCAATTAAGAAGACTGGACCTCAAGCCTGTGGCTAGAGGATGGTTGGAGTTCATCCAACGCTCCATCATCCCCACTAGCAACCGATCCAAAGTTACTGTGGATCAGGCCATCATGATCCATAGCATCATGATTGGAGAGGAAGTAGAAGTTCATGAAGTCATCTCCCTTGAACTCTACAAAATAGCCAAAAAGCCATCCCCTGGGGCAAGGCTAGCTTTCCCTCATCTTATTTGCCATCTATGTTACTCAGCTGGAGCTTTCATAGAAGGAGACATTCACATTGAGGAAGAGAAGCCCATCACTAAGAAAAAGATGGAGCAAATAAGAGAGCCCATTGATGAGCGGATAATTTATACGCTTTTTGACATTGTTTTTAGTATGTTTTTAGTAGGATCTAGTTACTTTTAGGGATGTTTTCATTAGTTTTTATGCTAAATTCACATTTCTGGACTTTACTATGAGTTTGTGTGTTTTTCTGTGATTTCAGGTATTTTCTGGCTGAAATTGAGTGACTTGAGCAGAAATCAGATTCAGAGGTTGAAGAAGGACTGCTGATGCTGTTGGGTTCTGACCTCCCTGCACTCAAAGTGGATTTTCTGGAGCTACAGAACTCGACATGGCGCGCTTCCAATTGCTTTGGAAAGTAGACATCCAGGGCTTTCCAGCAATATATAATAGTCCATACTTTGGCCAAGAATAGACGACGTAAACTGGCGTTCAATGCCAGCTTTCTACCCAAATCTGGCGTCCAGCGCCAGAAAAGGAGCCAAAACCAGAGTTGAACGCCCAAACTGGCACAAAAACTGACGTTCAACTCTAAGAAGGACCTCTACACGTGCAACACTCAAGCCCAGCCCAAGCACACACCAAGTGGGCCCCGGAAGTGGATTTATGCATCAATTACTTACTTCTGTAAACCCTAGTAGCTAGTTTATTATAAATAGGACCTCTTACTATTGTATTTGACATCTTTGGATTATCTTTGATCAGTTGTATGCTATCCTAGATCACGTTTAGGGGGCTGGCCATCTCGACCATGCCTGGACCTTTAACTTATGTATTTTTAATGGTAGAGTTTCTACACTCCATAGATTAAGGTGTGGAGCTCTGCTGTTCCTCAAAGATTAATGCAAAGTACTTCTATTTTCTATTCAATTCCTCTTATTTCGCTTCTAAGATATCCATTCGCACCCAAGAACGTGATGAAGGTGATGATTATGTGTGACGCTCATCACCATTCTCCCCTATGAACACGTGCCTGACAAACACTTCCGTTCTACATGAAATAAGCTAGAATGAATATCTCTTAGATCTC
>NC_029790.2:37942520-37946390 GCF_000816755.2 Arachis ipaensis
TAATCACGATTACGCGTACCAAGTTGCTCACGTTGCCAGGGATTGTTCGAGCCTGGACATCACAATTTCGTGCACCACCCATTCATGGAGCTCAAGAGGCGTATGAAGCTCATCACCATGAGACCCCAGTTGGCTCTTGAAAGAATATGACTAGGAGACATGTTATTTGATAATCTGAAAAATCATAAAAATGATTCTTGAAGCAAGAAAAAGCAGCAAGGAACAAAACTTGCAGAAAAAAAAAAGTATAGGCGAAAAAAAAATAGAAAGAAAAAGAAAAAGCAAGCAGAAAAAGCCAAAAGCTCTTAAACCCAAGAGGCAAGAGCAAAAAGCCAATAACCCTTAAAACCAAAAGGCAAGGGCAATAAAAAGGATCCCAAGGCTTTGAGCATCAGTGGATAGGAGGGCCTAAAGGAATAAAATCCTGGCCTAAGCGGCTAAATCAAGCTGTCCCTAACCATGTGCTTGTGGCGTGAAGGTGTCAAGTGAAAACTTGAGACTGAGCGGTTAAAGTCAAGGTCCAAAGCAAAAAAAGAGTGTGCTTAAGAACCCTGGACACCTCTAATTGGGGACTCTAGCAAAGCTGAGTCACAATCTGAAAAGGTTCACCCAATTATGTGTCTGTGGCATTTATGTATCCGGTGGTAATACTGGAAACAAAGTGCTTAGGGCCACGGCCAAGACTCAAAAAGAAGCTGGGTTCAAGAATCATCATACTGAACTAGGAGAATCAATAACACTATCTGAATTCTGAGTTCCTATAGAAGCCAATAATTCTGAACTTCAATGGATAAAGTGAGATGCCAAAACTATTCAAGAGGCAAAAAGCTAAAAGTCCCGCTCATCTAATTGGAGCTATGTTTCATTGATAGTTTGGAATTTACAATATTCTCTTCTTTTTATCCTATTTGATTTTCAGTTTTTTGGGGACAAGCAACAATTTAAGTTTGGTGTTGTGATGAGCGGATAATTTATACGCTTTTTGGCATTGTTTTTAGTATGTTGTTAGTAGAATCTAGTTACTTTTAGGGATGTTTTCATTAGTTTTTATGTTAAATTCACATTTCTGGACTTTACTATGAGTTTGTGTGTTTTTCTGTGATTTCAAGTATTTTCTGGCTGAAATTGAGGGACTTGAGCAAAAATCAGATTTAGAGGTTGAAGAAGGACTGCTGATGCTGTTGGATTCTAACCTCCCTGCACTCAAAATGGATTTTCTGGAGCTACAGAACTCAAAATGGCACGTTTCCAATTGCGTTTGAAAGTAGACATCTAGGGCTTTCCAGAAATATATAATAGTCCATACTTTGCCCGAGTTTAGACGACGCAAACTGGCGTTTAACACCAGCTCTCTGCCCAATTCTGGCGTTCAGCGCCAGAAACAAGTTGCAAAGTGGAGTTCAACGCCCAAACTGGCACAAAAGCTGGCGTTCAACTCCAAGAAGGACCTCTACACGTGAAACACTCAAGCTCAGCCCAAGCACACACCAAGTGGGCCCCAGAAATGGATTTATGCATCAATTACTTACTTCTGTAAACCCTAGTAGCTAGTTTATTATAAATAGGACTTTTTACTATTGTATTAGACATCTTCGGATCATCCTGGATTGTACTCTGATCCTGTGATCACGTTTTAGGGGGCTGGCCATTCGGCCATGCCTGGACCTTTCACTTATGTATTTTTCAACGGTAGAGTTTCTACACTCCATAGATTAAGGTGTGGAGCTCTGCTGTTCCTCAAAGATTAATGCAAAGTACTACTGTTTTTCTATTCAACTCAACTTATTCCGCTTCTAAGATATTCATTCGCACTTCAACCTGAATGTGATGAACGTGACAATCATCATCATTCCCTATGAACGCGTGCCTGACAACCACTTCCGTTCTACCTTCGATTGAATGATTATCTCTTGGATATCTAATACAGGGGACCGAGTCCGAGTTATTAGTGTCTTCGTGGTGTAAGCTAGATTGATGGCGGCATTCATGAGAATCCGGAAAGTCTAAACCTTGTATGTGGTATTCCGAGTAGGATTCAGGGATTGAATAACTGTGACGAGCTTCAAACTCGCGAGTGCTGGGCGTAGTGACAGACGCAAAAGGATAGTAAATCCTATTCCAGTATGATCGAGAACCTCCAGATGATTAGCCATGCAGTGACAGCGCATCGGACCATTTTCACAGAGAGGAATAGGACGCAGCCATCGACAAGGGTGATGCCTCCAGACGATTAGCCGTGCTGTGACAGAGCATTTGGACCATTTTCCTGAGAGGATTAAAAGTAGCCATTGACAACGGTGATGTCCTTACATAAAGCCAACCAAGGAAAGGAGTAAAACTGATTGGATGAAGACAGCGGGAAAGCAGAGATTCAGAGGAACAAAAGCATCTCTACACGCTTATCTGAAATTCTCACCAATGAATTACATAAGTGTTTCTATCCTTATTTTATTATTTAATTTCGAAAACTCCATAATTATTTTATATCCGCCTGACTGAGATTTACAAGGTGACCATAGCTTGCTTCATACCAACAATCTCCGTGGGATCGACCCTTACTCACGTAAGGTTTATTACTTGGACGACCCAGTGCACTTGCTGGTTAGTTGTATCGAAGTTGTGACAAATTATGAATTGAGATTAGAGCACCAAGTTTTTGGAGCCATTACCAGAGATCACAATTTCGTGCACCACCGCCCAGTCCAATTACACTACTACTGAGAAAGAGATGCTTGCTATTGTTTTTGCTCTGGATAAATTCAGAGCCTATTTACTTGGTACGAAGGTAGTAGTGTACTCAGACCACGCAGCTCTAAAGTATCTATTAGCTAAAAAGGAGTCCAAACCAAGGCTTATACGTTGGATACTTCTATTACAAGAATTTGATTTAGAAATTAAGGATAGGAGTGGTAACCATAATTTAGTGGCAGACCACTTGAGTCGCCTTGAGCACATTACAGATGACCCCACCCCTATAGCTGATAATTTCCCATTTGATAACCTGCAAGCAGTATCTGAGGTAGTCCCTTGGTATGCACCTGTAGCTAATTATCTAGTTAGCCGCACCTTTCCTCCAAACTATTCTAAGCATCAAAGAGACAAGCTGAAAAGCGAGTCTAAATATTATATATGGGATGACCCATATTTATGGAGATATGGCGCTGACCAGGTAATTAGACGGTGTGTGCCTCAATCAGAATTCCAGTCCATCTTAAAGGCCTGTCACTCATCTGAGAGTGGAGGACATTTTGGCCCTCAAAGAACAGCTAGAAAAATCTTAGACTGTGGATTCTGGTGGCCTACACTTTTTAGAGACGCTGCTGAATTTTGTAGATCTTGTTTTCCATGCCAAAAATTTGGTAATATATCCAAGAGAGATGAGATGCCTCAACAAATTATGCTTTTCTGTGAAATCTTTGACGTTTGGGGCATTGACTTCATGGGTCCATTTCCAAATTCTAATGGTTATTTTTACATATTGTTAGTTGTGGATTACGTTTCCAAATGGGTGGAAGCAATTCATACCCGCATTGATGATGCTAACACTGTTGTTTCCTTTGTGAGAAACCACATTATTTGTCGCTTTGGATCGCCACGATCAATCGTGAGCGATCAAGGCACCCATTTTTGTAACAGGAGACTAACAGGATTGATGAAGAAGCATGGGATAATTCATAAGGTTGCAACAACCTACCATCCTCAGACTAATGGGTAAGCCGAGGTATCAAACAAAGAGATAAAGCGTATCTTGCAGAAGATAGTCAAACCTCATAGAAGAGACTGGAGCACCAGGCTACAAGATGCACTCTGGGCATACAGAACAGCATACAAAACACCCATTGGGATGAGTCCTTTCCGCTTAGTTTATGG
>NC_029790.2:37946395-37950591 GCF_000816755.2 Arachis ipaensis
AACTTACGGACGTTAAAGCAAAGTGCTAGGTGGGAGACAACCCACCATGGTATGATCGTTCTTTTCTTTATTCTCAGTTTTCCTATTCAATAACTCTTCTCTTTATTGGTACATTTCGTGCATTTGCATTTACATACTTTTATTTTAAAAAAAAAAAATTTCATGCGACGCGACCGCCTCATTGACGCGTCCGCGTCGCAGGAGATGGGAAGAATTAATAAAACAAACAGAGAGCCACGCAAGAGCGTGGCTGGAGGCGTGCCAGTGGCACAAATCGCCCCACGCGACCGTGTTACTCACGCAGCCGCGTGCCCTGGAATTCGATGTCAAAAGGGTGCACGACCGAAAGTTGTGCTAGAGTGGTGCTGGATTGGTGCTGAACGCACAATCCTTCCCACGCGACTGCGTGACCGATGCGACCGCGTCATATCCTTCTAATGGCCACTCACGCGATCGCATGCCCCACGCGATCGCGTCACCCAATATTTGGCAATTAATAATTTTGAACAGAGAGTTGTGTGAGTGCGAGGCTGCCCTCGCGCCAGTGGCGTAAAACGGGTCACGCGATCGCGTGACCGACGCGACCGCGTCAATCAGTATAAGCGCAAGTCGCGTGACCGCGTGCCCCACGCGACCACGTCGATTGCGCCGCACAGCTTCTCTGATCTGCCACTTATCTTATCTTTCTTTTACCCAAATCCTATTTTCTCTTTTCCCTCCTTATTTCTTCCTCCTCCCTTCTTCCTTCTTCCTTCTTTCTCACTTTTTACACTCTTACTCTCTCTCTCTCACCCCATTAACAAGGTTTTTCTTTTTCTTCTTCTCTCCTTACTTTTCTATTTTTCTTCTTATTTTTATATGTTATCTTCTTTTCTTTTCTTTTTACTTTCGTTATTCGTATTTTCTTTTTCCTTTTTACTTGGTGTTAGAAATTTATTTGAGTCATTATTTCTCATTATATGCTTATGGATTGTTGTAAATTTGTTTGGCAATTATATATTACTTTTTAAAGGGTTGCTTGCATGTTCAATTTAATACTTTCTATACCTTAATTATCATGCATGCTATGTGTTTGTGAAAAAGCCCATATGGCATTATGCACTTTTCTACGTTACTCTACTATTCAATGCTTGCTTTTCACAAAACACTTTTTATATTTTATTACTTAAATATAATTGTTATTACAAAAAAATTGTTAGTTTGAAAGACTTGGTAACCTAACTTGGACATTGAATGCTTGATCTATGCTCCTCATGCCTTTTCCTGCATGCCAATAAACCTCTTGCATTTAATTGTCCTCATATGCACTTGCTATATCTCCATTGAGGACCTTTTCACATGTAGTCATGACCATGTGTTAACGACATCCTCTTTACCTTGCATTGATTATCACTCCTACAACCCTCTTCCTTGCTCTTTCTCTTTGAACTTAATTTCCTTCCTCTTTCCTTTTTCAGGATGGCCACCAAGAAAGGAAAGGAGAAGGCTACTCCCAAACAACCAGCAAGAAGAGGAACAAAGAGAGCATTAGTGGCAGAACCCTCTTCAACTGCAATAAAGCCCTCAACAAAGAGACTTAAGAGGATTATAAAGGTTGATGATAAAGAAAAAGCCTTCCAAGCAAAGGACACTGCGTGATTTCCCAATCGCTACTGTGAGCAGATGTTCCCCATCCTGGCAGAAAGGAGCTACAACAATAAATACCTTCTTCTCCTCCCAAACCATATTGCTACCTTTGTTGAGCCGCAAATTGCACAAAGACAATAGGGTTTCCTACAGAGACAGCCGAGGCAGGTCAATCTTTCTTGGGTAGTCGAGTTCTACTCCAACTTCCACCTGCCAACCCTGCAGTCTGTCTTTGTCCGTCAGAAGTAAGTCCCCATTACAGAAGAGGCCATTCAAAGAGCTCTAGGTCTTCCCCCTATTCCAGAAAGTTTGGACGCCTTTCAAGAAGCCGCACTCAAGCGCCAGATGTACCAATTTGACTGGGACGCCATTCTCAGAGTTATCGCACTACCTGGCAGCCGCTGGATCTACAGATACCATCGTACCCGCCCTAAGGAAATATCGGCTTCAGCACTTACCTTGGAGGCTCGCGTAGGGGCACAGATCATGTCCCATTACGTCTTCCCGAGCACTCACGAGTCCTCCTTCACTGCGGACATGGCCGTTCTACTATGGTGCATCCTTACAGACCAACCTCTAAACCTACCAAGACACATCCGGAATGCCATGGTGATGAGCGGATAATTTATACGCTTTTTGGCATTGTTTTTAGTATGTTTTTAGTAGGATCTAGTTACTTTTAGGGATGTTTTCATTAGTTTTTATGTTAAATTCACATTTCTGGACTTTACTATGAGTTTGTGTGTTTTTCTGTGATTTCAGGTATTTTCTGGCTGAAATCGAGGGACTTGAGCAAAAATCAGATTCAGAGGTTGAAGAAGGACTGCTGATGCTGTTGGATTCTAACCTCCCTGCACTCAAAGTGGATTTTCTGGAGCTACAAAACTCAAAATGGCGCGCTTCCAATTGCGTTGGAAAGTAGATATCCAGGGCTTTCCAGAAATATATAATAGTCCATACTTTGGCCAAGAATAGACGACATAAACTGGCGTTCAACACCAGCTCTCTGCCCAAATCTGGCGTCCAGCGCCAGAAAAGGAGCCAAAACCAGAGTTGAACGCCCAAACTGGCACAAAAGCTGGCGTTCAACTCCAAGAAAGACCTCTACACGTGCAACACTCAAAGCCCAGTCCAAGCACACACCAAGTGGGCCCCAGAAGTGGATTTATGCATCAATTACTTACTTCTGTAAACCCTAGTAGCTAGTTTATTATAAATAGGACCTCTTACTATTGTATTATCTATCTTTGGTCTCAGTTTTAATCCATTGTTCATCTTAGGAGACTATTGATCACGTTTTAGGGGGCTGGCCATCTCGGCCATGCCTGGACCTATCACTTATGTATTTTCAACGGTAGAGTTTCTACACTCCATAGATTAAGGTGTGGAGCTCTGCTGTTCCTCAAAGATCAATGCAAAGTACTACTATTTTCTATTCAATTCATCTTATTTCGCTTCTAAGATATCCATTCGCACCCAAGAACGTGATGAAGGTGATGATTATGTGTGACGCTCATCACCATTCTCCCCTATGAACACGTGCCTGAAAAACACTTCCGTTCTACATGAAATAAGCTAGAATGAATATCTCTTAGATCTCCTAACCAGAATCTTCGTGGCGTAAGCTAGAATGATGGCGGCATTCAAGAGAATCCGGAAGGTCTAAACCTTGTCTGTGGTATTCCGAGTAGGATTCAATGAATGAATGACTGTGACGAGCTCCAAACTCGCGATTGCAGGGCGTTAGTGACAGACGCAAAAGGATAGTAAATCCTATTCCAGCATGATCGAGAACCGACAGATGAATAGCCGTGCCTTTCGAAAACTCCATAATTATTTTATATCCGCCTGACTGAGATTTACAAGGTGACCATAGCTTGCTTCATACCAACAATCTCCGTGGGATTCGACCCTTACTCACGTAAGGTATTACTTGGACGACCCAGTGCACTTGCTGGTTAGTTGTATCGAAGTTGTGAACCATGGTATTGGCACCATATTCTTGGCGCCATTGCCAGGGAAAGAAAGAGCCACGAATTTTACATAATTAAAGTGTAATCACGATTACGCGTACCAAGTTGCTCACGTTGCCAGAGATTGTTCGAGCCTGGATATCACAATTTCGTGCACCACATGGGACACGTACAAATTGCAGACAACTTACCTTTTCCCGCCTTGGTCTCAGATCTTGTCTCAGCAGCCGGAGTCTCTTACAGAGCTGGGGACACCAAAGCCATGCTTCCACGGGATGATCAGTATGTCCCTTATGGGAAATACATCAGACCTCCACTAGCCGCCACAAGCCATCAGACTGAACTGGTTGAAGATATTCCTTCTTCAACACCACAAGCACCTACAACAGACCAACTGCTCTATCAGATACTCGAAAGGTTGGATCGGCAGGAACACAAAGCTAAGATGAGAGAGCGCCGTAACAAGTGCCAATTCACATACCTCAAGGAGTTGATTATGGGAAAATTCAAGGACTCAGACACCCTGGATTCCACTTCCTTTACCAGCATAGGAAGCCATGATGGCCCAGACTGTGGAGATACTGCTACCAGCCCACC
>NC_029790.2:37950638-37980711 GCF_000816755.2 Arachis ipaensis
GCGTCGTAACAAGCGCCGATTCACATACCTCAAGGAGCTGATTATGGGAAAATTCAAGGACTCAGACACCTTGGATTCCACTTCCTTTACCAGCACATGAATCTATGATGGCCCAAACTGTGGAGATACTGCTACCAGCGCACCTTTGTTTCTGACATATGGCACCAAAGACGGTGCAAAGGCTAAAGTGTGGGGAGGTCGGGCAGTACCTGACTTCCGGAGGTAATTTCTCTTCCTTACACACCAATAAATTAGGATATTTAGTTAGTTTTTCTTTTATAGAATAGGATAAATTGCATAGTAATAGATTAGTTGCATGCATGTTCTACTTGATTGAAAAGATAATAAGTTTCTTCTAAGACTCTATTTTTGGAACAAAAATTTTACTAATTTTAATTAAAACTTTCATGTTAAATTTGCTTGAAGTTGTATTTGGAACATGATTTTTGAGCTAAAGAACACACAACCTGTGAGATTTGAGCCTTTATGCATGGTTACATTATTTAACCATAATTATTTTATTCTTGTGTGTTTACTTCTCTATGATTGTAATCTATATTTTGTTCCATCCTATATGTCTAATGTTTATTATATTTATATGTTTGCATATGATTGAGGCCATTAATTGTTTAGCTCACTTATCCAAATTAAGCCTACCCTTTCAATTACCTTTGTTAGCCACTTTGAGCCTTTAAATCCCATTTGTTCTACATTTTACCACATTACTAGCCTTAAGTGGAAAAATAATTATATATCCCAAACTAGATCTTTGGTTAGCTGAAGATAGAATTGTGTGTGCTAATTAAGTATGGGAAATTGTGGGAACAAAAGATAATAAGGGAATGTGTAATGATAATATAATAGAAATTTGGAGACCTACTTATGTGAAACTATAAAAATTAAAAATCTATGTGCATTGATAAGCTATGTTTATTTTTATGCTTATGAAAAAAAAACCAAAAATATTCAATAAATAAATAAGGGGACAAAATTACCCCAATGTAAAGTTAAGAATTCAAAGATCAATGCATGTATGATAAAATTAAGATAAAAAGTTGATACATGAGTATTGAATGTGAAAGGAAAATTCTGGGTAGCTAGGTATGAATTCTAAAGCTATATAGAATATATATAGGTTATGTTAAAGCTTGGGTTGATTAAAATTCAGTTTATAAGCTTACTTAGTCATATATGTATCCTTACTATTACCTTAGCCCCATTACAACCTTGAAAAGACCTCATGATGTATGCATTGGTATATTTAATGTTGTTGATTGGTTAGGAGAAGAACAAAAATTAGAGAGCACGATTAGAGAAGGATAGATTGATTGCCCTATACACTAGAGAGATTAGAGCGTATATACATCATCAGTGAGGATTCAATGCTTAAAATTCTATGTTCCCTGCTTTCATGAGCTACCTTCTTGCATTTTTATCTGTTCTTACTGCATGAGAATTGAATTAGTGGAATTTAATTTGTAATTATTTTGAAGAGCTTATTTACTATTGATCAAGTGGACAAGAATCATATAGTTCCATTCACATATATATGTTGCAGTGCATTGCATGAGTTTTACATGTTCCTACTCATCTGTTTTATCTCCTTCAACTAAGCATGAGGACATGCTAATGTTTAAGTGTGGGGAGGTTGATAAACCACTATTTTATGGTTTATAATGTGTTTAATTGTGTGGTTTTATCATGATCTTTTCCCACTTATTCATATAATTAGCATGCATTTATAATTCCTTCCAAAAATTATTAGATGATTGAAAACTGCTTCCTAGAGACTTTTAATTATGTATTTTTAATTCTCCTTTATTCCATTCGATGCCGTGATCTGTGTGTTAAGTGTTTCAGGCTTTATAGGGCATGAATGAGTTGGAGATTGGAAAGGAAGCTTGCAAAAATGGAAGGAACACAAGAAGTTGAGGAGATGACCAGCGAGAAGTGACGCGGCCGCATGGCTCACGCGACCGCGCGAAAGAGAGGAAATCGCAGTGACGCGGCCGCATGGCTCATGCAACCGCGCGGATTGGAATAGCACAAGTGACGCGGAGGCGTGGACGATGTGCCCGCGTGGCAAGCAAAACGCCGAATGACGCGTCCGCATGAATGACGCGATCGCGTGACGTGCGCGATCTGCATAATCTACAGAATTCGCTGGAGGCGATTTTGGGCCCTACTTTGACCCAGTTCTCGGCCCGAAAAAGCAGACTAGAGCCAGAGAACATGCAAAAACCAAAAAGAATATTCATTCTACATAATTTTTAGTTTTAGATCTAGTTTTACTCCTCCTCTAGGTTTTCTCTCTCTACACATTCATAGTTCTTAGGATTTTAATTTCTATTGTTCTTGCATTGGGATATTGAGAAGAGTTATTACCTCATCAAGACTTCGTCATTCTAGTTCGTTTTCTTTACTTGGCTTTACTCTTCCATGTCCTTTAATTTACTCAATTTTACTATTGGATTATTTTAGAATTTATTAATACAAGAACTACTTTTGTTTTTAATTGATTCCTTTGAGTTTTATTTATCATGTCTTCCTTTAATTCCCTTTCTTATGTTATGAGTTCTACATTCACAATGAGCGAGTAGTTCCTTAACTTGATGGGGAGTTGATTGAAAGGAACCCTTGAGTTGGGGTGCTTAAAAGAAAAATTGTAATTGGGTTTATTGTTGGAATGCTTTCTAATCACTGACACTAATCCTTTTCAATTGAGCGGATTGGGACTTGTGAATAGAAACAGCATTCCAACTTGTTTGACCTTCCCTTACCTAGTAAAGGATAACTAAACAGAACAACCTTCAATTATCAATTAATCTTGAGAGTACTGCAACAAGAATAGGGCTTCCAACTAATCTACTCCCAGTCAAGGCTTCTATTTAAATTATTTAATTTCTCTAATTTCATTTTCTGTTTATTCAACTCAACCCATTTTAAAAATATCTGATTAATAAAATAGCACACCTTTCTGCAACTCGTTGGGAGACGACCTGGGATTCATACTCCCAGTATTTTAATTTTAATTTTTGTGACAACCCTTCTAAATTGATAAGTGGATTTCTGGTTGGTTAAGAACTATACTTGCAACACATATCTTATAACAATTCTTAATTCGCCAATTTTTGCCACGTCAGGAGGCCACAACCAAACTCTAAGTTTGTTGTTGAGAGGCCCCAACCCTGTTCTGATCACCTGTGAGGCTCCATGAGAGCTCACTGTCAAGCTATTGACATTAAAGAAGCGCTTATTGGGAGGCAACCCAATGTTATTTAATTATATCTATTTATTTTCTATTGTTATTTTATGTTTTCTGTAGGTTGATGATCATGTGAAGTCACAAAAATAACTGAAAAATCAAAAATAGAATGAAAAACAGCATTAAAAATAGCTCACCCTAGAAGAAGAACTTATTGGCATTTAAACACCAAAAACAAGCACCAGATTGGCGTTTAACGCCAGAAATAGGCACCAAGTTGGCGTTTGACGCCAAGAAAGGGAGAAAAGTTGGCGTTTAACGCAAGAAACAAGCAGCAGTCTGGCGTTAAACGCCAGGATTGCACTCTAAGGGCGTTTACACGCTTAAATGGAATAGGAATGCTAAGTCCTTGACCCCTCAGGATCTGTGGACCTCACAGGATCCCCACCAACCTCAACTTACTCTCTCTCTCTTCTTCACACCCTTTGATAACACTCTTCCCCAAATACCCTTCACCAATCACCTCCATATATCTTTCCCAAATACCCTTCACCAATCACATCTATCCTCTCTTTCCCAAAAACCCCACCTACCTCCAAATTCAAAATCCTTTCCCTCCCAAACCCAACCCTAATACACAAAACCTAACCCTCCCCCCACCCCTATATAAACCCCTAACCACTCCTTCATTCTCACACATTACAACCACTACTTCTACCCCTTGGCCGAACCACATATCTTCATCCATCTCCTCCATTCACTACAAGAAAACACGTCTATTGCCACGCTTTTAAAGCGTGGCGAAAAGCTGAAAAAAGCGTGGCGATAGCTTTTCGCCACGCTTTTTAAGCTACCGCCACGCTTTTGAAAGGGTGGCGTATGAAAGGGTGGCGGTTGCTCTATCGCCACGCTTTTTCTTTTGCCACGCTTTTTACAACTAGCCACCCATTAAAGCGTGGCCGTATGCGGAAGATATGGCCACGCTTTGGAAGCGTGGCTATAGGGAGAGATACGGCCACGCTTTTAAAGCATGGCGATAAGGAGAGATACGGCCATGCTTTTAAAGCGTGGCGATCGGGAGAGATACAGCCACGCTTTTAAAGCATGGCCATAGCAAGATATACAGCCACGCTTTAAAAGCGTGGCGAAAGCCTTGTTAAATTAAAAAAATAGATTTATTTTCCTTACTTGATCTTCATTACTACACAATATAAATTTTCAATCCTTTTTTATTACCAAACCTACAAATATAGTATGCAATTTTTATTACAAGACAAATCAAACAATAGTTAGTGACATATATAATTTACTATAATTGTTTTATACATTAAAAAACTAATACTCAAATACAAAATAAATCTCGAGTTCAAATTCCAAAACTAAAAACCGAAGAAAAATACAAAAACAATACAAGTTAGAACTGCTCATAATATATCAAATTACACTAATAGAGATGATCATCAACCTAAATACTTGGTAAAAGATCAGAATCAACCTAAAACTGCTCCACTTTGTGCATTAAGCGTTTAAGTTATCCATTCTAATACTAGCCTGCAGCAAAATATCAAGAACAAATTGAACCAACAAAAACGATATATATAAAAATATTATAAGAAATAGTCTAATTTATGCATGTATTAACAATTCCAAATTAAACCAGGTTCACATTCTACTATAAAAATTCATCAGCATTATGCTAATAGGAATAAAAATAAACTTGGTCAGCTTAACACAAACTTCTGGATTATTACAATATACAATTAGTATAGTAATTAAGTAATTAAAATTTGTACCAGTCTTCTTGGCTCCTAATGCAATTGTATGAACTCTTTCAACATCAATCCAAGCCTCTGCAGCCTGCAGAACCAGATCCAAATCTTTTTCGTAAAAAACAAAAGGCATAATAAAAAAGTACACAATCGGTGAGTGGCAACAAATAAAACAATGACTGCTTCATCAACCAGAAAAAACTAGAACACCACTTTAAAACACTTGTAGATATGTTAATCAATAGTTACACGTTAACACAAGCAATAATTTTAGACTGGAATCGGTTTTAACTGCTTTTGCATTGACTGGTTAATGAAATTTTTTATTTATATTCTTCTAGAAAAAAAACTAGTGCAAATATTTACTCCTTAAGTATTTAGCTTTGTCCTATGATGTTTGAATGAGGAGTTTCTTGCAACCAAATGATTTATAATGCTGTATCTCTAACTCATAATGATCAAGTGTCATTATCTTTTTAATATAATCTTCAAACTTCAGAAATAAACATGATTGGTTGAGATATTGATGGTGCAATATGCTCAAATTAAGTTTATTATGAACCTATGTGCTCCATAAGAGTTGCAACCCCATCGCAAAACTGTAGCAGTTTCATCTCTTTCTATTAGAAATTTAGAACTAGCTAGCTCGATTTCTTTGTATCATAATGAATAATGAATATCAATTATCTTTTCTTTCTGTATGTGAAGTAATGAATATGATGCACATCAAAGATAGTTATAAATAACTAAGATATTAATAGGAACACAAAATCGAGACTATGTTATAAATAACTCCTAAATCAAACAAATATGCAGATACAAGATCCTCACAAAGTCAAAATAGTATATCTAATAGTACTATAGTAGAGAAATAGAGAAGACTTAGATTACCAGCTCAACTTGTTTGGAGGCCCCAAAATCTACAAGTTTAATGCAATCTTTATTATCTACAAGAATATTGGCCCCTGAAATTGATTATAATTGAAAATTAGTAACTCAAAAAAGGAGATTTGACATGCTAATCAATGATACTACAAGAAAAATCACATTATTATTATTATTATTATCAAACTTTGGTGTTAGGATTCAGAACGTTCAAGACACAACTCAAAATAAGAATAGAATCATCAACAGAAGCAATTGTTTATTAAACAGCAGCAGTAAATAGCATGTTTCCCAGGTTCAAGCAAGCAGCAAACAGAATTCATACGACTTAACCAGTTCCACAAACTGAAATCATTGCAGTTCATATAATATGGACCAAGCAACAAGCAAAGCAGCACTCAGCAACAACAAACCAAGAAAAATTAATGAAACAGTAACACTTTCACAACATCTATTGGTCCAGATTCTCTAACCACCTAATTCAACTAAACTAAATTAGTTGAACTAAACAAGCTAAACAGAATGAGCTAAACCAGATTAAATGAGATGAAAGGGGAACCTGGGAAGCAGGGAATTGGAACAGGGGAAAGGAAGGGAAAGATTGATGATGATGAGTGAATGGTTGGAGCAACACGGTGGCGGCCTAGTGGTGGCGCTGGGGTAGCGACAGTGGCAGAGGGTGGGTGCACAGTAAAACAGGGTCTAGTAGTGGCTCTGGGCTCGCGGAGAAACACTGGACATCGGGCAACCATCATTGTAAAGATTAAAATGCAAATCAAAAGACATCAAATAAAAATATCCCTGAGTTCACGTCAGTAATAGTTAGTCTTCCAAACTGACGACATTTCTTGGATTCAATATTTACAAATTGCCTAAAGACTCAAACCCATAAAAGAATTGCTGCATTTATAATCTAAAAAGAGGAAATTACAATATTGGACCTACCCAAAAGCTTCAACCTATTTGAATTCTTTTGGAATGTATTTTCTAGTTTTCTCTGCCTTCACAAGATGTAGTTAATACAAGGCACTGATAAACAAAGAAACATAACAGTTAATGAAAGAAACAATTCCCATTTCCCACAAATTAAAGTTGAACATACATAAACAACACTTAGAGAAAGATTCATTGTTACAATTTTGCAGACTTAATGAATTATCTTCCTCTAAATACCCACATGATGTCTTGTAAAGCCACCCAAGTTGTTTCCAACATGTCAAGGCCACCCTGGTTTGCAAAGATAAACACAGGCACCGACTACGATCTAGACAGAGAATCATATATATCTTAAATTAAAGGCTTTCATGGAAATGATGAACTCTACTATGAACAAAACATCTGCCATACCTTCAAAGAACAGCACAAAATAGCATCCTGATGATGCCACAAATGTTTAAGCACTGACTCACCAATGAGAGAATCAGATCTCAGCAACTCTGCCCCCAAATAATAACTGTTATTAGAAGAAAAAAGAACACAAAAGTTAAGGGCATCATTAGATACTTTTCAAGAATGAAGATTCAACAATAAAGCTTGAACACAATACAACAGATGCAGACTTGCCTATAACTGCAGTAGATCCAGTTGGCTAGTGTAAGAGCCTCTGGAGAACCAGGAGAGAGTTTTGAGCCAACTGCCGAGTTTATACCAGATGGAAAAATCGCCATGGCAACCCTCTGCACAGAGGAAATCACACTACAGATGTACTGGCGTGCCATGACAGCAACATTATCCTGCAGACTATTGTCAAAAGGAAACTGGAAGGCAATAGTCAACACCGACCGAGCACTATGACATGATACCAAATCGCGTGCACCATTTGTTGTTGGGCCAACTTCAAAACCAGATGTCAAATCCAGGGTTTGACTTGCTATCACTGAATCCTTTTTATCACCCTGGAAAACAATGATATCAACATGATTATAGTGTGTCATACATGCACATCAGTTTCAATAGCTCCTTTCTTACTTGCACAATACTTTTTTCTCTATTCAAATGCAATATCAAGAGATTTAACACTAAAAAGAACCAAATATAAATAGAACTCAACTGGTTTTGAATCCAACGGGATAATGCGGAAACCGAAAGGCAACAATCAAGCATCATCTGGGAACATTTCATCAATAGGAGCAAATATGAGCTCAGAACAAGCCCCCACGGCATTCTCGTCAATTCCACTACATAACTGTCCAAAGAAAACAAAATGGTTATATAGAACCAGTCTACTTATTACATTTCTGCATGAACAAACTGCAATACTATTTAAAATTATATTGAAAAAGGAAGAAAAAATAAGAAAAAAGTGAACTTAGAGGAAGGCAATTGAAGAACAGAATGAAAGAATAGTAGCATCTCTTGTTTGTTTCTAGATTATATGGTTCAGTAAAAAATTATAACCAACTCACATCATCCATATAAGAAGGCAGAACCTAAGGTATAAAATATAAACATTTCATTTCCTAGTACTGTTTTACCATTTTGTCCTAAATCTTTGAATCTATCTATTCTGCCATTCCAGAAGCCATCTTGTAGAAAAAGCAATAAAAATAAGGGAATCCATACCTGATATTCAAGTAATGGTTTGACACACTTTGGTTTGCAAGAGTCTTTGAGATATCTCTTTTGATCAACGGGTTCGTCGTCAGCCCTAAGTGCAGGTCAATAAATAAGAAAACAACAAATTAACATAGGATCAGATCCATGGGAGAAATCAAGTACAAAGAGAATAGATCTGATTGAGGAGACTTACATTGCAGTTAGCGTTGGGAGCAGAAAGAGAGAGAGAGAGAGAGAGAGAGAGAGAGAGAGCGTGGTTAGTGCGATGCGATGCGATGGAAGCGTGGTTAGGGTTGCTTCTTGGGTTTTGGAGGGTGCTTGGGTTTCGGATCCAACTCCTTTCAAGTTTGAACATGTCAACATTCTTCAATCTGCCTCCCTTTTTGGTACTCCTTACTACTTTTTTTTTGTTGTTTCCAGAAAAGCTACAAGGAAGGCATGGTGGCAAGAGAAGACGACACTGACGATGCAGAGGAGATCGGCGAGGAGGGCGACCCTAGTGACGAGGGGGAGACGAGGCAGAGGGGAGGCTAATGGCGCAGCGAGGACGGTGCTGGTGACGGCGGGGATCTGAGCTCTTCCAGGGTTGAGAGATGGGAGTTGAGAGTGATAGCGTAAGATCGAGTTGAGAGTGAGAGAGTAGTCCCGAAGCTTTCTTTGGGCTTATTAGGGTTTTATTTTTCAAAAACCTTTTGGCTACGCTTCAAAAGCGTGCCAAAAGAGTGCCAGGATATGGCCACGCTTCATAACCGCATCCGTAATGAAACCCTGTTGCCACGCTTTTAAAACGTTCCTGTTTTTCTCTATGGCCACGCTTTTGAAGCGTGGCAAAAATAAAACGTGGCCGTAGACCCTTTTCGCCATGCTTTTGAAGCGTGGCAAGAAAAAACGTGGCCGAATCTCTATTCAATCGCCACCCTCTCAAAAGCGTGGCTATTGACCACTTTTGGCCACGCATTTAAAGTGTGGCAAAAAAAAGCGTGGCCATAGACCTTTTTTCTTGTAGTGATTTTCTTCTTCTTCTACTACTTTCTTTCTTCTTTTGCTCGAGGACGAGCAAACCTTTTAAGTTTGATGTGGTAAAAGCATTGCTTTTTGTTTTTTCATAACCATTAATGGCACCTAAGGCCAGAGAAACCTCAAGAAAGAGGAAAGGGAAGGCAATTGCTTCCACCTCTGAGTCATGGAAGATGGAAAGATTCATCTCAAAGGTCCATCAAGACCACTTCTATGAAGTTGTGGCCAAGAAGAAGGTGATCCCTAAGGTCCCTTTCAAACTCAAAAGGAGTGAGTATCCGGAGATCCGACATGAGATTCGAAGAAGAGGATGGGAAGTTCTCTCCAATCCTATTCAACAAGTCGGAATCTTAATAGTTCAAGAGTTTTATGCAAATGTATGGATCACTAAGAACCATGATCAAAGTATGAACCCGAATCCAAAGAATTGGCTTACAATGATTTAGGGAAAATACTTAGATTTCAGTCCAGAAAATGTAAGGTTGGCGTCTAACTTGCCAATGATGCAAGAAAATACACGCCCCTACACTAGAAGGGTCAACTTTGATCAAAGGTTGGACCAAGTCCTCATGGACATATGTGAGGAAGGAGCTCAGTGGAAAATTGACTCAAGAGACAAGCCGGTTCAATTGAGAAGGCATGACCTTAAGCCTGTGGCTAGAGGATGGTTGGAGTTCATCCAACGCTCTATCATTCCTACTAGCAACCAATCCGAAGTAACTGTGGATCGGGCCATCATGATCCATAGTATCATGATTGGGGAGGAAGTGGAAGTTCATGAGATTATACCTCAAGAACTCTATAAGGTGGCTGACAAGTCCTCCATTTTGGCAAGGTTATCCTTTTCTCACCTCATTTGTCACCTCTACAATTCGGCTAGAATTGTCATAGAGGGAGACATCCTCATTGAAGAGGATAAGCCCATCACTAAAAAGAGGATGGAGCAAACTAGAGAGCCCACTCATGGACCTCAACAAGAGCATGAGGAAGCTCCTCATCATGAAATCCCTGAGATGCCTCAAGGGATGCACTTCCCTCCACAAAACTATTGGGAGCAAATCAACACCTCCCTTGGAGAATTGAGTTCTAACATGGGACAACTAAGGGTGGAGCACCAAGAGCATTCCATCCTCCTCCATGAGATTAGAGAAGATCAAAGAGTCATGAGGGAGGAGCAACAAAGGCAAGGAAGAGACATTGAGGAGCTAAAGCACTCCATAAGATCTTCAAGAGGAATAACTAGCCGCCATCACTAAGGTGGACCCGTTCTTTAATTTCCTTGTTCTTTATTTTTCTGTTTTTCGTCTACTATGCTTTATGTTTATTTATGTTTGTGTCTTTATTACATGATCAATAGTGTTTAAGTGTCTATGTCTTAAAGCTATGAATGTCCTATGAATCCATCATCTTTCTTAAAATGAAAAATGTTTTTAATCACAAAAGAACAAGAAGTACATGATTTCAAATTCATCCTTAAAATTAGTTTAATTATTTTGATGTGGTGGCAATACTTTTTGTTTTCTGAATGAATGCTTCAACAATGCATATGTCTTTTGAATTTGTTGTTTATGAATGTTAAAATTGTCGGCTCTTGAAAGAATAATAAAAAAGGAGAAATGTTATTGATAATCTGAAAAATCATAAAATTGATTCTTGAAGCAAGAAAAAGCAGTGAAAAAGCAAAAGATGGCAAAAAAAAAAGAAAGAAAAAGAAAAAGCAAGCAGAAAAAGCCAAGAGCTCTTTAAACCAAAAGGCAAGAGCGAAAAGCCAGTAACCCTTTAAACCAAAAGGCAAGGGTAAAATAAAAAGGATCCAAGGCTTTGAGCATTAATGGATAGGAGGGCCCAAAGGAATAAAATCCTGGCCTAAGCAGCCAAACCAAGCTGTCCCTAACCATGTGCTTGTGGCGTGAAGGTGTCAAGTGAAAAGCTTGAGACTGAGCGGTTAAATTCGTGATCCAAAGCAAAAAGAGTGTGCTTAAGAACCCTGGACACCTCTAATTGGGGACTCTAGCAAAGCTGAGTCACAATCTGACAAGGTTCACCTAGTTATGTGTCTGTGGCATTTATGTATCCGGTGGTAACACTGGAAAACAAAGTGCTTAGGGTCACAGAAAAGACTCATAAAGTAGCTGTATTCAAGTATCAACATACTGAACTAGGAGAATTAATAACACTATCTAAATTCTGAGTTCCCATAGATGCCAATCATTCTGAACTTCAAAGGATAAAGTGAGATGCCAAAACTGTTCAGAGGCAAAAAGCTACTAGTCCCGCTCATCTAATTGGAGCTAAGTTTCATTGATATTTTGGAATTTATAGTATATTCTCTTCTTTTTATCCTATTTGATTTCAGTTGCTTGGGGACAAGCAACAATTTAAGTTTGGTGTTGTGATGAGCGGATAATTTATACGCTTTTTGGCATTGTTTTTACATAGTTTTCAGTATGATTTAGTTAATTTTTACTATATTTTTATTAGTTTTCAAGCAAAATTCACATTTTTTGACTTTACTATGAGTTTGTGTGTTTTTCTGTGATTGTAGGTATTTTTTGGCTGAAATTGAGGGACCTGAGCAAAAATCTGATTCAGAGGCTGAAAAAGGACTGCAGATGCTGTTGGATTCTGACCTCCCAGCACTCAAAATGGATTTTCTGGAGCTACAGAAACCCAAATGGCGCACTCTCAATTGAGTTGAAAGGTAAACATCCAGGGATTTCCAGCAATATATAATAGTCCATACTTTGCCTGAGTTTTGACAACGCAAACTGGCGTTCAAACACCAACTTCCGGCCCTATTCTGAAGTTAAACGCTAGAAATAAGTTACAAACCAGAGTTAAACGCTAGAAACAGGCTGCAACCTGGCGTTTAACTCCAAGAAAAGCCTCTACATGTGCAAAGCTTCAATGCTCAGCCCAATCACACACCAAGTGGGCCCAGAAGTGGATTTCTGCATCATTTACTTATTTTTGTAACCCTAGCTACTTGTTTAGTATAAAAACTAGTTTTAGTGATTTATTTCACATCTTCGGATCATCTCTGGAACACATTATGTAACTTTTATGTTTTGAGACCTCTATGGGAGGCTGGCCACTCGGCCAAGTCTACCTTATTTTCACTTATGTATTTTCAACGGTGGAGTTTCTACACCCCATAGATTAAGGTGTGGAGCTCTGCTGTTCCTCCTGAATTAATACAAAGTAATATTGTTTTTCTATTCAATTCAAGCTTATTCTTATTCTAAGATATTCATTCGCACCCAAGAACATGATGAATGTGATGATTATGTGACACTCATCACCATTCTCACTTATGAACGCGTGCCTGACAAACACTTCCGTTCTACATGAAAACAAGCTTGAATGCATATCTCTTAGCCTCCATTCTGAAAGATCGGAGTCTTCATGGTATAGGCTAGAATTATTGGCGGCCATTCCTGAGATCCAAAAAGTCTAAACCTTGTCTGTGGTATTCCGAGTAGGATCTGGGAAGGGATGACTGTGACGAGCTTCAAACTCGCGAGTGTTGGGCGTAGTGACAGACGCAAAAGGATCAATGGATCCTATTCCAACATGATCGAGAACCAACAGATGATTAGCCGTGCGGTGATAGCGCATTTGGACCATTTTCACTGAGAGGACAGACGGTAGCCATTGACAACGGTGATCCCCAACATACAGCTTGCCATGGAAAGGAGTATGAAGGATTGAATGAAAGCAGTAGAAAAGCAGAGAGTCAGAAGGAGCAAAGCATCTCCATACGCTTATCTGAAATTCTCACCAATGAATTACATAAGTATTTCTATCTTATCTTATATTTTATTTATATTTTAATTATTAAAACCTCATAACCATTTGAATCTGCCTGACTGAGATTTACAAGGATGACCATAGCTTGCTTCAAGCTAACAATCTCCATGGGATCGACCCTTACTCACGTAAGGTTTATTACTTGGACGAGCCAGTGTACTTGCTGGTTAGTTGTGCGGAGTTGTGAAGAAGAATTGAGATTATGAACGTGCGTACCAAGTTTTTTGGCGCCGTTGAGATCACAATTTTGTGCACCAATGGCCAACTTTGGTCCTTTCTTGAATTAGTGGATGGTGAAGAGAAGAATGTTTATTGGCAAAGAAAAGGAATGTTCATCAAAGGTGCCAACTTAACATTTGAAGCTCAATTTCAGTGCAAGAGTCAATTTAGTGGATTCTGGGGAGTGCACAACCATGTCAATGGTGATAGAGGAACTCAAGTATGGGATCCGGGCATTAATTTCAAAGGTCAATACTTGAGGATCCTAGTTGCTAGCTTGAAGTCTCTTATAAGTTTGATGCAACTTAATTGGGACCCCAAAAGTCAAATCAATAGCAAACTTGGTTGGAGATTCAAGGAGGAGTGGAAGCATAAGCCGCCCTAACAAGGATCTCCTCACCAAGTCCAACTTAGGACTATAAACCAAAGTGCTAGGTGGGAAACACCCCACCTTGGTAATATCCTTTTAACCCTCTCTCTTTTAGCTTTTGTTTCATGAATAATTGGTTAGTTTGCTTGGTTGGTTTGTTTTATTTTGATGTTTGTTGAGCAATTTTGGTAAAATACGGTGTTTTTGGGAGTTTTGTAATGACTTGGGGATTTAAAACCTGTTTGGGATGTCAATTTTGGTGCCTTAGAGCCAAAATTTTTGTTGCAGGAATAGAGACTTGTGCATCCGCACAGCCTTGTGCGTTCACACAGCTCCCCTATTTTCTCATCCATGTGCGTCCGCACAGTAGTGCGCGCACGCACGCCCCCAAAAGCCCCTCTGTTCGCAGCACACGCACGGCTTGTGCGTGTGCACACCTCCTTCTTTTCCCTTCTATGCGTCCGCATACCATGCGTGCGGCCGCACACGCCCCTTTTCTCTTAAAAAAAAACCACACGTGCAAGCGCACACCCTATGTGCGTCCGCACAGCTTGAACAACACCCCCTGGTCGCAACGCACGCACGAGCTATGCGTATGCACCCAAACTTTTTCCCTCTTCTGTGCGACGGCATAACCCTTGTGCACCCGCACAGGTTGCACTTCACTTCCTGCTCGTAGCGCTTGCATAACCCTGTGCGCGTGCATACCCCTTCTTTCTCCCCTGTGTGCATCCGCACACGACCTTGTGCGTCCGCACAGGTCACTTTTCGAACGTTAATTCGAAAAGATCAGGGGCTCACACTTCACTTTCTTAGCTTACTCCAACCCCTTCTTCTTCTTCTCTGAACACACACACTTGCCCAACTCTTCTCCTCCACCCAGCGACCAACCACCACCGGCGACCGCCCCGCCATCGCCGTCACAGACACTCCCTCTCTCTCCCTCCACCTCTCTCTTCCTTCTTCTCTCTCTCTCCTCTACATTTTCTTTTCCCCTTTTCTCTCTTCCGTGTCTCTGTACTCTGCGCCAGCGCTGCCCTAGGCCGCGCCTCTTCGGTTCTGATGAGTAGCCACCAGCAGCGGCGGACCCCTGTGCCGCTGCGCCCCTCTCTATCTCGCCCAATCTTCCTTCATCCTTCCCTCTTTGTCTGCTTCCAGGTTTCATTTTTGGCCCTGTTCCATTTCTTTCCTAGTGCATTTTTCTTTACTGCTTCTTTTTAGTTTTGAATATGAATATGAATATGTAATGTTGGCTGAGTACTTGAATTGTTTCCTGGGCTGGATGATAATTGTTGTGTCTGAGACTGAATGTTGTTTTTTTGCCTGCACTTTGAATGATGAAATGTATATTGATGAACTGTGATTGTTGCTCATAACTTTTGCACAGGTTACGCTCATTGAAATGCTCAATAAATTTTTGACTCATCTTCTGTGTCCGATCAACACAGATTTTGAATTTTGTTTCAATTCTGCATTGTTGTTTTCTGATTGTGCAAAACATTCCTGCATTGTTTTTTTCTGGTTGAACACCATTTGGAACTTGAACTTATAGCTTTGTGACATCTGCTGGTGTTCTTGCTCTTATGCATATTAGATTCCATTAAATGCACTACTAACTGAGCACTTATTTGATTATTCGTACTGACACATCAAACTGTAATTACAAGCTGAAACTTATTCTGTTTGATGCATTTTGCAAGTGCATAGCATGCTCATTTGCTGCAATATGTACATACTGCTCATTTCCTTTTGCTTAAATACCAAACCAGCCTTAAACTTCCAATTTTGGAATCTGTTTGGTGTCATTGGCAGCAGTACATGCATTACTTTCTATGTGAATTGATCAAATGCTTATCCATGTGTGTTTAACATCAATGACCATAGACTTAGCCACTTGTTCCTTGAGGTTTTTGAGCAATGCACTTTGTTTTTCAATCAAGCATTGCTTTGGACAAAAGGTTATGTATATGTGATCAATTCCTATCTTTTCAACATGGATGAGTGCAAGCTTTCACTCTGACTTTGATTTTTGCCATTTGTGCTAATTTTTCCAAACTCTTTCAATTTCCAAGGCACAATGGCACTAATCAACCTCTTTGAATTCAATTCACATACATAATACACCTAAGTCCTATGTATGCTTTCATTGTTCATTCATTCATTCATTTATTACTTAGGTTGCTTGATTTTGGGAAAATGCATTCTCTTTTGAACATTTCTACTGTTTTACACATGTTTTCCCTGATTGAGTATTTATTTATCTGACTGGCTCTTGATTGAATTGTTTGATTGTATCCTTCTTCTTTCTGCGATTTTATCTGTTCCCTGAGTCGTATTCTATTTTTGTCTTTTTTTTTTCAGGATGGGCCGCAAGGGAAAGGAGAAAGCCAACCCCTTGGCTCGCCCTACACCCGTGCCTCCCAGTGACCATCTAGATACTTTCATTAATTTCGAGGCCCAAGAACAATATAAGAAGCTAGAAAAGTGCGCCTTTCATTATGAGAAGAAGCTAAACCTGCCTGAGAAATATGCGGATACAATCCTTGACAGAATAAATTGTTATCATTAGGGATTCGTAAAATCTGACCCGGTGGAAGTGAATGAACACCAGGTCAAGGAATTTTATGCCAATCTCCTCAAGAGGGATGCCCAAATTGTTTTTCAGAGAAGTGTCACCTTAGACACCTCTAATACTGCTTTAGAGGCCCTCTTGGACATTCCGCATATTCCTCTGGCTAGGGACGCTTATACTCAAATAATGACGGGCGTGACCACGGGAAAAATTTCTTTGGATGAGGTCCTGAAAAAGATTGGCCGGCCTGAGGCTACATGGGAATACAGCAAAGGAGAGCAGCCTGTACCCTCGAGCATTGCGTGCACGGACCTCAACCCGGAAGCAAGGATCTGGCAGCAGATCATTGCCGATTACATCCTTCCAAGCACGCATGCCACTCATATCAGGATCCGTGTGGCAGTTCTGCTATGGGCTATTCTAGAGGGAAAGTGGATCTCTGTTCTTCCCCTTATCAGAGAGTCGATGATGAAGGTGAACCTACAATAGAAATTCAACATTCCCTTCCCATCCCTCATCACCAGATTAGCAGCCTTATCTAGTGTAGAGAGACGTCCAACTGACTGGACGTCTGTCTACATCAGTAAGCAGCCGTATCTGCCATACGGAGATTATGACGGGCCGCCTCAGAAGAAGAGGAAGACTATTAAGCCTCCATCAGTAGCAGCAGAGCCTTCAGCACCTCCTTCAGCACCCGCACCCATACCCCGACCTCAGACACCATATGAGATGTGTCGGAAGATCCTTCAGGCTGTCCACCGTTATGAGCGCCGCAACGCTCGCCGCTTCCAGTGGATAGTGGCAAAGTTTGAGGGTAGAGACCCTGGGCCACCTTTTCCAGATACACCAGAGCCTGAGGCCGAGGAGCTTGCATCTGAGGAGCCAGCAGCTGAAGCTGGCCAGGTAGTCCAGCCACCTGAGCAGATACCTGAGGAGCCCATGACTGAGGAGGTAGTAGTTGACAGAGCTGAGGAGCATAGAGCCAAGGAGCCGTGAGTTGAGGAGCCGGCAGCTGTAGCCGTGCCGAGAGCTGAGGCAGCTTACCAGGCAGTTGACCCGCCAGCAGCACAGACCACCACACAGCCATCCAGCACCATCATTGTCTACCAGCACCATCACCACCCACCACTGCCAGGCGGTGGAGCTTCACATGGTTGATTTCCTCCCCCCCCTCCGTTTGATTCCTTTGAGCACTGAGGACAGTGCATGATCTAAGTGTGGGGGAGGAGCTTCTATTTTTGGGTGTAAATATTCTCTCCTGAACACTTCTATTTAGTTTATTTTCAGTTTTTATTATGCTTTTGTGGATATTGACAGTACTTTACTTTTTCCCATTGCTTATCCTTTAGTTATCTTTAATATTGCATTTCTAGTTTTGGTATATATAGATTGCATCTTTATATTGCTTGGTATATAGTATAGATATGGATTGTGATTGGATGATGTGAATAGCTTATGCCTAGTTTATCTTGATCTTAATTGTTCATGTTACTTTTTGCTTGTTGAAAATTAGGAAAGAACTAGGAAATTTTGAAAAATTTTGTATCCATCACATCATACATACATATAGGAAATAACTTTGGTGAAAAACAACAAATTTTCCAAGAATTTTCCCAAAGGCATTCTATTGAATTAATTGAGAAAACTGTTTTCAAACTTGCTTGAATGATTTCTTTTGGAACATAGAAGAGTAAAGAACAAATACCTTGTGAGTCTTTAAGCTATATTGAGTGGTTACACACTTTAACCACTAATTTTGTTCCTTGTGTGATATATCTCTTCTATGATTGTGATCTTGATTTTGCTTGATTCTTTATTTCTATTGATTGATGTCTTGAATTCCATTGAGCATGATTGAGGCCATCTTTGATAAAAGCTTACTTTACCCATATAGCCTTACCCTTGCATCTACCATTGTTAACCCTTTTTGAGCTTTATTCACCCCATTGTTCTTGATATTAGCACATCATAACCTTAAGCGAAAAACCATGAATTACCTTGGATTGCATCATTGATTATCTTAGGTTGAAGAAGTGTGTTTCATGTAAGTGTGGGGGAATCTTTTGGAAAACATTGGTAGGGAATGAAAATGTTTAATTTGGGTATCTCATTAAAAACTTTGGAAAATAGGAATATTCATGTATGAACTACTTAACCATATGCAATTCTCATTTCAAAAAAAAATAAAAAAAAAAACATTCATCATAAAAGGGCGCAAAGTCACCCAAAAGGGTAAACAAATGAATAAAGAATTGCATGTGTGATGTTTGTGAGAAAAACATACATGAATGTTAATGAATAAGAATTGATGGAAGGTTAGGATTGCATTTTGTTTTGATTTGATTGATATGGGTTGAGTTGGATACCTAAACTAATTAAGGATTTAAACCATTTTAGTCCACTTAGCCATATCTATCTCACCTTTACCCTAACCCCACTACAACCCCAATAAGTCCTCATGATAATTACATTCATGCATCACTTGTTGTTGATTGTTAGATGAAGAGCAACTCCTTGAAAGTATGATTAGAAGAGACTTGAGTGAATTGACCCTTAGACACCGAGTGATTAGAGTATATACACACCTAGTGAGGGTTCAATTACTCAATTCTATGTTTCCATACTTCATATCCTGTGTTCTTGCAAGTTGCTTTACTTTGATGAGTTGGATCAATTCTTTAGATTTTGGATACATTGGATTAATTCTTTGCTAGCCCTAATTATCTTATATATATATATATATACTTGCATGCATATAGATAGTTGCATTTAATAAGTTGATTACCCCCTTTGATGGTTCTCCTTATTAGTTTAGCATGAGGACATGCTATTGTATAAGTGTGGAGGAGTTGATGAGTCCATATTTTATGGTATGTTTTGACTCAATTTGGATGGATTCTAGCACATGAACTCACACTTAAGCGCCAGAATAGCATACTCTTGTGTTTTGTCCCTAGTTTGATCTTAAATGTGAAAACATATAATTTTGTGCTTTAATAGAGCAATTTAATCCCACTTTTATGTCATTCGATGCCGTGATATGGTTTGTGAGTGATTACAGGCATTGGAGGCAAGAATGGATAGCCAAAAATGGAAGAAAACATGTACAAGGGAGAAAACATGAAGAAAACAAAGAAAAGCACGCACAGCGAAGTGTGCGTGTGCACAGCCCTGCATGCGCGCGCACAGGTAGAAATTTCCATGTGTGCATACGCACAGGTCAATTTTTAGCCGCGTGTGCGGACGCACACGTCTGTGCGTCCGCACAGGTCCCTGTACGTGATTTCATTAATGAGGCATGTGCTGTGCGAATTTGGAGGCCCCTTGGCCCATTTTGGAAGGCTGAATTACTGTTTGGAAGTGCTATATGAAGGAGAATTGACCACTTATCAAAGGGGGGAGGCATTAAAGCAATTTTTACATAGTTTTTCATAGTAATTAGGAGTAGGAGTAGGAGTAGTGTAGCTTTTCTCTCTTAGAGTTTTTCAATTTCCATTTCCTTATAGTATTTTATAGCAAGCTTTGATCTTTGATTTTACTTCTTCAATTGTAAGTACTCTCATTTTCCTCTGTAATTGAAGCACTTTTACTTTCACTTCCTTTTGGTTCAAGTGACTTTGTTTATATTGCAATTTTGTGTTTCTTGGAATTTTGATTAATGAATTTTACATTTCATGCCTCCTTTATGTTTGATTGCTTGTTTATGTTTGTTTTTGTTGATAGTTGGTTATAGTTTTACGTTTTACTTTGCAATTCTCCTTGTTTTACTTTTATGCACACAATGTGTTTGTGAAAATGTCAACTATAGACTTTGAGTAGATTTTCCCACCTTGGCTTGTGGTTTGAGTTCCTAGGATACTATAGTCATAACGTCTGACATTTAGTGGTAATTCTTGGGTAGTTAGTTGGCTCTTGTTTCCATTGACGCTAGCCTTTTATCAACTAGTTTGGTAAGTTGGTTAGGACTTATGGATTAAGGTCAATTATGCTTGCTTGACTTACTCCTCGATGGTTGGGGTTGACTAAGCGAGATTAACTCATGATAATTATCATAGTTGTGGTTATGGCGATGATAGGATTCCTTGGATCCTCATTCCCAAGTCAAGGATCTTTTATTGTATTTTCACTAGTTTTGATCTCATTTTCCTTGTTGCTTGCATTACTTTCCAATTTTGATTATTGCATAGTTCTTTTATTGCTTGGTTCTTTTAATCTTTCATATCTTTGCTTGAAACCCCCCCCCCTTTAGTTCTCTTCACAACCGAAAGAAGTAACATTTCATTTGCATTCCTAGGGAGAACGACCCGAGGTTTCATTACTCTCGGTTATATGTTTTGTTTTGAATTGAATTATTTGATTGATTTTCAATTGTTAGGTTTGGACTATACTTGCAATAGACAAATTCTATTTTTAGTGTGAAAATCTAAACCCATGCATTTGGTCATTCGTCATACACGGGAAAGTAGGAATGGGCAACCAGCTGAGAACCATGCTGAGTTCATGGCGGCCATGGCTAACTTAGCAAACACCATGGAAGCGAATGCTGCTGTGACTCTGTAAGCTGTGTAGAGGTTAGGCCAACCGGTCGGGAACGGGAATGGTAATGGGAATGGCAAAGGAAATTCCAATGATAATGCTGAGGGAAACGGAGATAACACGGGAGGAGTTTCGATGACCTTGGCAATGTTCCTCAATGTTCATCCGCCAACTTTTCGAGGATCCACTAACCCTACTGAAGCGGACCCCTGGTTCCAGGCTATGGAGCATGCTTTACAAGCGCAGCATGTTCCCCTCAATCAATATGTCGAGTTTGCCGCCTATCAGCTAGCGGGAGAGGCCCATCCCTAGTGGCAAGCAGAGTGTCGCTTGCTACAACTTCGGAACGCCGACATTCCATGGGAGGTATTTCAAATAGCATTCTATAAGAAGTATTTCCCTGAGTCTGCAAGGGAAGCAAAGGAGATGGAACTGATGCAGCTGAAGCAAGGTTCCCTATCTGTTGCGGACTACACCCACAAGTTTGAGGAGCTCTGTAGGTTTTCTAGGGTATGTCAGGGAGCCCCGGAAGCTTACGAGAGCTGGAAGTGCATTAAGTACCAGAGGGGTTTGAAGAATAGCATTATGACTGCTGTGGCCTTTATGGAGATCCGTGTCTTCTCCGACTTGGTGAACAAAGCAAGGGTGGTTGAGGAGTATGCCAAGACCGTAGCGGCATCCAAGGACACCCACGGAGGAAATACTAGCAAGGGACGTGGCAAGTATTACCACCCGAGGGGTCAAAGCTTTAAGAGAGGAGGATATGCACATCAAAGTCAAGGAGGTTTCAGGAAGAACACTCATGATCAATTTCAGCGTGGCAAGAGAAGAGGAAGTCAGAGTGGGTGCTTCAACTATGGACTGCCTGGTCATATTGTGAGGGATTGCACTCGTGGGAAGAACCCGAATGCGGGTCAGAGTCAGCACCAGGGGTGAGTTTTTGCTGTGAATGCCAAGGATACTTCCAAGGCAGATCCGTTGATGAGAGGTATTTGTTTATTTGGTGATAAGACTTTAATTGCATTATATGATACTGGAGCATCGCATTTGTTTATCTCATTTGCTAAAGTTGAGGAATTAGGCTTGAAAGTGTCAGAGTTATCTTTTGATCTGCATGTACATACTCCGTATCAGATAGTTATGACTAGGTCAGGTTGTAGACAAGTAGGTTTCAAGCTTGAGGGAAGAGATTTTATGCACGATTTGATCTGTTTACCGATGGTTGGGTTGGAGATGATTTTGGGATTTGATTGGTTGTCGAAGAATCGAGTTTTGTTGGATTGCTTTGAACAAACAATTCGATTTATGGCGGAAGGAGAGAGTGGAGCAGTGATAGCCGCGGGATACTACCTGAACTCTGTAATGGTGCACCGTAGTGGGGAAGAGTGTCAGGGTTACATCTTGTTAACTGCTAATGCTTCGGGCGATATCCAAGACTTAGATCAGATTCCGGTAGTTAAGAATTTTCCGGAGGTATTTCCAGAAGATATCCCTGAGTTCCCACCTCAATGGGAAATTGAGTTTGCGATTGAATTGGTGTCAGGAGCCGGACCAGTGTCAATTGTTCCTTATAGGATGGCTCCGATAGAGCTGGCCGAGTTAAAGACTCAGTTGGAAGAGCTTCTGAACAAGAGATTCATTTGACCGAGTGTGTCACCGTGGGGAGCACCGATTTTATTGGTAAAGAAGAAGGATGGAGGAATGCGACTGTGTGTGGATTACCGACAACTGAACAAAGTAACTGTGAAGAATAAGTACCCGCTGCCAAGAATAGATGACTTGATGGATCAACTGCAAGGAGCTCGAGTGTTTTCCAAGATTGACTTGAGATCCGGTTACCATCAGATAAGGGTGAAGGAGGACGATATTCCTAAGACTGCGTTTAGGACGCGTTATGGACACTACAAGTTTGCGGTGATGTCCTTTGGGTTAACGAACGCACCTGCTGTTTTCATGGATTACATGAACAGAGTCTTTCGTCCCTTTCTGAACAAGTTCGTGGTAGTCTTCATAGACGACATCTTAGTTTACTCCAAGACGGAAAAGGAACATCTGGAGCATTTGAGGATTGTGCTGCAAATCCTAAAAGAGCAGAAATTATATGCTAAGTTGTTGAAGTCTAAGTTCTGGAAGGAGGAAGTGAGATTTCTAGGTCATGTGGTGAGCAATGGAGGTATAGCGGTAGATCCTTCTAAGGTAGAAGCGATGATGGAATGGGAAAGACTGACGATGGTAACGGAAGTTAGGAGTTTCTTGGGGTTATCTGGATATTACCGAAGATTTATCGAAGGATTTTCCCAGATTTCACTATCGATGACCAAGTTGACAAGAAAAGAAGTGCCTTTTATTTGGACGTCGGAGTGTGAAGAGAGTTTTCAGACCTTACCGGAAATCGCATGAACTGTTTGAAGTGTATTGTGATGCTTCTCTGAAGGGTTTGGGTTGCGTGTTGATGCAACACAGGAATGTGGTGGCTTACGCATTGCGTCAGCTGAGACCGCATGAGGTGAACTACCCAACTCATGACTTGGAATTACCGGCGATTGTGTTTGCATTGAAGATCTGGAGGCACCACTTGTACGGAGTGAGATTTAGCGTCTTTTCTGATCATAAGAGTCTCAAGTACATCTTTGATCAGAAAGAGCTTAATATACGTCAGAGGAGATGGATGGAGTTTCTTAAGGACTATGATTTTGAGTTAAGTTATCACCCTAGAAAGGCAAATGTGGTGGCGGACGCTTTAACTCAGAAGTCCTTGACAATAGCTTGGATGAGAATCAAGGAAGAGGAGCTAGTGGAGAAGTTTGTGGATCTTAAGTTGGATATTGGTGAAGATGCTGGAAGAGCTTGCTTAAATTAGTTACAAATCTCAAGTGACTTTAAATCTGAACTCCTAAAGGCTCATCAAAACGATGACGTGTTACCTAAGGTGTTGCCAGCTATTGAACAAGGGAAGCAGTGGAGAGTGTCATGGGATCAAGATGGATTTTGGAGATTCAAGGGGAGGATCATTGTGCCGGATGTTGGGACTTTGCGGCAAGATATACTGAGAGAAGCACACAACATTGGGTTTTTGATTCACCCTGGGAGTACTAAGATGTACCACTGGTGCACGAAAATTACTTCACACTATGTAATTCCGCACAACTAACCAGCAAGTGCACTGGGTCGTCCAAGTAATACCTTACGTGAGTAAGGGTCGATCCCACGGAGATTGTTGGCTTGAAGTAAGCTTTTCCTTTTCCCTCATGCATGCAAAAGTGCAAAGTTCCTTCCATGGCAAGCTGTGTGTTGGTGGATCACCGTTGTCAATGGCTACCATCCTTTCTCTCAGTGAAAAGGGTCCACGTGTGCTGTCACTACACGGCTAATCATCTGTCGGTTCCCACTCATGCTGGAATAGGATCCATTGATCCTTTTGCGTCTGTCACTATGCCCAACACTCGCGAGTTTGAAGCTCGTCACAGCCATCCAATCCCAGAATCCTACTCGGAATACCACAGACAAGGTTTAGACTTTCCGGATTCTCATGAATGCCGCCATCAATCTAGCTTATACCACAAAGATTCTGATTAAGGAATCTAAAAGATACTCATTCAATCTGATGTAGAACGGAGGTGGTTGTCAGACACACGTTCATGGATTGAGGAAGGTGATGAGTGTCACGAATCATCACCTTCTCTATAATTAAGCGCGAATGAATATCTAAGATAGGAACACGCATGTTTGAATGGAAAATAGAAATACTTGCATTAATTCATCGAGACGCTGCAGAGCTCCTCACCCCCAACAATGGGGTTTAGAGATTCATGCTGCCAAAAGGTACAAATTTTAGATCTAAAATGTCATGAGATGCAAAATAAATCTCTAAAAGTTATTTTTATACTAAACTAGTAACCTAGGTTTACAGAAAATGAGTAAACTATGATAGATAGTGCAGAAATCCACTTCTGGGGCCCACTTGGTGTGTGCTGGAGCTGAGACTTAAGCTTCTCACATGCCTGGGCTGTTTTGGGCGTTCAACGCCAGGTTGTAACCTGTTTCTGGCGTTGAACTCCAACTTGTAACCTGTTTCTGGCGCTGGACGCCAGACTGCAACATGGAACTGGCGTTGAACACCAGTTTACGTCATCTATCCTTGAGAAAAGTATGGACTATTATATATTGTTGGAAAGCCCTGGATGTCTACTTTCCAACGAAATTGAAAGCGCGCCAATTGGACTTCTGTAGCTCCAGAAAATCCATTCCAAGTGCAGAGAGGTCAGAATCCAACAGCATCAGCAATCCTTTTTCAGCCCGAATAAGATTTTTGCTCAGCTCCCTCAATTTCAGCCAGAAAATACCTGAAATTATAGAAAAACACACAAAATCATAGTAAAGTCCAGAAATATGAATTTTGCCTAAAAACTAATGAAAATATACTAAAAACTAACCAAATCATACTAAAAACTATATGAAATTAACCCCAAAAAGCGTATAAAATATCCGCTCATCACAACACCAAACTTAAACTGTTGCTTGTCCCCAAGCAACTAGACAAATAAAATAGAGTACAAATAAGTCACGAAGCAATAATATCTCAGAGTTCTTGAGTGAAGCTCAGATTCTAATTAGATGAGCGGGACTAGTAGCTTTTTGCTTCCGAACAGCTTTGGCATCTCGCTTTATCCATTGAAGCTCAGAATGATTGGCATCTATAGGAACTTAGAATTCAGATAATGTTATTGATTCTCCTAGTTCAGTATGTTCATTCTTGAACACAGCTACTTTATGAGTCTTGTCCGTGGCCCTAAGCACTTTGTTTTCCAGTATTACCACCGGATACATAAATGCCACAGACACATAATTGGGTGAACCTTTTCGGATTGTGACTCAGCTTTGCTAAAGTCCCCAATTAGAGGTGTCCAGGGTTCTTAAGCACACTCTTCTTTTTGCTTTGGACCTTGACTTTAACCGCTCAGTCTCAAGTTTTCACTTGACACCCTCACGCCACAAGCACATGGTTAGGGACAGCTTGGTTTAGCCACTTAGACCAGGATTTGATTCCCTTAGGCCCTCCTATCCACTGATGCTCAAAGCCTTGGATCCTTTATTACCCTTTCCTTTTGGTTTTAAGGGCTATTGGCTTTTTCTGCTTGCTTGTTTTTTTTTGCAAGCTTTTGATGTGGATGTTCCTCTAGTCTGTAGGGTGCTTGGTCCTTCAAGAGATAACTTCTGACGCTTCAGTTCCTTTAAGTCACGCCCTTGCTCTTCTTATTCCCTGAGCAGTTTGCAGAGCATACTGTTTTGATTTTGTTGTTCTTCCTTTATTTGGTCCATAGATTCTTGCAACTTGGTAACAGATGCTTCAAGCTGTTCCCAATATTCAAATTGAGGGACTTCCGGGAGAAATTCTTGCGCCCTCCTCTTGATGGGGTCATCCTGCACTTGTTGTTTTTCCATTGTGGTTTTAGTGATTGGTTGCTCCACTGAGATGTACTCCGTTATTCCCATCCTTACTCCAGCATCCTTGCAGAGCATAGAGACTAGGCTTGGATAAGCCAGCCTGGCATCCTTGGAGTTCTTGTTTGCAAGTATGTAAAATTCAGATGAAATCAGTTGATGAACTTCCACTTCTTTTCCCAACATAATGCTATGGATCATCACTGCTCTTTTAACGGTGACTTCAGAACGGTTGCTAGTGGGCAATATAGAACGCCCAATGAAGTCCAGCCATCCTCTGGCGACTGGTTTGAGATCTTCTCTCTTGAGTTGATTTGGGACACCCTTGCTGCTGGTGGTCCACCTGGCTCCAGGGATGCATATATCCTCTAGAATCTTATCTAGGCCCTTGTTTGTTCTCATCATTCTCCTATTGAAGGAGTCTGGGTCATCTTTCAGCTGAGGTAGCTTAAAGATCTCCCTGATTTTGTCAGGGTGGATATGAACAATCTTTCCTCTGACCATAGTCCGATAGTCATAGAGGACAGTTCCAGATATTCTCTGCCTGTCTGTTTGCCACAGATTAGCGTGGAACTCCTGAACCATATTCCTTCCCACTTTTGTTTCAGGATTAGCTAGGACTTCCCAGTTCCTGTTTCGAATCTGCTCTTGGATCTCCGGATATTCATCTTCTTTCAGATCGAACTTGACTTCCGGGATCACTGATCTTAGACCCATTATCTTGTAGTAATGGTCTGAATGTTCTTTGGTTAAGAACTTCCCTTGATTCCAAAGTGGTTTTGGAATACTCACTTTCTTGCCTCTTGGAGTGGATTGTTTTCCTTTAGGAGCCATGATCTTAGTGGGTATAATTTAGTGATCACGGATAAATACACCAAACTTAGAGGTTTGCTTCTCCTCAAGCAAAAGAAAAGAAAGGAAAGTGATAGAAGGAGAGCTAGTGTCGAATGGTGGATGAGAGGAGGGAGGCCGAATGTGGATTTAAAAGGGAGGGGGGTGGGTTTTCGAAAATTTTAAAAAGATAAGATAGAAGATATGATTTATAAAAAATAAGTATGATATGAAAAGATGTGATTTAAAATTGAAAAGATATGAAAGATATTTGAAAAAGATAAATTTGGATTTTGAAAAAGATAATGTGGAGATTTGAAAAAGATATTGATAAGTTGAAAAGATTTTAGAAGGAAAAGAGATAGATTTGTTTTGGAAAATTTGAAAAAGAGTTGGATTGGATTGAAAAAGAATTTGTGTGTATGGATTAAGATACATTTGATATTTTTAAAGTAGGGTTTTTAGAAATTAGGGTTTTTAGAAATTAGGGTTTGTAACATGTTTATGCAAGAAATCATGAATTGAAACATGAAAATTAAAATTAAAATAAAAAATGTGAAATAAAAACAAATTTACCTCCTCCCCACCATCCTGGCGTTAAACGCCCAAATGCTGCATGTTTTGGGCGTTTAACGCCCAAATGCTGCTTCTCCTGGGCGTTCAACGCCCAGCCGTTGCTTCTTTCTGGCGTTGAACGCCAGGAACTCCTTTGTTACTGGGCGTTTTTCTGAACGCCCAGGATGCTGTCAATCTGGCGTTAAACGCCTAGAAGTTGCTTCTTTCTAGCGTTTAACGCCCAGATGGCTATCATTACTAGCGTTTTTTTGCCAGTGAGCTCTTTCTCTCTATTTTGTGTGCTGAATCCTTTTGTAACCCTGTGAACTTATGCAATTGACTCTTTACCTTATTAACAATGAACTTTATATAAACAAATAAAATCAAGAATAGGGCAAAATAACAGAAAAAGTTTTTCTAATGGCTGGGTTGCCTCCCAGCAAGCGCTTCTTTATTGTCTTTAGCTGGACCTTGCTGAGCTTTTAATCTAGCCTCAGCCTTGAGCACTCTTGCACAACATTGCCTTCAAGATAGTGTTTGATTCTCTGTCCATTAACAATGAACTTCTTATCAGAATCAATGTCTTGAAGCTCCACATAACCATATGGTGATACACTTGTAATGACATATGGTCCCCTCCACCGGGATTTCAGTTTCCCAGGGAATAGCTTGAGCCTAGAGTTAAACAGCAGAACCTTTTGTCCTGGTTCAAAGACTCTTGATGACAGCTTTCTATCATGCCACCTTTTTTATTTCTCTTTATAAAGCTTGCCATTTTCGAAAGCAGTGAATCTGAATTCCTCTAGCTCATTCAGCTGGAGCAATCTTTTTTCTCCAGCTAATCTGGCATCAAAGTTTAGGAATCTGGTTGCCCAGTAGGCCTTATGTTCCAGTTCCACGGGAAGGTGACAAGCCTTACCATACACAAGTTGGTATGGAGAGGTCCCTATAGGAGTCTTGAATGCTGTTCTGTAAGCCCACAGAGCATCATCCAAGCTTCGTGCCCAATCCTTTCTACGGGTACTTACAGTCCATTCCAAGATTCTTTTTAGTTCTCTGTTAGAAACTTCAGCTTACCCATTTGTTTGTGGATGATATGGAGTTGCCACCTTGTGGCGAATCCCATACCGAACCATGGCAGAGTAAAGCTGTTTGTTGCAGAAGTGAGTGCCCCCATCACTGATTAGTACCCTAGGGACACCAAACCTGCTGAAGATATGTTTCTAGAGGAACTTCAGCACTGTTTTAGTATCATTGGTGGGTGTGGCAATGACCTCTACCCATTTTGATACATAGTCAACTGCCACCAGAATATAAGTGTTTGAGTATGATGGTGGGAAAGGCCTCATGAAATCAATACCCCATACATCAAACAGCTCAATCTCCAAGATTCCTTGTTGAGGCATGGCGTAACCATGAGGCAAATTACCAGCTCTCTGGCAACTGTCACAGTTACGTACAACCTCTCGGGAATCTCTATAAAGTGTAGGCCAGTAGAAACCACATTGGAGGACCTTGGTGGCTGTTCGCTCACCTCCAAAATGACCTCCATATTGTGACCCATGGCAATGCCATAAGATCCTTTGTGCTTCTTCTTTAGGCACACACCTACGGATTATGCCGTCTGCACATCTCTTAAAGAGATAGGGTTCATCCCACAAGTAGTACTTTGCATCGGTAATTAATTTTTTCTTTTGTTGCCTACTATACTCCTTGGGTATGAACCTTGCAGCTTTATAGTTTGCAATGTCTACAAACCATGGTATTTCTTGAATGGCAAACAAATGCTCATTTGGAAAGGTCTCAGAGATTTCAAGAGAGGGGAAGGATGTCCCTTCTACTGGCTCTATCCGGGACAGATGATCAGCCACTTGGTTCTCTGTCCCTTTTCTGTCTTTGATCCACCTCTATTCCCTTGTTTGAAATTTTATGTCCAAGGACAATCCCTTCAGTCACCATAAAGTGACATTTTTCCCATTTTAAAACCAGGTTGGTCTCTTGGCATCTTTTCAAAACCAGTGTCAGGTGATCAAGACAGGAGTTGAATGAGTCTCCATATACTGAGAAGTCATCCATGAAGACTTTCAGAAATTTTTCTACCATATCAGAGAAAATAGAGAGCATGCATCTCTGAAAGGTTGTAGGCACATTACACAGCCCAAATGGCATCCTTCTGTAAGCAAACACTCCAGATGGACATGTGAATGCTGTTTTCTTTTGATCCTGAGGATCTACTGCAATTTGGTTGTAGCCTAAATAGCCATCCAAAAAGCAGTAGTATTCATGACCTGCTAGTCTCTCTAGCA
>NC_029790.2:37980736-37986660 GCF_000816755.2 Arachis ipaensis
CAGTTACGGTACGTCGTAGGTCTGTGTGGTTTTCTGACGTACTTTCAACTAGAATAACTGAGAAACCATCTCCTCTAGTTGTACCGACTCTCAGAGCTTAGTCTCAACCTTCTATAGAAATTTCTACAAGTCGGACTAGAACTCCTAAGTCTCCTTAACTTTCTCGGAGACTTTAAAGGAGTCCTTCTCCTTTTTGGAGGATTTGGGCTCGAGTTTGGTAATGGTGGTAGGAACTTTATACGTAAAGACCCTCTCCCACTGTGAAAAGGTCACTAGTATTCGAGACGAAATTTAGATGACCTTCTCCTTCGTGATTAAGTTCACGATTCCTGTGTGTTCTGTCGAGAACCCACCAGGTATCCACTGGAATTCCCGTATTCGGAGCATTCAACTTAAACTCATCCTCATTGACTCTCAGGGTGACTTCCCCCTTTTGGACATCAATGAGAGTTCGTCCAGTTGCTAGGAAAGGTCTTCCTAGGATGAGAGTAGCACTCTTGTGCTCCTCTATTTCCAGCACTACAAAGTCAGTGGGAAAGGCAAATGGTCCAACCCTGACAATCATGTCCTCAATCACGCCTGATGGGTATTTAATGGAGCCATCAGCAAGTTGGAGACATATCCGGGTTGGTTTAACTTCTTCAGTTAAACCAAGCTTTCTGATAGTGGATGCAGGTATTAGGTTGATGCTTGCCCCAAGATCACATAAGGCTGTCTTGGTGCAATTGCCCTCTAATATGCATGGTATCAGAAAGCTTCCGGGATCTTTAAGCTTTTCTGAAAAGCTTTTCAGAATGACTGCACTGCATTCTTCAGTGAGGAGAACTCTTTCAGTTTCTCTCTAATCCTTCTTATGACTCAAGATCTCTTTCATGAACTTGGCATAAGAAGGTATTTGCTCAAGTGCCTCTACAAACGGAATCTTTATTTCAAGAGTCCTGAGATAATCTGCAAAGCGAGCAAATTGCTTATCATGCTCCTCTTGGCGGAGTTTTTGTGGATAAGGTATCTTGGCTTTATATTCTTCAACCTTAGTTGCTACAGGTTTATTTCCTACAGAGGTGGTTGGAGAGGCCTTTTTAGAGGGGTTGTTATCGGCATTTGTGTATGTCTGATCCCTCACTGGCATTTGAATGCCAGGGTTAGAAGTTGGAGTGACGTTGGACGCCAACTCCTCACCTGTTCCTGGCGTCTGAACGCCAGAACTGTGCTTCTTTTGGGCGTTCAACGCCAATTCCTTGCTTGTTTCTGGCGTTGAACGCCAGGACTGAGCATGGTTTGGGCGTTCAACGCCAGCTTTCCACCCAATTTCTGGCGTTTGATTGCCAGAATCATTCCTCTCCGGGCTCTTACTATCCTCAGATGGATTTTGGGTAGTTTGCTCATTTCTTAGCTTTCTGCTACCTTGAGGTGGGACATCTAATGTTTTCCCACTTCTCAATTGAACTGCTTGGCACTCTTCTGTTATTTGTTTTGATAGCTACTGCTTTGTTTGCTTTAATTGTACTTCCATATTTATATTAGCCATTCTTGTCTCTTGTAGTCTCTCCTTGAATTCGGCTAATTGTTTTGTTAGAAAATCCAATTACTGATTGAATTCAGTAGCTTGTTCTGCAGGACTGAGTTCAGTAGTTACTGTTCTAGCCTCTTCTTTCATGGAAGGTTCACTGCTTAGGTACAGGTGCTGATTTCTGGCAACTGTATCAATGAGCTCTTGAGCTTCTTCAATTGTCTTTCTCATGTGGATAGATCTACCAGCTGAGTAATCTAGAGAAATCTGAGCCCTTTCTGTAAGCCCATAATAGAAGATGTCTAACTGAACCCACTCTGAAAATATTTCAGAGGGGCACTTTCTTAGAATCTCTCTGTATCTCTCCCATGCATCATAAAGAGATTCATTATCTCCTTGTTTAAAGCCTTGGATGTCCAGCCTTAGCTGTGTCATCCATTTTGGAGGAAAGTATTGATTCAGGAATTTTTCTGTCAGCTGTTTCCATGTCTTTATGCTAGCCTTAGGTTGGTTATTTAACCACCTCTTAGCTTGGTCTTTTACAGCAAATGAAAATAGTAATAGTCTGTAGACATCCTGATCTACTTTCTTATCATGGACTGTGTCAGCAATTTATAAAAACTATGCCAGAAACTCTGTAGGTTCTTCCTATGGAAGACCGGAATACTGGCAACTTTGCTGCACCATGATAATGAGCTGAGGATTCAGCTCAAAGCTACTGACTCCAATGGAGGGTATACTGATACTACTCCCATATGAAACAGTAGTGGGATTAGCATATGACCCCAGAGTCCTTCTGGACTGTTCATTTCCGCTTAGATCCATGATGGAGAAAGGGAGATGATGTAAAATAGAGAAAAAATATTTTTATTTATTTATTTCGAAAATAAAATAAACTAAAATAAAATAAATAAAGATGGGTGAAGATTTTTGAAAAATAAAGAGAGAGAAAGCAGAAAAATGGTTAGGAAGTTTTGAAAAAGATATGATTGAGAGGATTTGATTGGAAAAGATATGATTTGAAAAAGATATGATTTTTAAATTTGATGACTAATTTAATGCTAATTTTTCGAAAATTATGAGTGGAATGAAGAAAAGATATTTTTTTGATTTTTGAATTTTATGATGAAAGAGAAAAACACATAAAAGACACACAACTTAAAATTTTTGGATCTAATGCTCCTTGTTTTCGAAAATTTTGGAGGGAAAACACCAAGGAACACCAAACTTAAAAATTTTAAGATCAAAACACAAGGAAGACTCAAGAACACTTCGAAGAATCACAAGAACAACAAGAAAAATTAAAATTTTTAGAAAACTAAAATAAAATTTTTAGAAAACCAAAGAAAAATCAACAAGAAAACACCAAACTTAAATTTTGGCACAAGATTTAATAGAAAAATTATTTTTGAAAAAAGAATTTAAAAAGAAGATACCCAATTACCAAGAACATAGACCAACGCTCTAGCCAATTGGGCAGTAAATGTAACACTTGTTTTGAAGAAGTATTTTTAATAACTAAGAATAATTTTTTTTGAAAACTAATATTTTGAAAAGGCACATGAAAAACAAGAACAGAAACAGAACAAGAAAAACTAAAGATCAAACAAGAAAAATAAACAAGAACAACTTGAAGATGAAGGAAGAACAAAGAACACAAATTTCAAAAATTTTAAAAGAAAAAATTTTTTTCCTAATCTAAGCAGCAAAATAAACCGTCAGTTGTCCAAACTCGAACAATCCCCGGCAACGGCGCCAAAAACTTGGTGCACAAAAATTACTTCACACTATGTAATTCCGCACAACTAACCAGCAAGTGCACTGGGTCGTCCAAGTAATACCTTACGTGAGTAAGGGTCGATCCCACGGAGATTGTTGGCTTGAAGTAAGCTATGGTTATTTTGTTATTCTTAGTCAGGATATCAATTATAATTATCAGTTTGAATTTCGAAAGAATAAAAGAGTATGAAATAAATACTTATTATGCAGTAATGGAGAATATGTTGGGGTTTTGGAGATGCTTTGTCTTCTGAATTTCAGCTTTTCTCTTGTATTCCTCTTCCCTCATGCATGCAAAAGTGCAAAGTCCTTCCATGGCAAGATGTGTGTTGGTGGATCACCGTTGTCAATGGCTACCATCCGTCCTCTCAGTGAAAAGGGTCCACGTGCGCTGTCACTACACGGCTAATCATCTGTCGGTTCCCACTAATGCTGGAATAGGATCTATTGATCCTTTTGCGTCTGTCACTACGCCCAACACTCGCGAGTTTGAAGCTCGTCACAGCCATCCAATCCCAGAATCCTACTCGAAATACCACAGACAAGGTTTAGACTTTCCGAATTCTCATGAATGCCGCCATCAATCTAGCTTATACCACAAAGATTCTGATTAAGGAATCTAAGAGATACTCATTCAATCTGATGTAGAACGGAGGTGGTTGTCAGACACACGTTCATGGGTTGAGGAAGGTGATGAGTGTCACGGATCATCACCTTCTCTATAATTAAGCGCGTATGAATATCTTAGATAGGAACACGCATGTTTGAATGGAAAATAGAAATACTTGCATTAATTCATCGAGACGCTGCAGAGCTCCTCACCCCCAAGAATGGGGTTTAGAGACTCATGCTGCCAAAAGGTACAAATTTTAGATCTAAAATGTCATGAGATGCAAAATAAATCTCTAAAAGTTGTTTTTATACTAAACTAGTAACCTAGGTTTACAGAAAATGAGTAAACTATGATAGATAGTGCAGAAATCCACTTCTAGGGCCCACTTGGTGTGTGCTGGGGCTGAGACTTAAGCTTCTCACGTGTCTGGTGGTATGCGAAATTGTTACTCAGGTTGTGAATTGTTGTTCGAAATTGATTTCCTGGCAATGGCACCAAAAATGGATGCACAAAACCATGGTCTAAAAATATCTTCACAACTTCGCATAACTAACCAGCAAGTGCACTGGGTCGTCCAAGTAATACCTTACGTGAGTAAGGGTCGAATCCCACAGAGATTGTTGGCTTGAAGCAAGCTATGGTCATCTTGTAAATCTCAGTCTGGCAGATAATAATTGATTATCGAGTTTTCAAAAATAGATGATAAACTAAGGATAGAAATACTTATGTAATTCATTGGTGAGAATTTCAGATAAGCGTGTAGAGGTGCTTTCGTTCCTCTGAATCTCTGCTTTCCCGCTGTCTTCATCCAATCAGTCTTACTCCTTTCTATGGCTGGCTTTATGCAAGGGAATCACCGTTGTCAGTGGCTACATCCCCTCCTCTTGTGAAAATGGTCCAAGATGCCCTGTCACGGCATGGCTAATCATCTGAGGTTCCCGATCATGCTGGAATAGGATTCACCCTCCTTTTGCGTCTGTCACTACGCCCAGCACTCGCGAGTTTGAAGCTCGTCACAGTCATTCAATCATTGAATCCTACTCGGAATACCACAAACAAGGTTTAGACTTTCCGGATTCTCTTGAATGCCGCCATCAATCTAGCTTACACCACGAAGATTCTGATTAAGAGATCTAAGAGATACTCATTCAATCTAAGGTAGAATGGAAGTGGTTGTCAGGCACGCGCTCATAAGGAATGATGATGATTGTCACGTTCATCACATTCAAGTTGAAGTGCGAATGAATATCTTAGAAGCGGAATAAGTTGAATTGAATAAAAAACAGTAGTACTTTGCATTAATCTTTGAGGAACAGCAGAGCTCCACACCTTAATCTATGGAGTGTAGAAACTCTACCGTTAAAAATACATAAGTGAAAGGTCCAGGCATGGCCGAATGGCCATCCCCCAAAACATGATCACAGGATCAAAAATACAATCCAAAGATGTCTAATACAATAGTAAAAAGTCCTATTTATAATAAACTAGCTACTAGGGTTTACAGAAGTAAGTAATTGATGCATAAATCCACTTCCGGGGTCCACTTGGTGTGTGCTTGGGCTGAGCTTGAATGTTACACGTGTAGAGGCTCTTTCTGGAGTTGAACGCCAGGTTGTAACGTATTTCTGGCGTTCAACTCTGGTTTGTGACTTGTTTCTGGCGTTTAACTCCAGACAGCAGCGTAGAACTGGCGTTCAACGCCCTTTTACGTCATCTAAACTTGCCCAAAGTATGGACTATTATACATTTCTGGAAAGCCCTGGATGTCTACTTTCCAACGCAATTGAAAGAGCGCCATTTTGAGTTCTATAGCTCCAGAAAATCCACTTTGAGTGCAGGGAGGTCAGAATCCAACAGCAGCAGCAGTCCTTCTTCAACCTCTGAATCTAATTTTTGCTCAAGTCCCTCAATTTCAGCCAGAAAATACATGAAATCACAGAAAAACATACAAACTCATAGTAAAGTCCAGAAAAGTGAATTTAACATAAAAACTAATAAAAACATCCCTAAAAGTAACTAGAT
>NC_029790.2:37986778-38001378 GCF_000816755.2 Arachis ipaensis
ATGAGTCTTGGCCGTGGCCCTAAGCACTTTGTTTTCCAGTATTACCACCGGATACATAAATGCCACAGACACATAATTGGGTGAACCTTTTCAGATTGTGACTCAGCTTTGCTAAAGTCCCCAATTAGAGGTGTCCAGGGTTCTTAAGCACACTCTTTTTTTGCTTTGGACCTTGCCTTTAACCGCTCATTCTCAAGTTTTCACTTGACCCCTTCACGCCACAAGCACATGGTTAGGGACAGCTTGGTTTAGCCACTTAGGCCAGGATTTTATTCCTTTAGGCCCTCCTATCCACTGATGCTCAAAGCCTTGGGATCCTTTTTATTTTCACTTGCCTTTTGGTTTTAAGGGTTACTGGCTTTTTGCTCTTGCCTCTTGGTTTTAAGAGCTTTTGACTTTTTCTGCTTGCTTTTTCTATTTTTTTTCTATTTTTTTCGCCTATTTTTTTTCTTTTTTTTTCTGCAAGCTTTGTTCTTTGCTGCTTTTTCTTGCTTCAAGAATCATTTTTATGATTTTTCATATTATCAAATAACATGTCTCTTAGTCATCATTCTTTCAAGAGCCAACATATTTAACATTCTTAAACAACAACTTCAAAAGATATATGCATTGTTCAAGCATTCATTCAGAAAACAAGAAGCATTGTCACCACATCAATATAATTAAGCTAAGTTCAAGGATAAATTCAAAACTCATGTACTTCTTGTTCTTTTGAATTAAAACATTTTTTTATTTAAGAGAGGTAATGGATTCATAGGACATTCATAACTTAAAGACATAGTTACTAACTACTAATGATCATGTAATGAAGACACAAACATAGATAAGCACATAACATAGAAAACGAAAAATAGAAGAAACAAGAACAAGGAATGAATCCACCTTAGTGATGGTGGCGTTTCCTTCTTGAGGAACCAATGATGTCCTTGAGCTCTTCTATGTCTCTTCCTTGTCTTTGTTGCTCCTCCCTCATTGCTTTTTGATCTTCTCTTATTTCATGAAGGATGATGGAGTGCTCTTGATGTTCCAACCTTAGTTGTCCTATATTGGAACTTAATTCTTCTAGGGAGGTGTTGATGTGCTCCCAATAGTTTTGTGGAGGAAATTGCATTTGAGGCATCTCCGGGATCTCATGGTGATGAGCTTCTTGTGCCTCTTGAGCTCCATGAATGGGCTCTCTTGCTTGCTCCATCTTTTTCTTAGTGATGGGCTTCTCTTCCTTAATGGGAATGTCTCCTTCTATGAAAGCTCCAGCTGAGTAACATAGATGGCAAATAAGATGAGGAAAAGCTAGCCTTGCCATGGGGGATGACTTTTCGACTATTTTATAGAGTTCAAGGGAGATGACTTCATGAACTTCTACTTCCTCCCCAATCATGATGCTATGGATCATGATGGCCCGATCCACAGTAACTTCAGATCGGTTGCTAGTGGGGATGATGGAGCGTTGGATGAACTCCAACTATCCTCTAGCCACAGGCTTGAGGTCCAATCTTCTTAGTTGAACCGGCTTGCCTTTGGAGTCAATCTTCCATTGAGCTCCTTCCACACATATGTCCATAAGGACATGGTCCAACCTTTGATCAAAGTTGACTCTCCTTGTGTAGGGGCGTGCGTTCTCTTCCATGTTTGGCAAGTTGAACGCCAACCTCACATTCTCCGGACTAAAATCTAAGTATTTTCCCTGAACCATTCTAACATAGTTCTTTGGATCCGGGTTCTTACTTTGATCATGGTTCTTGGTGATCCATGCATTGGCATAGAACTCTTGAACCATTAGGATGCCGACTTGTTGGATGGGATTTGTTAGAACTTCCCAACCTCTTCTTTGAATTTCATGTCGGATCTCCGGATACTCATTTCTTTTGAGTTTTAAAGGGACCTCGGGATCACCTTCTTCTTGGCCACAACATCATAGAAGTGGTCTTGATGGGTTTTGGAGATGAACCTTTCCATCTCCCATGACTCGGAGGTGGAAGCTTTTGTCTTCCCTTTTCCTTTTCTAGAGGATTCTCCGGTCTTAGGTGTCATCAATGGTAATGGAAAAACAAAAAGCTTATGCTTTTACCACACCAAACTTAGAATTTTGCTCGCCCTCAAGCAAGAGAAGAAAGAATAGATGAAGAAGAAGAAGAAATGGAGGAGAGGGAGAAGGGGTTGTGTTTCGGCCAAGAAGAGAGGAGAGGGTTGTGTTGTGTGAAAATGAGGAAGAATGGAGGGCTATATATAGGGAAGGGAGGGGGGTAAGGTTCGGCCATTTAGGGTGGGTTGGGTGGGAAATTGATTTTGAATTTTGAAGGTAGGTGGAGTTTATGAGGTAGGATTATGGGGAAGAGTGGATGGATGTGAGTGGTGAAGTGGTGATAGGGAAGAGAGATTGAGGTGATTGGTGAAGAGTTTTGGGGAAGAGTGTTTATGGGATTGTGTGAAAGAGGGGTGAGAAGAAGTGAGTGGAGGTAGATGGGGATCCTGTGGGGTCCACAGATCCTGAGGTGATCCAGTGGGGTCCACAGATCCTGAGGTGCTTAAGGATTTACAACCTTGCACCAAATTAGGCATACAAAATGCCCTTGCACACAACTCTGGGCGTTCAGCGCCAGGTTGGTGCTTGTTCTGGGCGTTGAATGCCCATTTGTAGCCTATTTCTGGCGTTGAACGCCAGAACCATGCTTGTTCTGGGCGTTCAGCGCCAGCTCTCCTCCAGGGTGCATTTCTGGCGTTCGAACGCCCAGATGCTGCCCATTTCTGGCATTCAGCGCCAGAACCATGCTCTGTTCTGGCGTTGAACGCCCAAAACATGCTTCTTACTGGCGTTTAAACGCCAGTAAAGTCTTCCTCCAGGGTGTTTTTGATTCCGTTTTCAATTGTTATATTTGTTTTGTGACTCCACATGATCATGAACCTATAAAGACATATAACTAAGAAAAATATAGTTAGATAAATGAAAATTGGGTTGCCTCTCAACAAGCGCTTCTTTAATGTCAATAGCTTGACAGTGGGCTCTCATGGAGCCTCACAGATGTGCAGAGCTTTGTTGAGACCTCCCAACACCAAACTTAGAGTTTGGATATGGGGGTTTGACACCAAACTTAGAGTTTGGTTGTGGCCTCCCAACACCAAACTTAGAGTTTGACTGTGGGGGCTTTGTTTGACTCTACTTTGAGAGAAGCTTTTTATGCTTCCTCTCCATGGATGCAGAGAGAGATCCTTGAGTTGTAAACACAAGGTTGTCCTTATTTAATTGAAGGATCAATTCTCCTCTGTCCACATCAATCACAGCTCTTGCTGTGGCTAGGAAAGGTCTTCCTAGGATGATGGATTCATCCTCTTCCTTTCCCGTGTCTAGGACTATGAAATCAACAGGGATGTAAAGGCCTTCAACCTTTACTAACACGTCCTCTACTTGTCCATAAGCTTTTTTCTTGAATTTTCTGCCATCTCTAATGAGATTTTAGCAGCTTGCACCCCATAGATTCCCAGTTTCTCTATTACAGAGAGAGGCATGAGGTTTATCCCTGAACCAAGGTCACACAGAGCCTTAAAGATCATGGTGCCTATGGTACAAGGTATTATGAACTTTCCAGGATCCTGTTTCTTCTGAGGCAATGTCAATTGATCCAAATCACTTAGTTCATTGGTGAACAAGGGAGGTTCATCTTCCCAAGTCTCAATACCAAATAATTTGGCATTTAGCTTCATGATTGCACCAAGGAACTTGGCAGCTTGCTCTTTAGTGACATCTTCATTCTCTTTAGAAGAAGAATACTCATCAGAGCTCATGAAGGGCATAAGGAGGTTCAATGGAATCTCTATGGTCTCTAGATGAGCCTCAGATTCCTTAGGTTCCTCAGAGGGAAGCTCCTTATTGATCACTGGACGTCCCAGGAGGTCTTCCTCCTTGGGATTCACGTCCTTCTCCTCTCTTGTGGGTTCGGCCATGGTAATTAATTCAATGGCCTTGCACTCTCCTTTTGGATTTTCTTCTGTATTGCTTGGGAGAGTACTATGAGGGATTTCAGTGATCCTTTTACTCAGCTGGCCCACTTGTGCTTCCAAATTTCTAATGGAAGACCTTGTTTCATTCATAAAACTAACAGTGGCCTTAGATAGATCAGAGACTAAATTTGCTAAGTTAGAGGTATTTTGTTCAGAGTTCTCTGTCTGTTGCTGAGTGGATGATCACCTTCTTTCTATCTGAAGGTTTGAACATCAGCTCTAAGCTTGCTCAGCTTTTGAGGAGGAAAGAACTTGGCTAAGAAAGTCGTGACCAGCTTATCCCAAGAGTTCAGGCTGTCTTTAGGTTGAGAGTCCAACCATATTCTAGCTCTGTCTCTTACAGCAAAAGGGAAAAGCATGAGTCTGTAGACTTCAGGATCTACTCCATTAGTCTTAACAGTATCACAGATCTGCAAGAATTCAGTTAAGAACTGAAAAGGATCTTCATATGGAAGTCCATGAAACTTGCAGTTCTGCTGCATTAGAGAGACTAGTTGAGGTTTCAGCTCAAAATTGTTTGCTCCAATGGTGGGAATGGAGATGCTTCTTCCATGTAAATTGGAATTAGGTGCAGTAAAGTCACCAAGCATTCTCCTTGCATTATTGTTGTTGGGTTCGGCTGCCATCTCCTTTACTTGTTTGAAATTTTCAATAAGGTTGTCTCTGGATTGTTGTAATTTAGCTTCTCTTAGTTTCCTCTTCAGGGTCCTTTCAGGTTCTGGATCAGCTTCAACAAGAATGCTTTTTTCTTTGTCCCTGCTCATAAGAAAGAGAAGAGAACAAGAAAAGAAGAGGAATCCTCTATGTCACAGTAAAGAGGTTCCTTATTGTTAGTAGAAGAAGAAAAGAAGGGAATAAATTCGAACACAGATAGAAGACGGGGTTCGAATTTGGTGAGTGATGTGAGGAAGAGATGTTAGTAGATAAATAAATAAATAGAATAAGATGAGAGAGGGAAAATTTCGAAAATAATTTTTGAAAAAGAGTTAGTGATTTTCGAAAATAGTTTTTGAAAAATGTTAGTAATTTTCGAAAATTTATTTTTTTTAAATCAAAGATTAAAATAATTAGTTAATTAAAAAGAAATTTTGAAAAAGAGGGAAGATATTTTCGAAAATTAGAGAGAGAGAGAGTTAGTTAGGTAGTTTTGAAAAAGATAAGAAACAAACAAAAAGTTAGTTAGTTAGTTGAAACAAACTTTGAAAATTAATTTTTGAAAAGATAAGAAGATAAGAAGATATGATTGAAATTATTTTTGAAAAAGATTTGATTTTAAAAATCACAATTAATGACTTGATTCACAAGAAATCACAAGATATGATTCTAGAACTCAAAGTTTGAATCTTTCTTAACAAGCAAGTAACAAACTTGAAATTTTTGAATCAAAACATTAATTGATGATGTTATTTACGAAAATATGATGTAAAATTAAGAAAAAGCAAATCTAATTTTCGAAATTTTAAGAGAGAAAAAGGGAAAGATATTTTTTTGATTTTTGAATTTTTAATGATGAGAGAGAAGAACATGAAAATGATGCAATGCATGAAATTTTTGGATCAAAACAATGAATGCATGCAAGAATGTTATGAATGTCAAGATGAACACCAAGAACACTATGAAGATCATGATGAACATCAAGAACACATTTTTGAAAAAAAATTTAATGCAAAGAAAACATGCAAGACACCAAACTTAGAAATCCTTAATGCTTAGGCACTAAGAATTCAAGAATGCATATGAAAAATACCATACAACACAAAACAAGAAAACATCAAGATCAAGCAAGAAGACTTACCAAGAACAACTTGAAGATCATGAAGAACACTATGAATGCATGAATTTTCGAAAAATGCAAGATGAATATGCAATTGACACCAAACTTATAACATGACTCAAGACTCAAACAAGAACACAAAAATATTTTTGATTTTTATGATTTTATAATTTTTTGGTATTTTTTTTCGAAAATTATTATGAAAAATAAAAATAAGGATTCCAAAATTTTTAATATGAATTCCAGGAATCTTATGCTCTTTAGTCTAAAGCTCCAATCAAAGGGTCAGGCATAGCTTAATAGCCAGCCAAGCTTTAGTATGTTATTACATCCATTGAGGTGATTAGTTGAAGACCAATCCCAAAGCAGTTTGGGTATGGCTTTACAGCCAGATAGGATTCAACATGTTACCATGAAACACTAGAATTCATTCTTAAAAATTCTGAAGAAAAATATATTTTTGAAAACATTTTTATTTAAAAAAAAAATTTTTTCGAAAACAAAGGAGAAATTTTGAAAGATTTTTTTTTTGAAAACTTTTTGAAAACAAAACAAAAAAAAAATTACCTAATCTGAGCAACAAGATGAACCGTCAGTTGTCCAAACTCGAACAATCCCCGGCAACGGCGCCAAAAACTTGGTATGCGAAATTGTTACTCAGGTTGTGAATTGTTGTTTGAAATTGATTTCCTGGCAATGGCACCAAAAACGGATGCACAGAACCATGGTCTAAACATATCTTCACAACTTCGCATAACTAACCAGCAAGTGCACTGGGTCGTCCAAGTAATACCTTACGTGAGTAAGGGTCGAATCCCACGGAGATTGTTAGCTTGAAGCAAGCTATGGTCATCTTGTAAATCTCAGTCAGGCGGATAATAATTGATTATGGAGTTTTCAAAAATAGATGATAAACTAAGGATAGAAATACTTATGTAATTCATTGGTGAGAATTTCAGATAAGTGTGTAGAGGTGCTTTCGTTCCTCTGAATATCTGCTTTTCCGCTGTCTTCATCCAATCAATCTTACTCCTTTCTATGGCTGGCTTTATGCAAGGGCATCACCATTGTCAGTGGCTACATCCCCTCCTCTTGTGAAAATGGTCCAAGATGCCGTGTCACGGCACGGCTAATCATCTGAGGTTCCCGATCATGCTAGAATAGGATTCACCCTCCTTTTGCGTTTGTCACTACGCCCAGCACTCGCGAGTTTGAAGCTCGTCACAGTCATTCAATCATTGAATCCTACTCGGAATACCACAGACAAGGTTTAGACTTTCCGGATTCTCTTGAATGCCGCCATCAATCTAGCTTACACCACGAAGATTCTGATTAAGAGATCTAAGAGATACTCATTCAATCTAAGGTAGAATGGAAGTGGTTGTCAGGCACGCGTTCATAAGGAATGATGATGATTGTCACGTTTATCACATTCAAGTTGAAGTGCGAATGAATATCTTAGAAGCGGAATAAGTTGAATTGAATAAAAAACGGTAGTACTTTGCATTAATCTTTGAGGAACAGCAGAGCTCCACACCTTAATCTATGGAGTGTAGAAACTCTACCGTTGAAAATACATAAGTGAAAGGTCCAGGCATGGCCGAATGGCCAGCCCCCAAAACATGATCACAGGATCAAAAATACAATCCAAAGATGTCTAATACAATAGTAAAAAGTCCTATTTATAATAAACTAGCTACTAGGGTTTACAGAAGTAAGTGATTGATGCATAAATCCACGGGCTGAGCTTGAATGTTACACGTGCAAAGGCTCTCTCTGGAGTTGAACGCCAGGTTGTAACGTATTTCTGGCGTTCAACTCTGGTTTGTGACTTGTTTCTGGCGTTTTACTCCAGACAGCAGCGTAGAACTGGCGTTCAACGCCCTTTTACGTCATCTAAACTTGACCAAAGTATGGACTATTATACATTTCTGGAAAGCCCTGGATGTCTACTTTCCAACGCAATTGGAAGAGCGCCATTTGGAGTTCTGTAGCTCCAGAAAATCCACTTTGAGTGCAGGGAGGTCAGAATCCAACAGCATCAGCAGTCCTTCTTCAACCTCTGAATCTGATTTTTGCTCAAGTCCCTCAATTTCAGCCAGAAAATACCTGAAATCACAGAAAAACACACAAACTCATAGTAAAGTCCAGAAATGTGAATTTAACATAAAAACTAATGAAAACATCCCTAAAAGTAACTAGATCCTACTAAAAACAATGCCAAAAAGCGTATAAATTGTCCGCTCATCATCTGGGCTGTTTTGGGCATTCAATGCCAGGTTGTAACCTGTTTCTGGCATTGAACTCCAACTTGTAACCTGTTTCTGGCGCTGGACACCAGACTGCAACATGGAACTGGCGTTGAACGCCAGTTTACGTCATCTATCCTTGAGAAAAGTATGGACTATTATATGTTGCTGGAAAGCCCTGGATGTCTACTTTCCAACGCACATAGAAGCGTGCCAATTGGACTTCTATAGCTCTAGAAAATTCATTTCGAGTGCAAAGAGGTCAGAATCCAACAGCATCAGCAGTCCTTTTTCAGCCCGAATCAGATTTTTGCTCAGCTCCCTCAATTTCAACCAAAAAATACCTGAAATTACAGAAAAACACACAAACTCATGGTAAAGTCTAGAAATATGAATTTTGCCTAAAAACTAATGAAAATATACTAAAAACTAACCAAATCATACTAAAAACTATATGAAATTAACCCCAAAAAGCGTATAAAATATCCGCTCATCAACCACGATCTGAAGGCTATGTTCCGGTGGCCTGGTATGAAGAAGGATGTGGCGGAATATGTCTCAAAGTGCCTGACATGTCAAAAGGTGAAAATATAACATCAGAGACCATCGGGGATGGTACAACCACTTGAAATTCCTCAGTGGAAGTGGGTAGGAATTGCAATGGATTTTGTAACCGGTTTACTGAGAACTAGGTTGGGATTTGATGCGATTTGGGTGATCGTGGATCGCTTAACCAAATCCGCTCATTTTCTGCCTATCCGAGTAAACTGTTCTATGGAGGAGTTGGCGAGATTGTACATCAAGGATATAGTAAGGTTGCATGGTGTGCCGTCGAGCATAGTGTCAGACCGTGATCCCCGATTCACTTCAAGGTTTTGGGGAGCTTTCCAAAGAGCTTTCGGTACAAAGCTATGTCTCAGTACCGCATATTATCCGCAAATCGATGGACAGTCGGAAAGGACTATTCAGACGTTAGAAGATATACTGAGAGCATGCGTATTGGATCAACCCGGAAGTTGGGACCGATATATGCCATTGGTGGAATTTGCAAACAACAACAGCTTTCATGCGAGCATTGGGATGGCTCCGTATAAGGCCTTGTATGGACAGAAGTGCCAATCTCCACTTTGTTGGTATGAATCTAGTGAAGCAAGTGTTTTAGGTCCTGATTTAATAGCAGAGACTACTGAGAACATTAAGAAGATTCGTGCAAAGATTCTAACTGCTCAGAGTAGACAGAAGAGTTATGCGGATCAGAGAAGGAAACCGTTAGAGTTTGAAGTGGGAGAGCACATATTCCTTAGAGTTACACCGACAACTGGAATTGGAAGAGCAATCAAGACCAAGAAGTTGAATCCGATGTATATATGACCGTTTGAGATTCTAAGGCGATTCGGGCCGGTGGCATATCAAGTGGCCTTGCCACCTCACCTATCTAACCTACATGATGTATTCCATGTGTCACAACTCCGTAAGTACATGTCGAATGTGGCTCATGTGTTGGAACCTGAATTGGTCGAGTTGAGAGAGAACTTGACTTTTCAAGTGACACCGGTAAGGATTGACGACACCAGTGTAAAGAAGCTGCGAGGAAAGGAAGTTCAGTAGGTTAAAGTTGTTTGGGAGTGAGCATGAGTTGAAGAGCATACTTGGGAATTGGAGTCTGAGATGCGAAAGGATTATCCCGAGCTTTTCTCAGGTAATTCAAATTTTGAGGGCAAAATTTCTTATTTGGTGGAGAGAATGTAAGAACCGCGATTAATCGAACAGGTTAATTAAGTGATTAATTGCCCAAATTTGATTCCGAAATGTTAGAGTGAGAATTTGACGTTTTAAACATCATTTTTGGACTCAGTGGCTCTTTCTGAGTCAGAAACTGTATTTTCTGCGAAAAATCGTGAAAAATCACGAACCGACAGTTGAACCGGTTGAACCGATTCAAGTATGCCCGGTGTTGCTCGAGAGAGAGTTGAAACAGTCAAAAACCTTAGAAAAACACTAGAAATGAAAAACCGGGCGTTAATTTTAAAGGTTTGGCGCGAAGTTGGGCCAAACGGGCTAAAAATGCTAACGGGTTGGACCAGGCCCAAGTTAGGCCCAAGCCCAACATATATAAGGGTTCATTAATGAACCCAATCACTCATAACACACTCAAACACACCCACACATTGCTGAAGAGAAGAAGAAGAGAAACCCCAAGAGCACTATTCATCCCTTCTTCTCTAGGTAATATCTTGAGCTACGATGCTCCGATTTGTGTGCCGTCAATGGCTACGCGTTTCTTGTGATGAGCTCTACAAAACCCACCCAAAAAATTGGTAAGGAAAACTCAAATCCCTCTCAGTTCTTCTCCTCAAAATTTCGGGTATCTAGGGCTTGGGATTAAGTGAGTGTTTGTGATTCTTAGTGTTTAGGTTCGCTCTAATCCTTGCTTAGCTTTGGGTTTTGACATCCAAATCTGTTGAGAAAGGTAAGAGGCTTTGAACTCTTGTGAACTTTTGATTTATGTTGAGCCCTAGATTGATTTTGTGGTGATTTATATGTATATAGCTTGATTATTGTGAGTTTGGAGCTTGTTGGTGCTTGTTGGAGTTACATTGGTGGTTGGATTTTGGTTGAAAGCTCATTTGGTTCATATTAGAAATCGGCCAAGGTATGGTTTCGGTTTCCTCTATGTAGTATATAATATTCATGGACACTTAGGCTAGTGACCTATAGGATAGGATTGGATTTGAATGGTTGATGAATTGTTGGATGTTATTGTATGATGATGTTTGATGAATGATGATTTTTGAATTGATATTGATGTTGATAGTGATGTGATTAGGATGAATGATTTGTGGAGTGGAGGAGTCAATTATGTTGATGAATGTAAAATTGATGTTGACTGATTGGTAATAAAGTTGGAAAAATGCTAATGAGATTTGACTATATATAATATATTAATGTTGCAATTGAGGATGAGGTAAAGTGAAGAAATATGTGGCAAGCTTGGTGTAATGTCATATGGTGTTGATTTTGATGAGAATTGGAGTTTAGAATGGTTTGGTTTGGTCTTGGTTGTGTTTTATAAAGGAATTGTGGAAATTGTGATTTTGGGTAGAAGTTAGTTTTTTGTGAATTTTTTCTGATCATAACTTTTGCCTCGGTTTTCAAAATTGGGTGTAATTTATTTAGAATTAAAGATCTTTGAAAACCCTTTAAATCGATATAAAGTTAGTGAAATTTAGAATTTTGTAGAGGAAGTTATGATCATTCAAAGTTGGTGTTAAAAATATGAAATTCTGCAAAGTTGCAGAATTTTATGATTTTTGATATGTGCGCACGCACAGCCTTGTGCGGACACACAACCTGCGAAAATTTTGATCTGTGTAGACGCACACACCTGTGCGCACACAGAGGTAGGGAAATGCGTTCTGTTTGCAGCGCTAGCATAGCTTGTGCGCGCACATATCTAAGGAAGAATTTCAACCTGTGCGGACGCACACGTTGGGAAGGCCAGTCTATTGGGGGCGCTGGCACAAGTTGTGCGAGTGAACAGATTTTTTAAGTTTTGACACCTGTGCATACACACACCCCTGTGCGTACGCACACATTTTAAAACTCTCAGGAGTGAGCGTGCGCACACCGCTGTGCGGCCGCACGCGCCCTGTTTCTCAAATTTTGCTTTGTTTTCAACTATTCTACCTCCCCAACAAAGTTGTAAGCTTCTATAACACTTTTTTAAGACTTTTGGGCATATTTTTGGATACTTGAAAATGGAAAAGGATTTTAAGGGTCTTAGACGATATTATTTGGAAAATTTAGAAAATAGAGGCCTAGGTTTCTGGCGTACTGAAGGTGGTTTAATATTATGTGGTGAATGGTTGATGAATGAGATGAGGATTAAGGAACTGTTGAGTTCGGAACTGAAATGTGAATGAACAGTGGTTGAAAAGAGTCGAGGGCTCTGAATGAAGTGATGGATTCATCTTGTATTAAAAATGTTTTTAAAAACCAATGCACTACTTTTCATTGAGATTATGAGATGCTATGCGCCCGGCAGGGGCCGAGGTTGGATCCCGCCTGTCGAGGTAGCGGCGGCGGTGTAAGGGCGGTGGTTCGTCCCGCTTGTGCTTAGATGTGTGGCCGGTGGCAATAGATCTCGCTCGCATCCCTTCGAATCATCAGAGCGTACAGGCGCAAAACACTGGATAGTGATCCGAGCACTATATCTCGGGGGTTCCCACACCATGATTTCGAAGGGCAACATCTCCATGGAGATGTGTCGGGTTGGCAGTTGAACTGACAATGGGATATTGATGAGTATTTTGGTGAAAAATAAATTTCCCCCAAAACACACAAATCTAACCGGCAAGTATACCGGGTCGTATCAAGTAATAAAAACTCACGGGAGTGAGGTCGATCCCACAGGGATTGAAGGATTGAGCAATTTTAGCTTAGTGGTTAATTTAGTCAAGCGAATCAAGGTTTGGTTGAGTGTTTTGTGATTTGCAGAAATTAAATTGCATGGAATTAAAGAGAACATGAAATAAATTGCTGAATCTTAAAGAACAAGAAATTAAATAACAGAAACTTAGAATGCAAGAAATATAAATTGCGGAATCTTAAAGTGCAAGAAATGTAAACAGCTGGAATTGTAAAGGGAATTGGGGAATGGATTTGCAGAATTTAAACAAGGAAAAGTTGGATTGCATTAAACAGAAGAGGAAAAGGGAATGGGGATTGAACCTTTTCTTCGTTTGGTTCTTGAGGAGGAGGCCATGGTCACTTGGTTGGTTGAGAAGGAGTGTGAAGAATGTTGGAGAGTTTGATGTGTGTTTGGAGGAAAAAGAAATTAGGACCGGACTTGCTATGACAAGAAATAATGAAGAGAAGTTTAAGTGGTTGGAGTTTAAAGTAAGAGAAATGTTGCACTAAGCTCGTTATGTTGAGGAGTGATGAAGGGAGTGAAGTTTCTAAAGTTGGAGTGATTTGATCATGTGCATGGCTTGAAGGTGGTATGCTTTTAAATGAGCAATGAAGGGTTGGGATGCAATTAGACTTATGGAGATCAAAGGTATGCATGTAAGGATGAATGAAGACAAAGTTTGCTCCTTCCCTTGCCTTTGCCGTGATCATTCTCAAGGAGTGGCAGATTTCTTTCTTGGAGCATGTGATGGGATTTTGTCCTCATGCTATGCTTTCCTTTGTCTTGTCTTTTTCATTGAAGATTCTTTGACCTCCTAGTCATCACAACAAGACAACATACATTAGTCTTATCCAACCGTAGCAAGAGTGTTCTTTTAGTAATACCATGTGAACCATAAATTCTTATATTAATTGAACTGTGACACTCTCTCTTTAAGACACCAAACTTAGTGTTTGGTCATATATAAAGAAAATGAGTATCTTCCTCCAATTAGTGAGATTCAAATATTAAATGTTCATAAGAATTGTTTTCATCATACTTTCTTTTTCTCTTTTCTTTTTTTTTTCATGAAGGATCAATTGTATCCCTAAATCGGTGCATCAAGGTTTGGTGAACACCAAACTTGTTTCTTGTCAAAGGGTACATCACAATCAATGCCTTCATTACCAGAAAAGAATTTTTTTCATTTATAAGATTTTGAAAAACAACAATTGTATGATTATTGATGCATGAGTTTCTACTTTTCATGAAGCTATGTGGACACCAAACTTAGTGTTCGGCCATATGCTTTGTCAAGATGCTCCAAACATGCAAAATGGGATTATTTGTAACATTGGTTTAGTGTGCTTGAAGGTACACCAAACTTAGCATATGTTTCAAAATAGTGCATGCAGTCAATGGACATGTTCATGAAAAGAGAAAAGAATTCATGCTCAATTGATCATAACTTATTGAATTTAAAATGACATGAATCTTAAAGCATGGGTTGCCTCCCATGGAGCGCTCTTTTATTGTCATTAGCTTGACATTGAGGCTTTCTTTTATGGTGGTTGGTGCTTGTAGGGCCTCAATTTGTCTCCTCTGACCGTGATCCTCTTCTTTGTTTTCTGGTGTTCAATTTCAGCATGCTCTAATGATAGTATGTTGCTGACAGTGTAGTAATCCTCAGTTTGTTGATTTGCCCCCAGCTGTTGATATATCAGTTGCACTTTGTCACCTTTGGAAAGCCCCTCTATTGGAATCTTTCTATTCTTCCAGCCCCTTTTTGCTTTGTTTCTGCGTTTCATCTTTCCTTTTGTTGATCTTTCTTTTCTGGCCATAGGCTTTCCTTGGGGGCCTCTCTTTTCAGTGGCTAATACTCTAATACCCTCTTGGGCTTTTTCATCAGTCTGCACAATCCTTAGCATTGGGATGTTGCTGTGACTTTCCTGGTCATTTTTTATATAGTCTTTCTTCTCCTTGCTAAATTGTGCCTCTGGTAATACCTTCAGAGTGACACTCTGGTCATGCATTCTTAGAGTTAATTCCCCTTCCTCTACGTCTATGATAGCTCTAGCAGTGGCCAAGAATGGCCTTCCCAGTATAACAGAGTCACCATCATCATCGTTTGATTCTAGAACCACAAAATCAGCAGGGTAAATAAAACTGTCCACCTTGACCAAAAGATTTT
>NC_029790.2:38001472-38001691 GCF_000816755.2 Arachis ipaensis
GGGGTAGTTGTTTTGAGGTTTTCTGTAGGGGTTTTGGTTAGTCTGCTGCTGGTTGTGATTTTGGTTGCTTCTTGGGTTGTGTTGGTTTGAATTCCTCTGCCATGGTTGTTGGTTTTGGGTATGGTTATCTTCCCATCTGAGGTTTGGGTGGTTCTTCCAGGATGGATTGTATGTATCACCATACACTTCATTTGGTCCTTGGTTGTGCATATACTGTAT
>NC_029790.2:38002300-38009370 GCF_000816755.2 Arachis ipaensis
ATTGAATCCACTCCTTCTAGCTCCATTACTCCTCTCCTTTGTGATGGTTGGCGGCCTCTTTGATGAGCAAATAAATATTGGTTGTTGGACACCATATCAATGAGTTCTTGAGCCTCTTCTGCAGTTTTCATGAGTTGCAAGGAACCTCCAGCTGAATGATCCAAAGCTTCCTGGGATTTCAGTGTTAAGCCTTCATAGAAGTTTTGAAGCTTCTCCCACTCATTAAACATAGCAGGGGGACATTTCCTGATCAGAGCCTTGTACCTCTCCCATGCCTCATAGATGGGTTCGGCCTCCATTTGTGTAAATGTTTGTACCTCAACCTTTAACCTTATAATCCTCTGAGGTGGATAAAATTTGGCAAGAAACTTAGTTACCAAATCATCCCAGTTGTTGATGCTGTCCCTTGGAAAAGATTCCAACCATTGAGTGGCCTTGTCCCTGAGAGAAAATGGGAATAGCATCAGTTTGTAACTGTCAGGGGGCACTACATTAGTTTTGACAGTGTTGCATATCCTCAAGAAAGTGGATAAATGTTGGTGTGCGTCCTCAAGTGGTCCTCCACCAAAAGAGCAATTATTCTGAACCAAAGTGATGAGTTGTGGTTTGAGTTCAAAATTGTTAGCATTGACAACCAAACTCATCAAAGTTGTGCTCAAAATCATGAGATATTCATTCTTTCATAATATGCAACAAATATAGCATAAAACCTCATGAAATGGCATGAATTCATATATGGTTGGTTCAATCAAGGGAAACATGAAAATCTACTCAATTAGCTTGCTTGTAGCTCAAGAAAGTGCATAATTCTAATGAAAACAAGAGAAAAAGACTAGCTAAAATAGGCTAGGATGACTTGTCATCAGATATCACAGCCAGTAGGACAGGCATTCATCATGTTCATTTTCTATCTGTTTGTATGCTTTGCCGACTTGAGATTGTTTGCCTATTTGTATAACATGCCTAATTGCTACTTGAATTAATTGCTTATTATGTTCCTACTTGTGTTTTACTTGCATTGTATATAATTGTGCTTTCTACTGGGATTGAGGAGGTTCGGAAGGCGGAGGCGATAGGATCGCATGGAGGGTAGGCTGATGAAGGCTGTGGGACAGCGGTGTTGGTTTAGATTAGAAACTCCCCTAAGATGTAGTACCCGGTTTATTTATGTTAAGGTTTTATATAATTATGCTTAATTGTTTAGTATGCCTTAAGTTTGAATCTTGTGATGGATATGGAGCTTAGAATTGCCTTTGGCATCCCGGGGTCTTATATCCTACATCACTGGGCACTATTACCATACTGAGAACCTCCGGTTCTCATACCATATTTCTGTTATATTTTTCAAATGCAGGTCGCAACCCACCTCGGTGAGTTGTTTTAGATGGTGACAAAAGCGGAGGATCTTGGATTCTTTTGGAGTCTTTTTGGTTTATTTTGTTTATATGTCTCTCACTTTTGTATTTTGGTTTTGCCTAGAGGCTTGTATTTGAGAGAACAAAACTGTATAAGATGTTTTTACTATCAGGTTTCTGTATGGTCAGTATAAGTCTAGCCGGCTTAAACTTCGCGATTCGTGGCTAGATTTCTTATGATATTACACTATTATACTATTATGTTTGTTTATATCACACCTGTTTCTTGTGCTTTAAGTTAAACGCTTCGTTAGTACATTTTGCGCTTTTAAATCGAAACTTTGAGCTATATCTTTCATCGGGCTTCTAGATTATTATATTATTCCTTATATATATATATATATATGATGACATGTCACCATGTCATGTTTTTCTATGCTTTTTCATACAAAAAATTTATGATTAGTGCTTAAATATTGCATTCTTTGGTGCTTAAATAGTATATTTCTTTGATCTTTTGATTTGATAAACTTTGTAGGAAATAAGAAGAAAAAGAAGCAAAAAGAGCACAAAATAAGGTAAAAAGAAGAAAAGAGGAATTTCGGGCACACTTTGAAGTTGGAGCACATTTTAGAGGCTTAGGCCACACTTTTAAAAGCGTGGCCCATGACCAAATCAAGGAAGAGAAGCATGGCCCAAAGGAAGAAAAACGTGGCTCAAAACAAGGAGCAAGAGCACAAAGCTCTTGCCGAGAGCTTTAGAGCTCTTGTGGAGAGCTTTACTTCAAATAATCAAAAGCCAAGCTCTTGCCAAGAGCTTAAAAGCTCTTGCCCAAGAGCTTTTTCGGGCTTGCCTCAAGGAAAATGAGCATTGGAAGCAAATTTTCTCTAAGTTAAAATATGGGCGCTCACAGCATGACCATGCCTTCTTCAAAGGACTATAACTTGAGCTACAAAAGTCTGATTGATGTGCTTTCAGTTGCGTTGGAAAGCTGACATTCAGAGCTTTCCAACGATATATAGCAATCCATATTTGGCATAGAATTGAGGCACGAGTGGAAGGCATCTTTAAGGGCTAAAAACAAGTAAAAATGAATCAAAGTGCTTCCACCAGGATTCGAAGAGGGATACCAAGGGAAGACACTAGGCGCTACTCTTGTGCCAAGGAAAATGGCCAGCAAATGCTTCACCCAAGACTTGAACCATGGACCTCAAGGACAAGTAAAGCTCTTGGGCAAGAGCTTTTAAGCTCTTGCAAAGAGCTTTGTTCTCTTGTCACAAGGAAGGAACGTGCGCACACTTTGGCAAGGAAGGGAACCAAAGCTCTTGGCCAAAGCTCTTGCCAAGAGCCGAGCTTTCCCCTGGGAGGTGGACCATGGGCCAAAATTCAACCAAAAATTCCAATTAAATTCAATTCTTCACCAAATTGAATTGAGGCCAACCAAACCCATCTCTCTTCAAATCCAAAGCAAGCAAAGCCCACATCATCACTCAAAGGCACAAGAACAAGCTAGAATTAGGATTTTTATTTAATTTGTTTTTCATTTCAATTTCATTTTATTTTGTAAAACGCCTATATAAAGGCATCACTCTCATTTTCAAAAGGGGAGCTCGATTAGAAAAGAGGCTAGCTCCAATAGGGAGTTGTGCACTCTTTAGTTTTCATTTTTCTTTCTTTCATAGTTTTCTTCTCTGTTTTGAAATTTTGGATTGAGATTGGAAGGAATTCTGTTTTCATTCTCCATCTACAACTTCTCTTGTTCTTTTTCTGCAATTTAATCTTCCATTTTCATTTTGCAATTGTTCTTGTTGGATCAAGGAAGGATTTGAGATCTAGACTTGTTTTCTAGTCTCTTCCACTCCTGAGATCTTCAACCTTCTTTTAAATTGCTGCAAATTAAGCATTGCTTTTCTGTCTTTACGATTCTTCAAGGCATTTTACTCTTCTGTTTAAATCTGTTGCATGATTTTGCATCTTTTACTTCTCTGTTTGATTGCTATTTACACTTTCCTGTTGAATTTTACATTTCCAGCACCCACTCCCCTTTATATTTCATCAATTTACATTTCTTGTCATTTAAGATTTTTGCAATTTACATTTCTTGCTCTTTAAGTTTCTGTCCAATTTACTTTCTGCAATTTATAATTTCTTGTCATTTACTTTCTGCTGCTTTAATTGTCACTCAAATCACTCAATGTTAGCTTGACTAAACTAATCACCCACTAAAGTTGCTTGATCCATCAATCCCTGTGGGATCGACCTCACTCTAAGTGAGTTTTACTACTTGATACGACCCGGTACACTTGCCGGTTAGTTTTGGGTGTTTTGGAAAATTCGTTTTTCCACAAAAATACAATCTAATTTTTGGCGCCGTTGCCGGGGATTGATTTAGATCAACAATGATTAAGTGGGTGAGAAGTCTAGATCAAGCATTTTCTTTATTTTTGTTTTCTATTTTAAATTGAAACCAAGGTGTTTGAGTTTTTGCCTCACTAAGAAATTCTCATCTCTGATATGAGTAATTTCAATTTTTCTTGGTGTTGTGTTTTCCAAAATTCAAATTGAGTTCAACTCATCTTATGATCAAACAAATTTTATGGGATATTACCCACCATCACCAATCTCTAATGGTGGCTGGGAATATCACCAAGAAAATACAAATTCTAAGCAATCCATGGAGATTTGCTTCAAAGACACAAGATGAGCAAGAGAATCATATGGGATATTTTCCTCCACCACAAAATGATGCAAGTCATTATTCTAATGGTGGCTGGGAGTATCACCAAGGAATGAAAGAGCATCCACCCTCACGTCCCAGTTTCTCATTTGAAAGATCTTCATCACTTGATTATGCCTCAACACAAAGTTTCCTCCAAAATCCATACAAGTCATCACATCAATCACACAACTCATTCCACACCCCTCAACACAACTTCACCATAATACATACATGTCACCAAAATTATTCTCAACCTTCATCTCTTGAACCAATAGATGAGGATTACCTTCAAGCCATTAAAATACACAGAAAGCTCGTGGAAAGATACACAAAATCCCCATCCTGGAAAGAAATCGTCTTCAAGAAGATGAATGGGCCCTTAGAACAAACAAGGGGGAACTTAAAATCATCAAAAATTAAGGATGAAGACCAATTAATGGATGTGAAGGATAAAGTGGAAGAGCAAGATGAGGAGGCTACTGCATCAATTTCAATGAAGAATGAGATGGTTGAAAATGAAACTGCACTTGAGGTGACAAGGGAACATGAAGACTCCCAACTCTCACAAACCTCCCTGACTCAAAAACTCTCAACAATTGAATCTGTGATTGAAAAATATGAAGAGGAGATGAAGAAATGTTGGGAAGATCAAGAAACCTCCTCAATGAAAAAGCTATTAAGTCAAATGTTGAGTGCAAAGGAGGAAGTAGAAGAGCAAGAAAGTGAGAAAGACAACCAAAGAATTCCAAACTCAAGTGAAACAGAGAAGTACATAGAGGAAAAGCTCATGGAACCACCAATTCAAAAGGCTCTGGATGAATACAACACTCCAATAATCACACAGCAACCAAGTTTTGAATTCAAGGAAGTGAAGGCAACTAGCAAGAGCACCAATTCTGTCCCTAATCCAGCAAGCAAGATCAATCAAGCCATTTGTAAAAGGAAACTTGCTGAGGAAAGGCCAAGGCAAGGGACACGAGCTGAATCTTCCCCCCCCCTTGAGGTCATTCCTCTTAACAAACTGGAAGAAGAGGAAGAAAGTGAACAACATGTCAACCGTAGGTATAATTTCTCTTCTCTGCTTTGTTTTCGTTCTTTGTTTTGTTTAAATTCAATAAATTGGCATATGGTTACATTCTAAGTTTGGTGTTGCCTTGCAACAAATTATTTTCAATCTTTTTGGATGATTGCATCAAATCAAAAATGAAAGTGACACACCAAGATTCTAAGTTTGGTGTGCCACTAATTTTCTATGCAATTCATTCAAGCAACACTACTTGTCTGCATAATCATAATGCCTCTGCAGTTTTATTTTTCTCTTTTAATTTGACACTTTTTCATTCTACTTTCTTTAGTCATTTTTCTTTGTTTTAAATGCTTTCATTTTAGTTTTCTTATTTACTGTGTTTGTTAATACATCACCAAGAGAGCTTTATTCATGACAGATTCTTGACTTGGTGATTGTACTTAACAAATAACAGTTTCATTTGCTTAGTTTTAATTCAAATAAATTGACATGTGGTTGCATTCTAAGTTTGGTGTTGCTATGCAACAAAATTTGGTTCTAATAGTTACAAGATACTTGCATCAATTCCAAGTGAAAGTGTCACACTAAGTTTGGTGTGCCACTTATTCTTTATGCAGAATGAATAAAGCATAGCTTGAATCTTAATTTGTAACATATTGCCATGCCATTATGACTACCAACTTGAGTTTTGTAAAGCTTAAAGCAGTAAAGTATCATGATCATAAACAAACAAGGAATTAAAGAAGAGTTTAGCATGTGCATGTAAGTTTTGGAAAGCTAGTATGATTAATTGTTGCTCAATTGCATTGGATTTTATTTAATTGAAGTTTTCATCTAGTACATTTTGTGAAATCTTTTGAAAATCATAAAAACCTTGAAGAAGTAAATACAAATTGAGGCAAAAAAAAAAGAAAGAAAAAGGGAAAGAATGAGAAAGCTGAAGGCTCTGAGTACCAATGACAATATGTTAAGTACTTGTGGTGTTTATGTATCAAGCCAAATGCTTGAAAACAAAACACTTAGAAGTCAAGGCTAGGCTCAAGTGCAAAAGCACTCCCTCAAAGCTCAAGGTTCTGAGCATCAATGATTAGAGAGTCAAGAAAAGAAAAGAAAAATGAGCTTAATGAAGTCCTCTAATTCAAATGCTTGTGGTGCTTATGTATCAAGTGGTAATACTTGAAAACAAAGCATTTAGAATCGTAGCTTTGTTATTAACTCATGGGGCAAAGCACCCAAAAGGAGAAGCTAATAAGAAAATCAAAAGCTTGTTTCAAGGGAAAATTATAAGGAAAAAGATTTCATAAATTGAGTTAGATAGAAGCATCAATCATTTATATTTCTTTTGTGATTGTAGCATGCATAAGAAACTAGCCTACCATGAACATTAACTTGCTATTCTTCTTACCTTGGATTGTCAATCTTAATTGCATGATTCTTTTCTTGCTTGGGGACAAGCAAGGTTTAAGTTTGGTGTTGTGATGACATGTCACCATGTCATGTTTTTCTATGCTTTTTCATACAATAAATTTATGATTAGTGCTTAAATATTGCATTCTTTGGTGCTTAAATGGTATATTTCTTTGATCTTTTGATTTGATAAACTTTGTAGGAAATTTACTTCAAATAATCAAAAGCCAAGCTCTTGCCAAGAGCTTTTTCGGGCTTGCCTCAAGGAAAATGAGCATTGGAAGCAAATTTTCTCTAAGTTAAAATCTGGGCGCTCACAGCATGACCATGCCTCCTTTAAAGGGCTATAACTTGAGCTACAAAAGTCCGATTGATGTGCTTCCAGTTGCGTTGGAAAGCTGACATTCAGAGCTTTCCAACGATATATGGCAATTCATATTTGGCATAGAATTGAGGCACGAGTGGAAGGCATCTTTAAGGGCCAAAAACAAGCAAAAATGAATCAAAGTGCTTCCACCAGGATTCGAAGAGGGATACCAAGGGAAGACACTAGGCGCTACTC
>NC_029790.2:38009462-38029791 GCF_000816755.2 Arachis ipaensis
AGCTAGAATTAGGATTTTTATTTAATTTGTTTTTCATTTCAATTTCATTTTATTTTGTAAAAAGCCTATATAAAGGCATCACTCTCATTTTCAAAAGGGGAGCTCGATTAGAAAAGAGGCTAGCTCCAATAGGGAGTTGTGCACTCTTTAGTTTTCATTTTGCTTTCTTTCTTAGTTTTCTTCTCTGTTTTGAAATTTTGGATTGAGATTGGAAGGAATTCTGTTTTCATTCTCCATCTGCAACTTCTCTTGTTCTTTTTCTGCAATTTACTCTTCCATTTTCATTTTGCAATTGTTCTTGTTGGATCAAGGAAGGATTTGAGATCTAGACTTGTTTTCTAGTCTCTTCCACTCCTGAGATCTTCAACCTTCTTTTAAATTGCTGCAAATTAAGCATTGCTTTTCTGTCTTTACGATTCTTCAAGGCATTTTACTCTTCTGTTTAAATCTGTTGCATGATTTTGCATCTTTTACTTCTCTGTTTGATTGCTATTTACACTTTCCTGTTGAATTTTACATTTCCAGCACCCACTCCCTTTATATTTCATGCAATTTATATTTCTTGTCATTTAAGATTTTTGCAATTTACATTTCTTGCTCTTTAAGTTTCTGTCCAATTTACTTTCTGCAATTTATAATTTCTTGTCATTTACTTTCTGCTGCTTCAATTGTCACTCAAATCACTCAATGTTAGCTTGAATAAACTAATCACCCACTAAAGTTGCTTGATCCATCAATCCCTGTGGGATCGACCTCACTCTAAGTGAGTTTTACTACTTGATACGACCCGGTACACTTGCCGGTTAGTTTTGGGTGTTTTGGAAAATTCGTTTTTCCACAAAAATACCATCAATATATATATATATATATATAATGTATGAGCTTAGAACTATCGTAAGCTCTGCTTAACTTTTGCTTTACGACGCGAGGTAAAGCTTAGGCTAATTAGGGTATTACATATCTCAAGATCCCAAACTTTGTTTTTGCATCCGTCTTCTAGTTGATTACCAAGGTTCTATCCGGGTGACAAGATGTCAAAATTCTCTTTTAATTGTCAAACCATCTTCTTAGATCCATTGAATCAAGCATTGTGCCAGCCTTGGAACTCCAACCTTGAGGTTTCAACCCTAATGAGCCTTGACTTATGTCGCTAACCACTAACCATCTCTCTCTTACTCATCAATCCACAAAGAGCCCTAAATTGCCCATTCGTTTCTAGCAAACCGTATTCAAGTGGACCAATAAAGTTGAAGGATAACATTTTTACCCACTCAAATGGTGTGTTGGATGGTGACTTAGCAAGGAATATTTCCAATGGATGTGCTATGGTTGTTCCCTCTCCCTTTGACTTTTTGATGAGCGGATAATTTATACGCTTTTTGGCATTATTTTTACATAGTTTTTAGTATGATTTAGTTAGTTTTCAGTATATTTCTATTAGTTTTTTAATAAAAATCATATGTCTAGACTTTAATATGAGTTTCTGTGTTTTTCTGTGATTTCAGGAATTTTCTGGCTGAAATTCAGGGACTTGAGCAAAAATCTGATTCAGAGGCTGAAGAAGGACTGCAGATGCTGTTGGATTCTGACCTCCCTGCACGCAAAGTGGATTTTCTAGAGCTACAGAAGTCCAAATGGCACGCTCTCAATTGCTTTGGAAAGTAGACATCCAGGGCTTTCCAGCAATATATAATAGTCCATACTTTGCCTGAGTTTAGATGACGCAAACTGGCGTTTAACGTCAGCTTTCTGCCCTATTCTGGAGTTAAACGCCAGAAACAGGTTGCAAATTAGAGTTAAACACCAGAAACAGGTTACAACCTGGCGTTTAACTCCAAAAAGAGTCTCTACACATGAAAGCTCAATGCTCAGCCCAAACACACACCAAGTGGTCCCGGAAGTGGATTTCTACATCATTTACTCATTTCTGTAAACCCTAGTAACTAGTTTAGTATAAATAGTACTTTTTACTATTGTATTTACATCTCTGGAGGTTTAGTTCTTAGATCATGGAGGCTGGCCATTCAGCCATGTCTAGACCTTGTTCTTATGTATTTTCAACGGTAGAGTTTCTACACACCATAGATTAAGGTGTGGAGCTCTGCTGTTCCTCATGAATTAATGCAAAGTACTATTATTTTTCTTTTCAACTCAAGCCTATTTCTTCTCTAAGATATTCATTCGCACACAAGAACATGATGAATGTGATGATTATGTGACACTCATCACCATTCTCACTTATGAACGCGTGCCTGACAAACACTTCCGTTCTACGTGAAAGCAAGCTTGAATGCATATCTCTTAGCCTCCTGATTTACGATCAGAGTCTTCGTGGTATAGGCTAGAATTATTGGCGGCCATTCTTGAGATCCGAAAGGTCTAAACCTTGTCTGTGGTATTCTGAGTAGGATCTGGGAAGGGATGGCTGTGACGAGCTTAAAACTCGCGAGGGCTGGGCGTAGTGACAGACGCAAAAGGATTACTGAATCCTATTCCAGTATGATCGAGAACCGACAGATGATTAGTCGTGCGGTGACAGCACATTTTGGACCATTTTCACTGAGAGGACGGGATGTAGCCATTGACAACGGTGATGCCCTACATAAAGCTTGCCATAGAAAGGAGTATGAATGATTAGATGAAGACAGTAGGAAAGCAGAGGTTTAGAAGGAACAAAAGCATCTCCATACGCTTATCTGAAATTCTCACCAATGAATTGCACAAGTATCTCTATCCCATTTTATATTTTAATTTAACTATCAATTCACCATAACCATTTGAATCCGCCTGACTGAGATTTACAAGATGACCATAGCTTGCTTCAAGCCGACAATCTCTGTGGGATCGACCCTTACTCACGTAAGGTTTATTACTTGGACGACCCAGTGCACTTGCTGGTTACTTGTGCGAATTTGTGACAAAGAACTAAGATTATGAACGTGCGTATAAAGTTTTCAGTGCCGTTACCAAGGAATGAACGATCACGATTTCGTGCACCAAGTTTTTGGCGCCGTTGCCGGGGATTGTTTGAGTTTGGACAACTGACGGTTCATCTTGTTGCTCAGATTAGGTAATTTTATTTTAATTTTAAATTTTTATTTTTATTCTTTTTATTTTCGAAAAATTTTCAAAAAAAAATATAAATTATTCTATGGCTTCAGAATTTTTAAGAATGAATTCTAGAGTTTCTTCATGATCTGTTGAAGCCTGGCTGGCTGTCAAGCCATGTCTAAATTTTTGGACTGAGGCTTCCACTTATCATGGCAAGAGTCCTTGGACTCTCAGTTAATCAGCTATTATATGCTTGATTTGTATCTGCTGAAGCTTGGCTGGCCATTGGCCATGTCTAGTATTTTGGACCGGAGCTTTCACTGAAAGCTTGGCTGGCTAGTGAGCCATGTCTAATTCCTGGACCGGAGCTTTAGACTAACATTGCATGATTCCTGGAATTCGCATTAAAAATTTTGAAATCCTTGATTTTCTTTTTCCAATTAATTTTCGAAAAAAAATACCAAAAAAATTTTACAAAATCACAAAAAACCAAAAATAATTTTGTGTTTCTTGTTTGAGCCTAGTGTCAAGTCATAAGTTTGGTGTCAATTGCATGTTTATCTCTTTCTTGCATTTTTCGAAAATTCATGCATTGCATTCTTCATGATCTTCAAGTTGTTCTTGATGAATCCTCTTGTTTGATCTTCATATTTTCTTGTTGTGTGTTGCATCTTGTTTTTCATATGCATTCTTGCATTCATAGTGTCTAAAAATTAAAAAATTTCTAAGTTTGGTGTCTTGCATGTTTTCTTTTCTTGAAAATTTTTCAAAAATAAGTTCTTGCTGTTCATCATGATCTTCAAAGTGTTCTTGGTGTTCATCTTGACATTCATAGTGTTCTTGCATGCATCATTTGTTTTAATCCAAAATTTTCATGCATTGAGTCTTTTTGATGTTTTTCTCTCTCATCATTAAAATTCAAAAATAAAAAAAAATATCTTTTCTTTTTTTCACTCATAAAATTCGAAAATTTGAGTTGACTTTTTCAAAAAATTTTAAAATCTAGTTGTTTCTTATGAGTCAAATCAAATTTTCAATTTAAAAATTCTATCTTTTTCAAAAATCAAATCTTTTTAAATTTCTTTTTCAAATCTTTTTCAAAATAAATTTCAAATCATATCTTTTTAAAACCATATCTTTTCAAAATCATATCTTTTCAAAATATCTTCTAACTTCATATCTTTTTAAAATTAATTTCAAAATCTTTTTCAAAACCACCTAACTATTTCTCTCTCCTAATTTTCGAAAATCACCTCCCTCTTTTTCAAAAATCTTTTTTAATTAATTAATTGTTTCTTCTAACTTTTTCAAATACTAATTAATAAATAAAATAAAAACAAAAATATTTTTCTTTTTTTTTCTTCTTCTAATTTTCGAAATTCTCTCCCCCTCATCTCTTTCTAATTATTTTATTTATCTACTAACACTTCTTTTCTTCTTAAAAATTCGAACTCTCTCCCTCTTTCTGTGTTCGAATTCTTTTTCTTCTCCTCTACTCACATAAAGGAACCTCTCTACTGTGGCAAATAGGATCCCTATTATTTTTTGTTCTCTTCTTTTTCATATGAGCAGGAATAAGGACAAGAACATCCTTGTTGAAGCTGATCCTGAACCTGAAAGGACTCTGAAGAGGAAGCTAAGGGAAGCTAAAGCACAACTCTCTGGAGAAAATCTGACAGAAATTTTCAAAAAAGAATGAGACATGGCCGAAAATAATAATAATAGTGGAGATGCAAGGAAGATGCTTGGTGACTTTACTGCACCAAATTCTAACTTACATGGAAGAAGCATCTCAATCCCTGCCATTGGAGCAAATAATTTTGAGCTTAAGCCTCAATTAGTTTCTCTGATGCAACAGAATTGCAAGTTTCATGGACTTCCATCAGAAGATCCTTTTCAGTTCTTATCTGAATTCTTGCAGATCTGTGATACTGTTAAGACCAATGGGGTTGATCCCGAGGTCTACAGGCTTATGCTTTTCCCGTTTGCTGTAAGAGACAGAGCTAGATTATGGTTGGACTCTCAACCTAAAGATAGCCTGAACTCTTGGGATAAGCTGGTCACAGCTTTCTTAGCCAAGTTCTTTCCTCATCAAAAGCTTAGCAAGCTTAGATGGATGTTCAAACCTTCAAACAGAAAGAAGGTGAATCCCTCTATGAAGCTTGGGAGAGATACAAGCAACTGACCAAAAAGTGTCCTTCTGACATGCTTTCAGAATGGACCATCCTGGATATATTCTATGATGGTCTGTCTGAATTATCAAAGATGTCATTGGACCATTCAGCAGGTGGATCCATTCACCTAAAGAAAATGCCTGCAGAAGCTCAGAAACTCATTGACATGGTTACAAATAACCAGTTCATGTACACTTCTGAAAGGAATCCTGTGAGTAATGGGACGCCTCAGAGGAAGGAAGTTCTTGAAATTGATACTCTGAATGCCATATTGGTTCAGAATAAAATATTGACTCAGTAAATTAATATGATTTCTCAGAGTCTGAATGGATTGCAAGCTGCTTCCAACAGAACTCAAGAGGCATCTTCTGAGGAAGAAGCTTATGATCCTGAGAACCCTGCAATAGCAGAGGTGAATTACATGGAGGAACCCTATGGAAATACCTATAATCCCTCATGGAGAAATCATCCAAATTTCTCATGGAAGGATCAACAAAAGCCTCAACAAGGCTTTAATAATAGTGGAAGAAACAGGTTTAGCAATAGCAAGCCTTTTCCATCACCCATTCAGCAACAAACAGAGAATTCTGAGCAGAATACATCTAGCTTAGCAAATATAGTCTCTGAGGCTCATCCGATGAGGATGAATCCATCATCCTTGGAATACCCTTCCTAGCCATAGTAAGAGCTGTGATTGATGTGGACAGAGGAGAATTGGTCCTTCAACTGAATGAGGATAACCTTGTGTTTAAAACTCAAGGATCTCCTTCTGTAACCATGGAGAGGAAGCATGAAAAGCTTCTCTTACTGTAGAGTCAACCAAAGCTCCCACAGTCAAACTTTAAGTTTGGTGTTGGGAGGCCACAACCAAACTCTAAGTTTGGTGTTGGGAGGTCCCAACAATGCTCTAAACATCTGTGAGGCTCCATGAGAGCTCACTGTCAAGCTATTGACATTAAAGAAGCGCTTGTTGGGAGGCAACCCAATGTTCTTTAATTATATCTATTTATTTTCTATTGTTATTTTATGTTTTTTTAGGTTGATGATCATGTGGAGTCACAAAAACTACTGAAAAATCAAAAATAGAATGAAAAACAGCTTTAAAAATAGCTCACCCTGGAGGAAGAACTTATTGGCGTTTAAACGCCAGTAAGAAGCATCAAACTGGCGTTTAACGCCAGAAAGAAGCATCAATCTGGCGTTAAACGCCAGAAACAAGCACCAAGCTGGCGTTTAATGCCAGAAACAAGCATCATCCTGACGTTAAACGCCAGAAACAGGCTACATTTGGGCGTTTAACACCAAAACCAAGCAGCAAGCTGGCGTTTAACGCCAGACATGCATACTAAGGGCTTTTTACACGCCTAATTGGAGCAGGGATGTTAAGTCCTTGACCCCACTGGATTTGTGGACCCCACTGGATCTGTGGACCACACAGGATCCCCTCAGGATCTGTGGACCCCACAGGATCCCCATCTTTTCTTCTCTCCTCTTCACACCTTTTCATAACTCTCTTCCCCAAATACCCTTCACCAATCACCTCAATCCCTCTTCCCCATCACCTCTGCACCACTCACATCCATCCTCTCTTCCCCAAAAACCCCACCTACCTCCAAAATTCAAACTCTTTTCCCTCCCAAACCCAACCCTAATGGCCGAACCCTAAACCTTCCCCCACTCCTATATAAACCCCTCATTCCTTCCTCATTTTCACAACACAACCCTTTCTTCTTCCCCTTGGCTGAATACACACCTTTCTCCCTCTCCTCCATTTTTCTTCTTCTTCTCCTTCTTTCTTTCCTCTTTTGCTCGGGGACGAGCAAACATTTTAAGTTTGGTATGGTAAAAGCATTGCTTTTTGTTTTTCCATAACCATTAATGGCACCTAAGGCCAGAGAAACCTCAAGAAAGAGGAAAGGGAAGGCAATTGCTTCCACCTCTGAGTCATGGGAGATGGAGAGATTCATCTCAAAGGTCCATCAAGACCACTTCTATGAATTTGTGGCCAAGAAGAAAGTGATCCCTGAGGTTCCTTTCAAGCTCAAAAAGAATGAGTATCTGGAAATCCAACATGAGATCCGAAGAAGAGGTTGGGAAGTTCTCACCAACCCCATTCAACAAGTCGGGATTTTAATGGTTCAAGAGTTCTATGCAAACGCATGGATCACTAGGAACCATGATCAAAGTGTGAACCCGAATCCAAAGAATTGGCTTACAATGGTTCGGGGGAATTACTTAGATTTCAGTCCGGAAAATGTAAGATTAGTGTTCAACTTGCCAATGATGCAAGAAAACGCACGCCCCTACACTAGAAGGGTAAACTTTAATCAAAGGTTGGACCAAGTCCTCATGGACATATGTGTAGAAGGAGCTCAATGGAAAGTTGACTCAAAAGGCAAGCTGGTTCAATTGAGAAGACTGGACCTTAAGCCTGTAGCTAGAGGATGGTTGGAGTTTATTCAACGCTCAATTATTCCTACTAGCAACCGGTCTGAAGTTACTGTAGACCGGGCCATCGTGATCCATAGTATCATGATTGGGGAGGAAGTGGAAGTTCATGAGATTATACCTCAAGAACTCTACAAGGTGGCTGACAAGTCCTCCACTTTGGCAAGGTTTGTGATGCCAGGGCATTTTGGCCAGTTTCACTGACCTTTTCTTTACTATTTTAGGGTAGTTTCATGCATTTTCTTAGGAAATAAGCAAGTTTTGGGTAGAATTTCACTTACATCTTGATTCAAGAAAACATTGTGCACTTTACATGATTTCATGAGAATTATGCATGAATTAAATGACAAATTGGATGATGCATGTCTCATGACTTGGATTAGAACTTTGATGCACTCTACTGCTTGATTTCAGGACAAAGAAAGCAAGGAAGAACCACGTTAATAGCCACGTTAGTCTAACTAACGTGACCACTAACGTGGAAAGAGAGCTAGCTTGCAACGTTAATGAGAAAAGTAATCGCCAATAATGTCCTCGAAGCCATCATAGCCCACGTTAAGAGCCACGTAAACTAAGTTAACGTGAACTCTAACGTGGAAGAAGAAAATGAAGCCAACGTTAGTGACACTCACCTTTGTCACTAACGTTGAACTAAGCTCATACTGGCCACATTAAGAGCCACGTTAACTCAATTAATGTGGACTCTAACGTGAGGAAGCAAAAGAATGGCCAACGTTAGTAACACTCACCTTTGTCACTAACGTTGGACTAAGCCACTTTGAGCCACGTTAGTTGCCACGTTAACTTAGTTAACGTGGACTCTAACGTGGAGGGAGCAAAGAATCGCCAACGTTAGTGACACCCACCTTTGGCACTATTGTTGGAATGAGCCACTATGAGCAACGTTAACTCCCATGTTAACTTAGTTAACGTGGAAGCTAACGTGGAGGAAAGAATGATGAGCCAACGTTAGTGACACTCACCTTTGTCACTAACGTTAGAGATGGCTATCACTACCACGTTAGAAGCCACGTTAACATAGTTAACGTGAACTCTAACGTGGGAAGTAGGGGCGCTTTGGAATGTTAGTGACAAAGGTAAGTGTCACTAACGTTCTCGAAGATTTGGCAAGCCTACATTAAAGGTCACGTTAGCCACACTAACGTGAACTCTAACATAGGGGGAAGGGAGGACTCTCAACGTTATTGGAAAAGGTAAGTCCCAATAACGTGTGCGAAGGACCAAGAGGCAACGTTAGTGGTCACGTTGGTACCACTAACGTTGAAGTTAACGTAGATCATCCCTGGGTTAGGAACGTTAGTGAAAAAGGTGATTGTCACTAACGTTCTCGAACCCACACTTTCACTTAACGTTAACGCCACTAACGTCCTAAGCTAAAGTCCCTGCCTGCTTCACACTTTCTCTCTGCAAGTAAAGCTAAGCCCACTGAAGAGGATAACTGCTTCAAACTCAAGATCCAAAGGCCCATATCCAAGACTTGAAGAACCAACTAGAAGATCAGAAGATTAGTATATATAGAGAGAACTTTGAACCAGAAGGAGTTTTTGGACATTATTAGAATTACTCTCTGTATTTTACTTTCTCTGCACTTCTAGTTTAACTTTCAAAATGTACTCTTCATCTTTGCTTTCATTTCTCAGAGCTATTAACAACTAAACCCCTTTCATTGGGTTTGATCTAATTTGAGAGATTGAATTACCAAGGAATTGGAATTCAATCACTTAAGATTGCCAAGGAGATCAATGAATGCATTGCTTGAGGAAGAGATAAAAATGAACTTGATTCGGAGAATGCAACATCTCCTAAGCCCAATGAATTCTCCATTTCTGATCTTACCCATTCTCTTTACTTTATGCCATTTACTTTCATGCTAAACTTCCCTTCCCCATTTAAGATTCTGCAATTTACCTTCCGTCATTTATTTTCTGTAATTTACTTTCCCGCCATTTAATTTCCTGCAATTCTCAACCAAATTTTTGCTTAGCTCAACTAGAACATTCTTCCAATTAAAGTTTCTTGACCAATCAATCCCTGTGGGATTCGACCTCACTCTATTGTGAGCTTTTACTTGACAACAATTCAGTATACTTGCCGAGGGAGATTTGTTAAAGGACAAATTTCCATGCATCAAGTTTATGGCGCCGTTGCCGAGGATTGATTTTGTATCAACAATGATTAAATTGGTGGATAACTAGATTTAGCATTTGTTTTTATTTTGTTGGATTTAAGTTCATTTGAGTAATTTACTTTCTGTTTGGCTATTTTCTTCCCTTTCCCCTACCCATTTTCTTAGTTGTTTACAGTTCAGTCACTAACCCACTAACTGTTTGATATATTGCATCACTCACACTAACAGCATTTCTGTAGAAATTACTGTCTGCATCTATCTCTCTTGCTTGTGCCTTGTTGGTTGTATGACAGGTAGAAGAAGCGGGGCTTCAACTTCCTTTGATTCTGAACCTGAGAGGACCTTTCTTAGATTAAGGAGGGAAGCAAGAGGAAAGAAAGTAGTTGGTGCTGAGGAAGAGGAAGAGTACTTTGAACCAGACATGGATGAGAATGTGGAAAACCATCATGAAGAAGAGGCTCACAACCATGGCAGAGAAGGTCCAGCGCATCAGGCTGGGCAAGAGAGAAGAGTTCTGGGTTCTTACATCAACCCAAACCCAGGAAACTGTGGGAGTAGCATCCAAAGGCCAACCATACATGCCAACAACTTTGAACTAAAGCCACAGCTCATCACCCTTGTTCAAAACAATTGTTCATTCGGAGGAAGTGTCCAAGAAGACCCCAATCAACATCTAACCACCTTCCTGAGGATATGCGATACTGTGAAGTCTAATGGTGTTCATCCTGACACTTATAGACTACTTCTGTTTCCCTTCTCACTCAAGGACAAAGCATCTAAAAGGCTGGAATCCTTTTCAAAGGAGAGTTTAGCAACCTGGGAAGATGTGGTAAACAAGTTCTTGGCAAGATTCTATCCTCCTCAATGGATCAACAGGTTGAGAGCTGAGGTACAAACATTCAGGCAGCAGGATAGTGAGACTCTATATGAAGCATGGGAGATGTTTAAGGACTTGACAAGAAGATACCCACCATATATGTTCAATGAATGGGTGCAGTTGCACATTTTCTATGAAGGCCTTTCGTATGAATCAAAGAAGGCAGTAGACCACTCATCCGGGGGATCTCTGAACAAGAAGAAGACCATTGAAGAAGCCATAGATGTCATTGAGACTGTAGCTGAGAATGACTATTTCTATGCCTCTGAAAGAGGCAACACTAGAGGAGTGATGGATCTAAACAACGTGGATGCACTGCTAGCTCAAAATAAGATGATTACCAAGCAATTAGCTGACCTCACCAAGAAGATGGAGAGGAATCAAGTAGCAGCAATCACCACTTCAGCAGCAACCCAAGAAGGAGTGAATGAAGAAGCAGAGGGTGATCAGGAACAAGCCAACTACATAGGAAATTCACCTAGGCAGCACCATGACCCATACTCCAAAACATATAATCCTGGTTGGAGGAACCACCCAAACTTTGGGTGGGGAAATCAATAAGATCAAGGCCAAGATCAGAGACGCCACAACCCCAGCAACAATGCAACTCACCAACATTCCACACAGAGATCATATCAGCACCCACCTAACAACACACCTCAACATCCATACCAAAGTCAAAATGGCCCTTCTCATCCTTCCAATCTCAACTCTCCATCATCGGAAGAAAGACTATCAAGGATTGAGACTCTACTTGAAGGCATATGCAAGGAGATTCAAGATAACAAGGTGTTCAAAAAGGAGGTGCGAGCCAATATCAAGAATCAGGGAGACACCATCAAGAAGCTAGAATTTCAAGTGGGATACCTATCTGAGAAGATTCCCAAACCTACTAATAGCTTCCCAAGTGACACAGAGAAAAATCCAAGAGGTGAAGCAAAGAAAGTCAGATGGGAAGATTACAAGATGGTTACTATAAGTGATAAGGAGACTGAGGAAGAGCTGAACAGACCATCAGAACAATCTGAAGATTCATCAGTAGGAAAGCAGGAAGAGAATCCTCAGGAAACCACAATTACGCAGAAAGAGTTGCTGAGGCTCTATGCACCCTTTCCCCAATTACTAAATGGTGGTGTAGAGAAGAGAATATACTCAAGGTTTCTTGACATATTTGCATCCCTCCATGTGAACATACCATTCATCAAGGCTCTCCAACAAATGCCCTCATACATCAAGTATATGAAGGAGCTGCTGACCAGGAAAAGCTCACTCAAGGGAGGACAAACCATAGTGATGAACAAGGAGTGCAGTGCTCTCATTCAACCAGAGCTGCCTACAAAAAGGAAGGACACAAGGAGTTTTCACATCCCCTGTGCCATAGGAAAAATAATGTTTGACAAAGGACTCTGTGATCTGGGAGCAAGCATCAACTTAATGCCTTTATCCCTTATGAAGAGGTTGCAAATCAATGAGCTGATGCCCACAGACATAGTCATCAGGCTGGCGGACAAAACTCAAAAACAAGCAATTGGAGTGGTTGAAAATGTGCTGGTGAAGGTTGGGAACTACTTCCTTCCCACAGACTTTGTCATACTGGAAATGGAAGAAAGTCACCTTCACCCAATCATATTGGGAAGACCATTCTTAGCTACAGCCAGAGCGCTCATAGATGTGGAGCGAGGAGAGCTAATACTGAGGATACATGACGAACAACTCACCTTCAACGTCTTCAAACCCTCACAAGAAGCAAGTTAGGAAGGCAAGAAACTAAGGCCAGAGCATGACAGAGCAATGGTGGGAGAAAAAAGCATTGAAGGCACACTAAGAGGACATGAATGTAACCCATATCATGTCACTCTTAGGGGCCTTGAACAAATCTTTTACACCACATGGCACCAAAATAAGTTTGGTGTTGCCAATGTTGCATACATGGATGTTGAGTTAGTCAGTTGGTGTGCACTCATGAACAGCACTTAGTAGTTAGAAACAAAAACTTTAAAAAGCAGTTATTCTTTTAATTTTGCCGCCACTTTCCACAAGTTTTCTTTTAATCACATTTCTTTTATTTTGTAGGAGAATTGATGGGGCAATTGAAAGATTCGGGCACCACAAAAAGAGAAGACTATACACGTGTCTTCAAGGGGATTGCATTGGAAATTGTTGCCATGCAACATTGGAAGGAGAACAAGCTTGGAAACTGAACCAACACCATCATAAAGTTGATGATCCTTGTGCTCATCCCATGCTAAACCCCATCCGTCCATCACACAACCATCCCATCAATCCACCTCTTTCATTCACTCATCACTTTCCTATATAAGTGAGTCCTAGTCCGTACTTCCCTTCACATTCCAGCAACCACTTCTTCAAACTTCTCACTCTCGAAGTACAACTCTCCAAGCCACACCCTATCCAAACCTAACCAAATTCCACCACTTATCCACAACCCCTCAACACTTTCACATATCAACTCTTACTCATGGCATCATCAAGCTCTAAAAGAAGAAAGGGGAAGGAGCCTATGGATCAACGCCCCTTTGATGAAAAGAAGTTTAGAACTTTTTACCATGCACTTCAATTTGGATGGATGGCTGATAAGGAGATCATATATGAGCTAGGCTTTCAAGTCAAGAAAACTGAGTGCCCCGAAATCACAGAGAAGGTAGAAAAGAGAAGATGGGAGCTCCTCACCGATCCAATCACCGCGAGGATAAATGCAATGCTCGTAAGATAGTTTTACGCAAACGCAGTGAGGTATGATAGGAAAGAGAAATCTTATATAAGTTTTGTAAGAGGAGTAACTGTGGATTTTAGTCCCGTGAGCATCATGAGGGTGTTGAAGCTACGAACCATACCATTCAAGGAAGAAAGCTATCAATCTTGAATAGATAGTAGTCCTAATTATGACCAAATTGTGAAGGATATCTACGTACAAGGAGCGGATTGGGTGAGAGATCCCAATGGAAAGCCCAAATTCATAAAAAGAGGTGATCTCACCCCTGAAGCAAAGGGGTGGTTCGAAATTGTAAGGAGATCCATCCTCCCTGCCGGAAACAATTCAGAGGTGAATCTTAAGAGAGCAACGATGGTGCAATGTATACTTAAAGGGGTAGAGATCAAGGTGCATGAACTCATAGCCCAAGGCATTAGAAAGATGGCTAAGAAGAGTGATTTTGGGGGAAGGCTAGACTATCCCAGCACCATTTTCCGCCTGTGTGACAAGGCAGAGGTGGTGTTCGAAGATGAAAACCCCGAATGGATAAAAGTTGGTATCCCAATTACTGTTTGGCGTATGCATGCTGTTGCATCTCCCCTACCCCAACGAAGGATAAGAAAGAGGCCAGAGCACCAAGTGGTAGAAGGACAGAACCTAGAGGAGCAAGCCCCTTTGGACATGCACCAACTACAGGAAGCCATTGATGGCTTATCTAGACAATACTTGGAAAATCAAGGGGCACAGAAAGAGCTTCACCTACAGTTGATAAACTGTCAAGAAGAGTCACTATCTAGATGGATGAATCAATAAGGGGAGTGGCAAAGACAATTGATGGAGCAGCAACTGGAGCAAGGAAAACAATGGGGAGAATCCTTCCACAGGTTGGAACAAAGGCAGGATCAACAACAAGAAGCCATCCAAAAGCTAATCAACATCCAAGCACATCAAGGTGCACACATACATGAAATGCATCGGAAACAATTAGAACAGGCAGAACTCTTCGACGAACACAGGGCATTTTCAGAAGGAGTTTACATGAGCCAGACTGGACACCAGGTGAACACTCAGGCCAGGCTCGGATACTTACTCGGACAACTGCCTATACTACATCCGGGAATCATAAGCTATGAAGAAGTGAAGGATGAATTAGCACGAGAAGAAAGAAAGAGGGTAGAAAAGAGTCATGAATCAGTAAGGAAAGCACTTAAAGATTGGAAAAGAGCTAGACTGGCACGTATGCAAGGAAGCACAAGTGGACACAAAGAGGACAAACAGGAAGGAGAGCGCGAACAACCCCATGAGTAAAAGGTGGTGGAGTTCCCTCATTGTTCTATTTTTCTTTTTCAAGTCTTTTAAATAAGGAAAATCATGTATGAGATAGAACATGCTTCCATAGTAGCTTAGGAATTTTCAATTCTGTCTTTAAGTTTGTTTTTGCTTAGGTCTATGCTTGCTAGTCAAGTTGCCTATTTTCATTTTCATCTTGCTTATTGTATGCTTGTCCCTTTAAGCTAAATAAAAAAAAAGAGAGATGTTATGAAAGACTAGAGTGGAGTTCAATTTGTGGAGTAAGTTATTATATTTGTGGTGTAGTAATCACTTAGCTAAGTTGGTTCACCAACAAGGTGGGAAGGCAACTATCTGTCCTAAATCATATGCTTGAAACATACCCCATGAGACTAGCTAAATAACAAGATCCTAATAAGAAAAAGGGGAAAAGAAAAATGAAAGTTGGGAAATAAAAGAAAAAGAATAAGAAATAAGGCTAGGCACCAAGGGTTTGAATCATGAGGCATGTGTCTGTGGTGCTCCTGTGTAAGGGATTTACTTGGATGAATAAGCTCTTTGGGGTGCCTTATCACTTGGTAACTTGGGTTAACTAACCCGGGATTATCAGTTGAAAGTCCACTATCAAGAGTAACCCTTGCTACAGAACACTTAGTAACCCAAAGAGGTGCTGGACACCAAGGTTTCAAGAAAGAAAATAAACAAACCATGTGCCTGAGGTATGTATGTATGGGGAAAAGAGACTTGAGGGAGTAAGTCCTTAGGGGTGTCTTAACACCTAGCACCTTGAACCAACTGGTTTGGGAGTGCTAGCTGAAAGCTTATCTTAAAGAGTCGCCCCCTCACAGAGCACCTAGTCTAAAAAGCACAATCAAACCCTGAAAACCACAAAAGGATCAATGAATAAAAGTCTCGTAGGGTGCAATCAAGTGAGTATTCCAGGACATGATAAAGGTCTAAAAGCCAGTGAAGGAATGAACCTAAGTTGCTATGCACGAAACCACCATAAAACCAAGGACATGACTTCCACAATAATGACTCATTTCTCTTGGCATTCCATTCATCATTCTCTTGTTCCAGTACTTGCTTAGGGACAAGCAAGCTTTAAGTTTGGTGTTGTGATGCCAGGACATTTTGGCTAGTTTCACTGACCTTTTCTTTACTGTTTTAGGGTAGTTTCATGCATTTTCTTAGGAAATAAGCAAGTTTTGGGTAGAATTTCACTTACATCTTGATTCAAGCAAACATTGTGCACTTTACATGATTTTATGATAATTATGCATGAATTAAATGACAAATTGGATGATGCATGTCTCATGACTTGGATTAGAACTTTGATACACTCTACTGCTTGATTTCAGGACAAAGGAAGCAAGGAAGAACCACGTTAACAGCCACGTTAGTCTAACTAACGTGACCATTAACTTGGAAAGGGAGCTAGCTTGCAACGTTAATGAGAAAAGTAATCGCCAATAACGTCCTCGAAGCCATCATAGCCCATGTTAAGAGCCACATTAACTAAGTTAACGTGAACTCTAACGTGGAAGAAGAAAATGAAGCCAACGTTAGTGACACTCACCTTTGTCACTAACGTTGGACCAAGCTCATATTGGCCACGTTAAGAGCCACGTTAACTCAACTAACGTGGACTCTAACATGGGGAAGCAAAAGAATGGCCAACGTTAGTGACACTCATCTTTGTCACTACCGTTGGACTAAGCCACTTTGAGCCACGTTAGTTGCCACGTTAACTTAGTTAACGTAGACTCTAACGTGGAGGGAACAAAGAATCGCCAACGTTAGTGACACCCACCTTTGTCACTAACATTGGAATGAGCCACTATGAGCAACGTTAACTCCCACGTTAACTTAGTTAACGTGGAAGCTAACGTGGAGGAAAGAATGATGAGCTAATGTTAGTGACACTCACCTTTGTCACTAACGTTGGAGATGGCTATCACTACCACGTTAGAAGCCACGTTAACATAGTTAACATGAACTCTAACGTGGGAAGTAGGGGCGCTTTGGAACGTTAGTGACAAAGGTAAGTGTCACTAACGTTCTCGAAGATTTGCAAGCCTACGTTAAAGGTCACGTTAGCCACACTAACGTGAACTCTAACGTAGGGGGAAGGGAGGACTCTCAACGTTATTGGAAAAGGTATGTCCCAATAACGTGTGCGAAGGACCAAGAGGCAACGTTAGTGGTCACGTTGGTGCCACTAACGTTTAAGTTAATGTAGATCATCCCTGGGTTAGGAACGTTAGTGAAAAAGGTGATTGTCACTAACGTTCTCAAACCCACACTTTCACTTAACGTTAACGCCACTAACGTCCTAAGCTAAAGTCCCTGCCTGCTTCACACTTTCTCTCTGCAAGTAAAGCTAAGCCCACTGAAGAGGATAACTGCTTCAAACTCAAGATCCAAAGGCCCATATCCAAGACTTGAAGAACTAACTAGAAGATCAGAAGAGTAGTATCTATAGAGAGAACTTTGAACTAGAAGGAGCTTTTGGGCATTATTAGAATTACTCTATGTATTTTACTTTCTCTGCACTTCTAGTTTAACTTTCAGAATGTACTCTCCATCTTTGCTTTCATTTCCCAGAGCTATTAACAACTAAACCCCTTTCATTGGGTTAGGGAGCTCTGTTGTAATTTGATGGATCAATAATAGTTTTCATTATCCTTCTTCTCTCTTTTCTCTTGATTTTACTAGAAAGCTTTCAATCTTCATCCAATTGAGTAGTTATCTTGGAAAAGAAGCTATTCATACTTGGATCTCTTCTGAACCTTGGAAAAGGGATGAAGAGATCATGCTAGAAATGCTTTCTCATGTTGGACCAAATTGGGTTTTGGGCGGATATGGTGACATATAATTCTCCCAATACTTTGATTTGGAAATACATGTGGTATAATCAGTGACCACACTTCATCTCTTCTCATGAGCAATTAGACCAAGGAATTGGCTATTGATCTGATTTGAGAGATTGAATTACCAAGGAATTGGAATTCATTCACTTAAGATTGCCAAGGAGATCAATGAATGCATTGATTGAGGAAGAGATGAAAATGAACTTGATTCGGAGAATGCAACATCTCCTAAGCCCAATGAATTCCCCATTTCTGATCTTACCCATTCTCTTTACTTTATGCCATTTACTTTCATGCTAAACTTCCCTTCCCCATTTAAGATTCTGCAATTTACCTTCCGTCATTTATTTTCTGCAATTTACTTTCCTGCCATTTAATTTCCTGCAATTCTCAACCCAATTTCTGCTTAGCTCAACTAGAACATTCTTCCAATTAAAGTTGCTTGACCAATCAATCCCTGTGTGATTCGACCTCACTCTATTGTGAGTTTTTACTTGACGACAATTCGGTATACTTGCCGAGGGAGATTTGTTAAAGGACAAGTTTTCGTGCATCAAGTTTATGGCGCCGTTGCCGGGGATTGATTTTGTATCAACAATGATTAAATTGGTGGATAACTAGATTGAGCATTTGTTTTTATTTTGTTGGATTTAAGTTCATTTGAGTAATTTACTTTCTGTTTTGCTATTTTCTTCTTTTCCCTACCCATTTTCTTAGTTGTTTACAGTTCAGTCACTAACCCACTAACTGTTTGATATATTGCATCACTCATACTAATAGCATTTCTGTAGAAATTACTGTCTGCATCTATCTCTCTTGCTTGTGCCTTGTTGGTTGTATGACAGGTAGAAGAAGCGGGGCTTCAACTTCCTTTGATTCTGAACCTGAGAGGACCTTTTTTAGATTAAGGAGGAAAGTAAGAGGAAAGAAAGTAGTTGGTACTGAGGAAGAGGAAGAGTACTTTGAACCAGACATGGATGAGAATGTGGAAAACCATCATGAAGAAGAGGCTCACAACCATGGCAGAGAAGGTCCAGTGCATCAGGCTGGGCAAGAGAGAAGAGTTCTGGGTTCTTACATTAACCCAAACCCAGGAAACTGTGGGAGTAGCATCCAAAGGCCAACCATACATGCCAACAACTTTGAACTAAAGCAACAGCTCATCACCCTTGTTCAAAACAATTGTTCATTAGGAGGAAGTGTCCAAGAAGACCCCAATCAACATCTAACCACCTTCCTGAGGATATGCGATACTGTGAAGTCTAATGGTGTTCATCCTGACACTTATAGACTACTTCTGTTTCCCTTCTCACTCAAGGACAAAACATCTAAATGGCCAGAATCCTTTTCAAAGGAGAGTTTAGCAACCTGGGAAGATGTGGTGAACAAGTTTTTGGCAAGATTCTATCCTCCTCAATGGATCAACAGGTTGAGAGCTGAGGTACAAACATTCAGGCAGCAGGATGGTGGGACTCTATATGAAGCATGGGAGAGGTTTAAGGACCTGACAAGAAGATGCCCACCAGATATGTTCAATGAATGGGTGCAGTTGCACATTTTCTATGAAGGCCTTTCGTATGAATCAAAGAAGGCAGTAGACCACTCATCCGGGGGATTTCTGAACAAGAAGAAGACCATTGAAGAAGCCATAGATATCATTGAGACTGTAGCTGAGAATGACTATTTCTATGCTTCTGAAAGAGGCAACACTAGAGGAGTGATGGAGCTAAACAATGTGGATGCACTGCTAGCTCAAAATAAGATGATTACCAAGCAATTAGCTGACCTCACCAAGAAGATGGAGAGGAATCAAGTAGCAGCAATCACCACTTCAGCAGCAACCCAAGAAGGAGTGAATGAAGAAGCAGAGGGTGATCAGGAACAATCCAACTACATTGGGAATTCACCTACGCAGCACCATGACCCATACTCCAAAACATATAATCCTGGTTGGAAGAACCACCCAAACTTTGGGTGGAGAAATCAACAAGATCAAGGCCAAGATCAGAGACGCCACAACCCCAGCAACAATGCAACTCACCAACATTCCACACAGAGATCATATCAGCACCCACCTAACAACACACCTCAACATCCATACCAAAGTCAAAATGGCCCTTCTCATCCTTCCAATCTCAACTCTCCATCATCGGAAGAAAGACTATCAAGGATTGAGACTCTACTTGAAGGCATATGCAAGGAGATTCAAGATAACAAGGTGTTCAAAGAGGAGGTGCGAGCCAATATCAAGAATCAGAGAGACACCATCAAGAAGCTGGAATTTCAAGTGGGATACCTATCTGAGAAGATTCCCAAACCTACTGATAGCTTCCCAAGTGACACAGAGAAAAATCCAAGAGGTGAAGCAAAGAAAGTCAGATGGGAAGATTACAAGATGGTTACTATAAGTGATAAGGAGACTGAGGAAGAGCTGAACAGAACATCAGAACAATCTGAAGATTCATCTGCAGAAAAGCAGGAAGAGAATCCTCAGGAAACCACAATTACGCAGAAAGAGTTGCTGAGGCTCTATGCACCCTTTCCCCAATTACTAAATGGTGGTGTAGAGAAGAGAATATACTCAAGGTTTCTTGACATATTTGCATCCCTCCATGTGAATATACCATTCATCAAGGCTCTCCAACAAATGCCCTCATACATCAAGTATATGAAGGAGCTGCTGACCAGGAAAAGCTCACTCAAGGGAGGACAAACCATAGTGATGAACAAGGAGTGTGATGCACATAAACTAGT
>NC_029790.2:38029925-38031336 GCF_000816755.2 Arachis ipaensis
AACAAAATTCAAGAGAAAAGATTGAAGAAGAAGATAAACTATTATTGATTCATTGAATTACAATAGAGCTCCCTAACCCAATGAAAGGGGGTTTAGTGAGTCATAGCTCTGAATTCAATTACAAAGATATGAAAACTAGCTCCTAGTGAAGGTAAAAGTCCTTTCTAACTTAAATTCTATCCTATTTATACACTTTCTATATTGAGCTTCTGTTGTGTTTCTTGGGCTTTGAGGCCTCTCCCTGCTTTCCTTTTGCCTTGGGTTTATGATTCTGGCGTTTAACTTCCAGTTTAAGGTTAAACTGGAGGTTAAACGTGGAATGCTTCTTTGGTGAGGCTTTTCATTCTGGCGTTTAACCTCCAGTTTAAGGTTAAACTGGAGGTTAAACGTGGAATGCTTCTTTGGTGAGGCTTTTCATTCTGGCGTTTAACCTCCAGTTTGAGGTCAAACTGGAACTTAAACTTCACATTTGATATTCAAGCTTCCTTTATTGATTTTGTTGCTTCCTTGCTTAGCCTCTTCTTCCCTGAAATCATCCAAACAATTGCATCAAAGTCTTGCAAAATTTCATGAGAAATCTTCCATTCATAGCATTCAAGTAATATAACTAAAACTCATGGAATTTGCATTAAAATCATACTGTTTGGATGGTTTATTGCTTTGTTCTTCATTTAACCATTTTTGGTTACTTTAAGCTCAAGAAAATGCATAAAACAACTAAAACTAACAGAAAAATGCTAGTGAAACTAGCCTAAGATGCCTTGGCATCAGAGTGCAGTGCTCTCATTCAACCAGAGCTGCCTACAAAAAGGAAGGACCAGTGAGTTTTCACATCCTCTGTGCGATAAGAAAAATAATGTTTGACAAAGGACTCTGTGATCTGGGAGCAAGCATCAACTTAATGCCTTTATCCCGTATGAAGAGGCTGCAAATCAATGAGCTGATGCCCACAGACATAGTCATCAGGCTGGCGGACAAAACTCAAAAACAAGCAATTAGAGTGGTTGAAAACGTGCTGGTGAAGGTTGGGAACTACTTCCTTCCCACAGACTTTGTCATGCTGGAAATGGAAGAAAGTCACCTTCACCCAATCATATTGGGAAGACCATTCTTAGCTACAGCCAGAGCGCTCATAGATGTGGAGCGAGGAGAGCTAATACTGAAGATACATGACGAACAACTCACCTTCAACGTCTTCAAACCCTCACAAAAAGCAAGTCAGGAAGGCAAGAAACTAAGGCCAGAGCATGACAGAGCAATGGTGGGAGAAAAAAGCATTGAAGCACAAGCTGTACACCCTGGAAGACCTTTGAGTGATGAACAAGAGAATCAGTAGCTATCACAGCTAAAGAAAACTCAAGTGGAGCCAAAACTACCAGAATCATATGAGACCAGCAACAAAATCTCCCTA
>NC_029790.2:38035008-38042410 GCF_000816755.2 Arachis ipaensis
GGAAAGAGACCACAAAGAGCAAGATAACAGCAAAAGAAATAAAGAATAAAGTACCAAGGAGATGGAGGAATAAAAAGATCCCTACAGAAGATTTCTCTCCAGGGGATAAAGTGATCTCAGCTTACTTCCTAGATATCCCACCTCATCTCCCCACCATCCCATCTCAGTTACCTAAGGTTTTCACCATCAACAAAGTTTTCTCCCTAGAACATGTGGAGATCATTGATGAAGCCAATGGATATAGGTTTACTGCAAGAGGGGAAGATCTGAAGCATTACCAACCACCCTGACAAAGGGTAGAACGTCAAGCTAGTGACGCTAAAGAAGCGCTTTATGGGAGGCAACCCATGTTTTACATGCTTTTAAAAGTAGTTAATAAAGCAAGGTTCAGGGATTTCAACTCAACTTGACATGCACTTGAATGAATCCTTTTGTGCAACATATAGTGAGGAACAAGTTTGGTGTTCAAGGCATACTAAGAGAACATAAATGTAACCCATATCATGTCACTCTTAGGGGCCTTGAACAAATCTTTTACACCACATGGCACCAAAATAAGTTTGGTGTTGCCAATGTTGCATACATGGATGTTGAGTTAGTCAATTGGTGTGCACTCATGAACAGCACTTAGTAGTTAGAAACAAAAACTTTAAAAAGTAGTTATTCTTTTAATTTTGCCACCACTTTCCACAAGTTTTCTTTTAATCACATTTCTTTTATTTTGTAGGAGAATTGATGGGGCAATTGAAGGATTCGGGCACCACAAAAAGAGAAGACTATATACGTGTCTTCAAGGGGATTGCATTGGAAATTGTTGCCATGCAACATTGGAAGGAGAACAAGCTTGGAAACTGAACCAACACTATCATAAAGTTGATGATCCTTGTGCTCATCCCATGCTAAACCCCATCCGTCCATCACACAACCATCCCATCAATCTACACCTTTCATTCACTCATCACTTTCCTATGTAAGTGAGTCCTAGTCCGTACTTCCCTTTACATTCCAGCAACCACTTCTTTAAACTTCTCACTCTCGAAGTACAACTCTCCAAGCCACACCCTATCTGAACCTAACCAAATTCCACCACTTATCCACAACCCCTCAACACTTTCACACATCAACTCTTACTCATGGCATCATCAAGCTCTAAAAGAAGAAAGGGGAAGGCGCCTATGGAGCAATGCCCCTTTGATGAAAAGAAGTTTAGAACTTTTTACCATGCACTTCAATTTGGATGGATGGCTGATAAGGAGATCATATATGAGCTAGGCTTTCAAGTCAAGAAAACTGAGTGCCCCGAAATCACAGAGAAGGTAGAAAAGAGAAGATGGGAGCTCCTCACCGATCCAGTCACCGCGAGGATAAATGCAACGCTCGTAAGAGAGTTTTACGCAATTCGGCTGGAATTGACATAGAGGGAGACATCCTCATTGAAGAGGACAAGCCCATCACCAAGAAAAGGATGGATCAAACAAGAGATCATGGATCTCAACAAGAGAATGAGGAAATTCCTCACCATGAAATCCCTGAGATGCCTCAGGGGATGCACTTTCCTCCACAAAACTATTGGGAGCAAATCAACACCTCCCTAGGAGAATTAAGCTCCAACATGGGACAACTAAGGATGGAGCACCAAGAGCACTCTATTATTCTACATGAGATTAGAGAAGATCAAAGAGCTATGAGGGAGGAGCAACAAAGACAAGGAAGAGACATAGAGGAGCTCAAGAGCACCATTGGTTCTTCAAGAAGAAGAAGACGCCACCATCACTAAGGTAGACCCGTTCCTTAATCTCCTTGTTCTTATTTTTCTGTTTTTCATTTACTATGCTTTATATTTTATTTATGTTTGTGTCTTATTACATGATCATTAGTGTTTAAGTGTCTATGTCTTAAAGATATGAATGTCCTATGAATCCATCACCTCTCTTAAATGAAAAATGCTTTTAAAAACAAAAGAACAAGAAGTACATAATTTCGAATTCATCCTTGAAACTAGTTTAATTATTTTGATGTGGTGACAATACTTTTTGTTTTCTGAATGAATGCTTGAACAGTGCATATGTCTTTTGATATTGTTGTTTATGAATGTTAAATATGTTGGCTCTTGAAAGAATGATGAAAAGGAGAAATGTTATTTGATGATCTGAAAAATCATAAAAATAATTCTTAAAGCAAAAAAAAGCAGTGAATAGAGAATGAAGGGGTCAAGCCAAAAGCTTGAGACTGAGCGGTTAAAGTCGAGGTCCAAAGCAAAAAATAAAATAAAAAAGAGTGTGCTTAAAAACCCTGGACACCTCTAATTGGGGACTTTAGCAAAGCTGAGTCACAATCTGAAAAGGTTCACCCAGTTATGTGTCTATGGTATTTATGTATCCGGTGGTAATACTGGAAAACAAAGTGCTTAGGGCCACGGCCAAGACTCATAAAGTAGCTGTGTTCAAGAATCAACATACTGAACTAGGAGAATCAATAACACTATTTGAATTCTGAGTTCCCATAGATGCCAATCATTCTGAACTTCAATGGATAAAGTGAGATGCCAAAACTATTCAAAAGGCAAAAAGCTACTAGTCCCGCTCATCTAGTTGGAGCTAAGTTTCATTGATATTTTGGAATTTATAGTATATTCTCTTCTTTTTATCCTATTTGATTTTCAGTTGCTTGGGGACAAGCAACAATTTAAGTTTGGTGTTGTGATGAGCGGATAATTTATACGCTTTTTGGCATTGTTTTTACATAGTTTTTAGTATGATTTAGTTAGTTTTCAGTATATTTCTATTAGTTTTTAAATAAAAATCACATTTCTGGACTTTACTATGAGTTTGTGTGTTTTTCTGTGATTTCAGGAATTTTCTGGCTGAAATTGAGGGACTTGAGCAAAAATCTTATTAAGAGGCTAAAGAAGGACTGCAGATGCTGTTGGATTCTGACCTCCCTGCACTCAAAGTGGATTTTCTGGAGCTACATGAGTCCAAATGGCACGCTCTTAATTGCGTTGGAAATTAGACATCCAGTTTCCAATAATATATAATAGTCTATACTTTGCTCGAGTTTAGACAACGCAAACTGGCATTTAACGCCAGCTTTCTGCCCTATTCTGGAGTTAAACGCCAGAAACAGGTTGCAAATCAGAGTTAAACGCCAGAAACAGGTTACAACCTGGCGTTTAACTCCAAAAAGAGTCTCTACACATGAAAGCTCAATGCTCAGCCCAAACACACACCAAGTGGGCCCGGAAGTGGATTTCTGCATCATTTACTCATTTTTGTAAACCCTATTAACTAGTTTAGTATAAATAGGACTTTTTACTATTGTATTTATATCTCTAGATGTTTAGTTCTTAGATCATGGAGGCTGGCCATTCAGCCATGCCTAGACCTTGTTCTTATGTATTTTCAACGGTAGAGTTTCTACACACCATAGATTAAGGTGTGGAGCTCTATTGTTCCTCATGAATTAATGCAAAGTACTATTGTTTTTCTATTCAACTCAAGCCTATTTCTTCTCTAAGATATTCATTCGCACACAAGAACATGATGAATGTGATGATTATGTGACGCTCATCACCATTCTCACTTATGAACGTGTGCCTGACAAACACTTCCATTCTACATGAAAGCAAGCTTGAATGCATATCTCTTAGCCTCCTGATTTACGATCAGAGTCTTCGTGGTATAGGCTAGAATTATTGGCGGCCATTCTTGAGATCCGGAAGGTCTAAACCTTGTCTATGGTATTCTGAGTAGGATCTGGGAAGGGATGGCTGTGACGAGCTTAAAACTCGCGAGTGCTGGGCATAGTGACAGACGCAAAAGGATTACTGAATCCTATTCCAGTATGATCGAGAACCGACAGATGATTAGCCGTGCGGTGACAACGCATTTTGGACAATTTTCACTGAGAGGACGGGATGTAGCCATTGACAACGGTGATGCCCTACATAAAGCTTGCCATAGAAAGGAGTATGAATGATTGGATGAAGACAGTAGGAAAGCAGAGGTTCAGAAGGAACAAAAGCATCTCCATACGCTTATCTGAAATTCTCACCAATAAATTGCATAAGTATCTCTATCCCATTTTATATTTTAATTATATTTTAACTATCAATTCACCATAACTATTTGAATCCGCCTGACTGAGATTTGCAAGATGACCATAGCTTGCTTCAAGCCGACAATCTCCGTGGGATCGACCCTTACTCACGTAAGGTTTATTACTTGGATGACCCAGTGCACTTGCTGGTTAGTTGTGCGAAGTTGTGACAAAGAACTAAGATTATGAACATGCGTATAAAGTTTTTAGCGCTGTTACCAAGGAATGAACGATCACGATTTCATGCACCACTCTTCTTTAACAACCTCCATCTCTTGACAAACTTCTTCTATTTCCATCTCTTATTCACCGACTTCATCCAAATCATATTCATTGCTCAAAATATATTTCAGAGGTTGTGTGGTGCACGAATTATGAATTACACTTTTCACTACTCGTACCACTGACCAGCAAGTGCACTGGGTCGTCCAAGTAATACCTCACGTGAGTAAGGGTCGAATCCCACGGAGATTGTTGGTTTGAAGCAATCTATGGTTATCTTGTAAATCTTAGCCAGGAAGTCAATTATGTTTATCAATTGAATTGCGAATAAACAAGAGAGCATGGATTAAAGGTTACTTGTTATGCAGTAATGGAGAATATGTTGGAGTTTTGGAGATGCTTTGTCTTCTGAATCTCTGCTTTCCTCTGTCTTCTTAGAACACGCATGTTTGAATAGAAAACAGAAATACTTGCATTAATTCATCGAGACACAGCAGAGCTCCTCACCCCCAACAATGGGGTTTAGAGACTCATGCCATCAAAGAGTATAAGGTTTTGATCTAAAATGTCATGAGATACAAAATAAGTCTCTAAAAGTTGTTTAAATACTAAACTAGTAGCCTAGGTTTACAGAAAATGAGTAAACTATAGCAGATGGTATAGAGATCCACTTATGGGGCCCACTTGGTGTGTGCTGGGGCTGAGATTTAGGCAATTCACGTGCATAAGGCCATTTTGGGCGTTCAACGCCAGGTTTGGATCCATTTCTGGCGTTGAACTCCAAATTATAATCCTTTTCTGGCGCTGGACGCCAGAATTGGGCAGAGAACTGGCGTTGAACGCCAGTTTACGTCGTCTATCCTTGAGCAAAGTATGGACTATTATATATTGCTGGAAAGCTCTGGATGTCTGCTTTCCAACGCAATTGGAAGCAAGTTCGAGTTCTGTAGCTCTAGCAAATCCACTTTGAGTGTAGGGAGGTCAGAATCCAATAGCATCAACAGTCCTTTTTCAGCCTGAATCAGATTTTTGCTCAGCTCCCTCAATTTCAGCCAGAAAAATACCTGAAATTACAGAAAAATACACAACTCATAGTAAAGTCTAGAAATATGAATTTTTCTTAAAAACTAATGAAAATAAACTAAAAACTAACTAAAACATACTAAAAACTATATGAAATTAACCCCAAAAAGCGTATAAAATATCCTCTCATCACAACACCAAACTTAAACTGTTGCTTGTCCTCAAGAAAATAGACAAATAAAATAGAAGACTAATAGGTTGAGAAGCAATAATATCTCAGAGTTTTTTGAGTGAAGCTCAGATTCTAATTAGATGAGCGGGACTAGCAGCTTTTTGCTTCCGAACAGTTTTGGCATTTCACTTTATCCATTGAAGCCCAGAGTGATTGGCATCTATAAGAACTTAGAATTCAGGTAGTGTTATTGATTCTCCTATTTCAGTATGATGATTCTTGAACACAGCTATTTCATGAGTCTTGGCCGTGGCCCTAAGCACTTTGTTTTCCAGTATTACCACCGGATACATAAATGCCACAGACACATAATTGGGTGAACCCATTGGATTGTGACTCAGCTTTGCTAAAGTCCCCAATTAGAGGTGTCCAGAGTTCTTAAGCACACTCTTCTTTCTGCTTTGGACCTTGACTTTAACCGCTCAGTCTCAAGTTTTCACTTGACACCTTCACGCCACAAGCACATGGTTAGGGACAGCTTGGTTTAGCCGCTTAGGCCAGGATTTTATTCCCTTAGGCCCTCCTATCCACTGATGCTCAAAGCCTTGGGATCCTTTTTATTGCCCTTGCCTTTTGGTTTTAAGGGCTATTGGCTTTTTGCTCTTGCCTTTTGGTTTTAAGAGCTTTGGCTTTTTCTGCTTGCTTTCTCTCTCTTCTTCTTTTTTTTTTTCTGCAAGCTTTGTTCTATGCTGCTTTTTCTTGCTTCAAGAATCATTTTTATGATTTTTTCAGATTATCAATAACATGTCTCATGTTCATCATTCTTTCAAGAGCCAACATATTTAACAGTCTTAAACAACAAATTCAAAAGATATATGCACTGTTCAAGCATTCATTCAGAAGACAGAAAGCATTGCCACCACATGTAACTAATTAGAATTTCTCTTATTAAAAACTCGAAATTTTATTGCCTCTTATTCAAAAGATCTACTATTTTATTCATGTTTGATGATGATGAGAAAAATAAACTATAGCTTAATTGGAGATAAAATCAAAATAGATACTAATTACTACTATATGACTCCTAAGGTGAACTTTTATAATGACACTATCACAGAGTTAAAGCAGAAATTGGAATTTAACAACCTTTGTTCTGGGAAATGGGTGTTCTTCTGATCCGTGGGGTGCTTGATTCTTCAAGAGAAAACTTCTGGCGCTTAAATTCCCTTAAGTCACGCCCTTGCTCCTCTTGTTCTTTAAACATATAGGTCAGCATTTGACTGTGTTCCTTCTGTTCTTTTATTATTTGCTCCATAGCTTCCCGTATCTTGGTGACAGACGTCTCAAGATACTCCCAGTATTCAGATTGAGGGATTTCTGGAAGAAATTCCTGTGCTTTCTTCTTGGTGGGATCCTCCTGCGCTTGTTGTTTTTCCATTGATGCTTTGGTGATTGGTTTCTCAACTGAGATATACTCAGTTATTCCCATTCTTACTCCGGCATCCTTGCATAGCAGAGAAATCACGCTTGGATAAGCCAACCTGGCATCTTTAGAATTTTTGTTAGCAATTTGTCTCCTCCCTGCCATCCTGGCGTTTGAACGCCCAAACACTGCCTGTTTTGGGCGTTCAACGCCCAAATGCTGCTCTCCCGGGCATTCAACGCCCAACTGCTGCCATTACTGGCGTTCAACGCCCAGTGGGTGCCCATTTCTGGCGTTGAACGCCCAGATTGCTACCATTACTAGCGTTTTCTTGCCAGCGAGCTTTTTTTCTCTGTTTTGTATGCCAAGTCCTTCTGTAACTCTGTGGACTTATACAAATGATTCCTCACCTTAGTGTCAGTGAACTTTATATAAACAAATAAAAATAAAAATAGGACAAAATG
>NC_029790.2:38043362-38054355 GCF_000816755.2 Arachis ipaensis
CATAACCATGAGGCAGATTACTAGCTCTTTGGCAACTGTCACAGTTACGCACGAACTCTCAGGAATCTTTATAGAGTGTGGGTCAATAGAAGCCACATTGGAGGACCTTGGTGGCTGTTCGTTCACCTCCGAAATGGCCTCCATATTGTGATCCATGGCAATGCCATAGTATCCTCTGTGCTTCTTCTCTAGGCACACACCTACGGATTATTCCGTCTGCACATCTCTTAAAGAGATAGGGTTCATCCCACAAGTAGTACTTTGCATCAGTAATTAATTTCTTCTTTTGTATCCTGTTGTACTCCTTGGGTATGAACCTTGCAGCTTTATAGTTTGCAATATCGGCAAACCATGGTGTTTCCTGAATGGCAAATAAATGCTCATCCGGAAAAGTCTCAGAGATCTCAAGAGAGGGGAGGGGCGTCCCTTCTACTGGCTTTATCCGGGACAGATGATCAGCCACTTGGTTCTCTGTCCCTTTTCTGTCTCTTATTTCTATATCAAACTCTTGCAGAAGCAACACCCATCTGATGAGCCTGGGTTTTGAATCCTGCTTTGTGAGTATATATTTAAGAGTAGCATGATCAGTATACACAATCACTTTTGATCCTACTAAGTATGATCTGAACTTGTCAATGGCGTAAACCACTGCAAGTAATTCTTTTTCTGTGGTTGTGTAATTTTTCTGGGCATCATTTAAAACGCGACTAGCATAATAAATGACATGCAGAAGCTTGTCATGCCTCTGTCCCAATACTGCACCAATGGCGTGATCACTGGCATCACACATTAGCTCAAATGGTAACGTCCAGTCTGGTGCAGAAATGACTGGTGCTGTAACCAGCTTAGCTTTCAGCGTTTTAAACGCCTGCAGGCACTCTATGTCAAACACAAATGGCGTGTCTGCAGCTAGCAGATTGCTTAGAGGTTTTGCGATTTTTGAAAAATCCTTTATAAACCTCCTATAGAATCCTGCATGCCCTAGAAAGCTTCTGATTGCCTTAACATTGGCAGGTGGTGGTAATTTTTCAATTACCTCTATTTTTGCTTGATCTACCTCTATTCCCTTGTTTGAGATTTTATGCCCAAGGACAATCCCCTCAGTCACCATGAAGTGACATTTTTCCCAGTTTAATACTAGGTTGGTCTCTTGGCATCTTTTCAGAACAAGTTTCAGGTGATCAAGACAGGAGCTGAATGAGTCTCCATATACTGAGAAGTCATCCATGAAGACTTCCAGAAATTTTTCCACCATATCAGAGAAAATAGAGAGCATGCATCTCTGGAAGGTTGCAGGCGCATTATTATAAAGAGATTCATTATCTCCTTGTTTAAAGCCTTGGGTGTCCAGCCTTAGCTGTGTCATCCGTTTTGGAGGAAAGTATTGGTTCAGGAATTTTTCTGTCAGCTGTTTCCATGTCCTTATGCTGGCCTTAGGTTGGTTATTCAACCACCTCTTAGCTTGATCTTTTACAGCAAATGAAAACAGTAATAGTCTGTAGACATCCTGATCTATTTCTTTATCATTACTGTGTCAGCAATCTGTAGAAACTGTGCCAGAAACTCTGTAGGTTCTTCCTGTGGAAGACCAGAATACTGGCAACTTTGCTGCACCATGATAATGAGCTGAGGATTCAACTCAAAGCTACTGACTCCAATGGAGGGTATGCAGATACTACTCCCATATGAAGCAGTAGAGGGGTTAGAATATGACCCCAGAGTCCTCCTGGACTGTTCATTTCCGCTTAGGTCCATGATGGAGCAAGGAAGATGATATAAAAATTATTTTTATTTATTTATTTATTTATTTATTTCAAAATCAAAATAAATCAAATTAAAATAAATAAAAATGAGTGAAAGATTTTCGAAAAAGTGAGGAGAGAGAAAGTGGTTAAGAGATTTTGAAAAGGATATGATGATTTTTGAAAAAGGTTTTAAATTTTGAAATAAAAATCTGAATTTTAGAAATAGATTTCAAAAAAGATGCTTTAAAATAGATAGAAAAGATATTTTTGAATTTTAAGAAGAGAGAGAAAAACAATAAGATAGCACAAGATTTAAAATTTTTAGATCTAATGCTCCTTGTTTTCGAAAATTTTTGGAGGAAAAACACCAAGGAACACCAAACTTAAAAAATTTTAAGATCAAGACACAAGGAAAACTCAAGAACACTTTGAAGATTCACAAGACACAAAAACACAAAGGAAGAACACCGAACTTAAAATTTTTAGAAAACCAGAATAAATTTTCGAAAATTTTAAGGAGAATCAACAAGAAAACACCAAACTTAAAGTTTGGCACAGGATTTAATAGAGAAATTATTTTTGAAAACTATTTTAAAAAGAAAATAAGGATTTTAAAATTTTAACACGACAATAATAAGAGACTCTAAACAAAAAAGAAATTTTTCCTAATCTAAGCAACAAAATAAACCGTCAGTTGTTCAAACACGAACAATCCCCGGCAACGGCACCAAAAACTTGGTGCACGAATTGTGAATTACACTTTTCACTACTCGTACCACTGATCAGCAAGTGCACTGGGTCGTCCAAGTAATACCTCACGTGAGTAAGGGTCGAATCCCAGCACTCGCGAGTTTGAAGCTCGTCACGGTCATTCAATCATTGAATCCTACTCGGAATACCACAGACAAGGTTTAGACTTTCTGGATTCTCATGAATGCCACCATCAGTTCTAGCTTATACCACGAAGATTCTGATTAAGAGATCTAAGAGATACTCATTCAATCAGATATAGAACGGAGGTGGTTGTCAGACACACGTTCATGGTTTGAGGGAGGTGATGAGTGTCACAGATCATCACCTCCATCACGGTTAAGCGCGAATGAACATCTTAGATAGGAACAAGCATGTTTGAATGGAAAACAGAAATACTTGCATTAATTCATCGAGACACAGCAGACCTCCTCACCCCCAACAATGGGGTTTAGAGACTCATGCCGTCAAAGAGTATAAGGTTTTGATCTAAAATGTCATGAGATACAAAATAAGTCTCTAAAAGTTGTTTAAATACTAAACTAGTAGCCTAGGTTTACAGAAAATGAGTAAACTATAGCAGATGGTATAGAGATCCACTTCTGGGGCCCACTTGGTGTGTGCTGGGGCTGAGATTTAGGCAATTCATGTGCATAAGGCCATTTTGGGCGTTCAACGCCAGGTTTGGATCCATTTCTGGCGTTGAACTCCAAATTATAATCCTTTTCTGGCGCTGGATGCCAGAATTGGGCAAAGAACTGGCGTTGAACGCCAGTTTACATCATCTATCCTTGAGCAAAGTATGAACTATTATATATTGCTGGAAAGCCCTGGATGTCTACTTTCCAACGCAATTGGAAGCACGCCATTTCGAATTCTGTAGCTCCAGAAAATCCACTTTGAGTGTAGGGAGGTCAGAATCCAACAGCATCAGCAGTCCTTTTTCAGCCTGAATCAGATTTTTGCTCAACTCCCTCAATTTCAGCCAGAAAAATACCTGAAATTACAAAAAAACACACAACTCATAGTAAAGTCCAGAAATATGAATTTTTCCTAAAAACTAATGAAAATAAACTAAAAACTAACTAAAACATACTAAAAACTATATGAAATTAACCCCAAAAAGCGTATAAAATATCCGCTCATCATTGTGCACGGCCCTCTTCAACTTCAATTTCAAATCCAACGGAAGAAAAGTCAACTTGTTTCAAGTCATGCTTAAACTTCTCTTCTTTCCCTTGAAGTTTCAAGCTCTCTTCCACTCCACTTCTTCAATTGAAGTTGATTCTTCGCATTCATCTGTGGACATGCTTGGATTGTTGTAAGAGCTTGTTGAGGCCAATCGGGTTAAAGCTTCGGCTAAGTTAGCTATGATAGCATTTTGACGCTCGATTGATTCTTGCTATTCCTTTCTCACCTCGCTTTGTTTTTGAAGGAAGGAGCGGAGAGTATCATCCATCAACTCCTCTTTCTCCAATTGGGGCTCCAAGCTCTCTTTCACACTACGTTTTTCGGTTAAAACTAATTCTTCACATCTATTAACCGGAGTACTTTGATTGCCGTGTGAGTGAAGTGAGGTTAAACGAGCAATGGTTTCTGCTAAATAAGCCATTTTTTGGGAGTCTTCTTGTTCTTGGAAAAAACTTGATAAAGGTTGAAAATCTTCTTCCATGGAGGGTTGTGGTAGAAAAGATGGTTGATTGTGTTGGAGGTAGCAATCATATATGGGAGGTAATTCATAAGAGTGGAAATATTGAGCTGGTGTTTATGGAGGTAATGGTTCAATAAGGCCATGAGAGTATTGATGTTGAGATGGTGGTAGTTCTAAGTGTAGTTTATATGACTCATATAGTTAGTGGTATGGTGGTGGATATGGATTAGGATTATATAGAGGTGTTTGGTGGTAAGATTGGGCTTGTGAGTATGGTAGTTGAGGACAATGTTGAGGAGGTGACTAATAAGCATATGGTGATTGAGGTTTATAACCATAAGGAGAGCTACCATATCCATTGGACAGGTATGCATTATGGGGGTGGATTGTGACTATATTAGTTTGGAGGATATTGTTGCCATGAAGGTCGTCCATAAGAACGTGACTTCCCTCGCAATTGATTTCTTGATCCATAATGCAAACCATCATTGAAGTTTTCATTTTTTACAACATAGTTACAACCAAACTCAGCCAAAAGGGTGAGAATTCATAGAGAAAAGAGAAAATAACAACAAAACTATCAAGAAACAAAGAAAAACACACTCCTAACTACTAATAAAAACAAGCAAACAAGCAAAAAGCAAACTATTCACAATATTAACATATTAACAATAACCAATAATAAGCACATATTGTAATTTTCCGGCAACGGCGCCAAAAACTTGACGCGGGCCAAATGTCGGTCTAGAATTTCTCAAAAAGAATCACTTCGTTAATAGTATAGTTCCAAACCAATGAATGACCCGTATCAAAGTTTAGAAGATTGTCACAAATTCAAATCAATAAAAACCAAGAGTTTTAAATACCGGGTCATCTCTCAAAGGAATTGCAATGAGGTGTGCGCATCATTGGTTATGAGAATAAATGATTTTAAAAGCAATTGACAAGAAATTAAATTGCAAGAAAATAAAAAGCAAACAAGGAATTTAAATACTAAAAGGCATCTTGGCAAGGATTGAGAGTTGAGATTTTCTATCCAAGTCTTAATCACAAACATGGTAATTATGAAGAGTTAATCCTACTTCGTCATCCCCTAATATCGGGAGAAAGTCAAATGGGTATAATTGATCTTAATTCACAAGTTCTAGCTAATTCACTAATTAGACTTAGTGAAAGACTAGCATCAGTGGAAACAAAACTAACTAACAACTCTAAATTACCAATCAATATTGGACTTCAATGACTTAAGGTCACCTAAGTCCTCAATTCCAAGGCAAAAATATAAAATTCTACTCTAAAACTAGAAAAGACATTTTAATAGACACTTAGAATGCATAAAATGAAAACATGATAAATTGCAAGAATCAATAAAATCTATGACTACCAATTGTAAAAAACAATAATAACAACTCAATTAAGCAACAATAAACATGAAAATATAAAATTGCATTAAAGGAAAATAAAATTCAAACAAGTGTTTATAAACTAAAATTGACAAAATAAAGAAACTAATAAGTAGAACTAGGCAAATTAAAATTCTAGAACATGAAAATATAAAGGAAACTACACAAAAATAATAATTAAAACCTAAATTTAAGAAGAAACTAAACTAAAAATCCTAAATTTTAGAGAGAAGTTGGAGCTTCTCTCTCTAGAATTGACCTAAAACATGATACTAAAACTATTCCTATTACTACTTTCTACCTATTCGGTTGATCTCCCTTGAGTCTTGCCTTCAAATGCATCAGAAATAAGTTGGATTGGGCCAAAATTGGACCTGAAATCGCAAGTCACATGCCATTTTAAGTAAGGCGCGAGATTGGGTGATGCGTATGCATGACCCATGCATACGCACAACTATGAAAATCTCCAATCTTCGTTTCTTCATGAATTCTGGACTTTTACATGATATCTTTCCATTTTGTCAAGCCATTCTTGCTTTATAAACCTTCAATTATCCAAAAAAAAGAAAACACATCAAGACATCGAATAAAATAATAATGAATTAAATTTAGTAATTTTCAAGTATAAAAAGCATATTTTTCACCATTAACCATAATTAGAAAAAATTCATAAAATTATACATTTTCAATGAATAAGTGCAAGATAAGTTGATAAACTCTATGTTTTTTATCTAAAATTCATTATAAAATATGGGTTTATCAGTTAAATTCTTGACAAAACATTGAGTGGAAGTAATTAAGAAGACCATTTGCTTTTAAGTTTAACTAAATGTCTAATTAAATGTATGCTCACTTTGTTAACTGTATTGTAGGAAATAAGAGTTAGCTAGTCTGAGAACTATGTATCTGAGGTAGAAGCTACAAAAACAATCCAGCTAAACCTTGGAAATTCAAGCCGAATGTGCAAAGAAACGTTGTTGATCAAGCACAAAAACAAGCTAACTTAATGTGTGTGTAACTATTTCTCTTATTTCATTGCGTTGAATGTTCAAACTTTTACTTATTTAGCTATGGAGAGCTTTAAAAGGAATTTTTTTATCACCATATCCTTTTTATGTACTATGCAAAATGTTTATCCTTTTTCCACTTCTACGCAGAATAAGAGAGAAAAGTTCTACGAATCAAGGTCAACAGTACGGCTTCTTCTATTAGTCATTTCCTATTTGAAAATGACTCCTTTCTACTTACCAAAGCATCTTCCTCTCATTGTGCTAATTTGGTGGAATAAAGTTCCAATTTTTTTTTGTTGTAACACACCACAAATTGTGAAACCAACATGAAAACTAGATGAGCATACATAATATTAGATCACATGATGATTATTTTTATTTGCCGTTCACAAATCTTTGTTAAGTTAGAAACAAGGGGAACGACAAACTCCAAAGCTGGAACATCGTTTCGATTCTTTATCACTGAATCACACCCAACTTCAGATGGTGTATAGCAGCATTCACCTGAACAATGCATGATTTATCACGTAGAAATAACTATTGTCAGGAGGTTTTTTTACCCCTAAAAAATGTACAGAGAATACTTAGCTTTAACTTATTGATAACATTACCTCTCAATACAGTCATGCTGAACGAGATGTTGCTCTTCATATTGCCTCGGTTCATCGGAAAACTATGCAGTTTCCAAACAGCAATCTAAATATACTACTATGTACTATCCAATCCTAAAATTTTGGCAGTGATCTTGAAACGTCCTGTTATAATAGGAACTCAATATTCCTGGTATGTCAACTTTATCATAATGTTTGTATTCTGGGAAATTTGTCCTTAACAATTTCCCTCCTTCAGACTGGAAATGCAAGAGTTGTTAAGGAACATTATTTGAAGCAGTGTTCAAGTACCAGTACGCCCTAGTTGTAACATCCACATTATCATCATCATTTTCATTCCCATGGGCTGTAACAATGTCAATGTTTTCGTGCTCAACATAACTATGCCGCTTGACTCTCAACTTACAATCCACTAACTTCATTCTGAGATCATTTTGATTCTTTGAAAGTTAACCGGGAAAACACAGACCCTCTTTTTCAGGTTGTCAGAATACAAACCCTTGGCTGGCTGTGGTTCACAATGATTACTTCCAGGTTTGGACTGAAAGCCAGTTGCATCTGACAAGGTAATAGCAGCCAAGGACGACTTATCTAATCCAGAGCATGGACTTCCATCTGAAGAAGTGACTGAATCCTCCATTTTCTTCTGGTTACATCCTTCATCACTCAGATTAGACACAAGTGGTAATTGAGGCACAGGGATAGTAGACAATTTGTTGTCAACAAATATACCTATCTCTGTCTGTTCTGTACATTCACCAACAGCAAACCCCTCTTCTTCAGGCTCAGCAGAATCTGGTAAACACAAGGGTATATATTCTTCAGTGTCTTCTGCAGAAAAATTGAAGTTTTGTTTCTTTGATTGCATGGCAACCAGCTCATGTGATTCGCTACAAGCAGCAGTGAAATCCTTAGGTTGCAACTGAATGATGGAAACCAGGATTTTCAGGATCATAGGCATCATCAGAATGGGTGATTTCAGATTTTCCACAAGCAATAGATGCCAAAAATGTTTCCACTTGTAGCTCTAAAATATCTGAACTGCCATGATTTTTGTCAAGCTTCCTTCTGAAGATTTCAACCTCCGCAAACTTCCCTTTCTTCCCCACATCTTTTATAGACTTGTAACCCTGTTTTTATTCTTCCTTTTTTTTACATGAAGTTCTTGGGACTTCAAGCTTTCTTGAACTGAACAACTGCAGAAGGCTCTCAATCTAACATCAAAATAATAAGAATCATAAAACTATACATCATCTGGACACAAACAATCAACAAGAAATGGATACAAAGGCACCAAATCCTTAAACGTTGTAAGAAACAAATATGGCACACGAGTGTAAATTTCAAGATCTATAATATCTTTAGATATTCATAAATGTTAAATCATCAATTTTCACTACTTTGGACATTCTTTATATGTCATATGTCAATGCTTATCATTCTAAGCTCCATCATAAAAAAATTGCAGGCCCCCTACCAATACATAACATAATTAGTGACATCCTTTCATTTTATTGATGTGTAGTTAGAGGGACCATTTGAATATTAACTTCATTCCCTTCTCCACCATAGTTGTTATCCCATTTATAATAAAAAAAGAAGACTAGAAATAGATCAAGTAGGTTATTGGAGAGGATTTTCCAATTAGTTTGCCCATCAGAATAGAAAAATTTGTCCAAGTTGAGTAACCCACTTGCTCTTGTGTAGTTGTGTGAGCCATGTCCAAAGTGTGTCCAAGCATAATAAATAAATAGTTGAACATATACATATGCATGCCCTATGTGTGTCAAACACATGGACGCCACTATGGCACTACCATTCTTGTCACAATGCTTTGTAGCAGGCTATCCTACACAGATGGATAAACACAATAACTTCTCACTCTAGTATATCAAGGAACATGAAGCATAAATGTCAACCAAAACCTGTAAACAAGCACACCTGCTCCTTAGTGAGACCGAAGTTGAATTTGTGGGAACCAAAGTAGTTATCTTGAATGGCACCATAAAACTCATCTTCAGATAAAGGATCACAGTGCCATATTATTTTGAATTTAACTGCTTAATATAAAGAATAGAATCTCGAATTAAACAGATCAGCATAAGAATTTTCTTAAAGTGATCACTGATCTTTAAATCAACAGAAACAACAAAAGAACATCTGAACTGGAAAAAAAACAAATGAAATAGGAATATATAAATTGGCACCTGCACAGGGAATGACCTTCCTGTTGAAACATATGCCTGTGGAAAAATGTTCATGCCACCATCTGATGTTGCTTCAAAAATCTCATAAAGTTTTCTTTCTTCAAATTCAAAAAGAAACAAAGGCATTCCTTCCTTTACGTTTCAAACAAAATCAGAGTAACCAACAGGTAGCCCAAACAATCTCTTCTCAAAACATTCTTGCAAAGTACTTCTATTAGACATGAAGATTGCACCAAACTCAGGAAAACCTCCCAGCACCTTGTTTCTTTTGTTCAATTTCCTCGACCTCATGTCTGCCCATACATAAAAAACCGCTAAAGGTGATTCAAACCACAACAAAAATCCACAAGCCTTACTACCTAGCATTCCATACTAACAGAAAACAAATTCCAAAATACGCATATTACATGCTTCTTTTGATATTTCTAAACTAGACTCAAATAAATTAATCTTGAACCTAGTAATTAGTAAATCACATTCATAATCACATTACAGCTAAATTTATAAACACACGAGTCATGAACCATTAAGTAAACAAGTGGCTCTTGTAATTCTAAACTAATAACACACACTTCATTCCCTAAAAGAAAAGAAAAATGCTGCACAATGCTATGTCTATCAAAAACGAAATCAGTGCCCAATTCTCAGCAACGAATCAACATTTCTCGCAGAGACTTGCCTCTTTAGAATCACTTTCTAACAAAAAGAAAATAAAAAACCTAGATCAATCTCCTTTCATACATTTCATCCGATTCTGAAGTCGCAAATGATAAATGGAACCTTTCGCTGCGAAGAGTATATACCTTTAACTTTTAACTTTTAAGTCGCTAATTGGAAGATCCTATGGCATCTTTTGATTTTAAAATTAATTAAAATGGATATAAATGGTTTATTTAGGCGATTTTTTATTTTAATAAATAAAATAAATATAATAATTACTGAAATAAATAATTATAAAATTTATTATCGAAATTTGTCACCCTCTCTTATAAGATATATGGACGTGACACGTGTATATCTCATTTACATTATAAACGAGATATGTGGAAGCTTATCTTATTTACACTGTAAACAAGATAAGAGAGGACGACGGTTATATATACAACTCGTTCACACGTTTGACTAGGTACCAGTTTAAACTTTACAACCACTTTCTCCTCTCTTTTACCCCTTTCTCACCATATAATCGATAAATACGACGATGGTGTGCGCAGCTGGAAACGACAGAGATATCAACAGGCTGAACGAGACTTCGCATTACACCGGGGCAGCCAACTTTGCAGTTAGTTGTGTTTTGTTGAATTTTATGCAATCCCATATAGATATATGTGTGTATGTAGTCATGGTTAGGGTAATCGTCAAGAACTAGAATATTGTTTGTATATAGGAATAGATCACAGGTAAAAATTCAGAACTCTCTTTTATTTCACTTGTATTAAGTTGTTACAACATAATTATTAGTTTGGAACTCTATTTTATTTCTTTTAGTTTCGTCAAATTCATAATTAGATTTTTTACATTTTTTTAATTTAATTATTATACTCTTTTTAATTTTATAATTTGATTTTTTTTAGTCAAATATAATTAAAACTAACAAAATGATACTTTTCTGAAAA
>NC_029790.2:38054373-38057941 GCF_000816755.2 Arachis ipaensis
AATCTAATAAAAATAATATAGAAAACTATTTAAAAATTTAGTGATATCATAAGGACCGTTAAACTTAAAAGAACCAATAAAAGTTTTAAAATTACTTATTGATAATTGTGAATATATATTTTTTTTTCAAAGGCCTCGGCGCCTCGCTTTCTACTGCCCCAGCGAGTGAGTCATACCCTTCCTCCATCCGACGCCATCGTCCCGAATTTGAAGGAGGCTGGATTCGGCGACATAATGCCTCTCAAGAATTTTACATTCGACAATGTCCTAATTACGGCATTCGTAGAGCAATGGCGTCAGGAAACCCACACGTTTCATCTCCCGTGGGGTGAGGTCACTATCACCCTGTAGGATGTGGTGTACCACCTAGGTCTACGCGCCCACAGGGACCTGTTAGGGGTGCTTTCGTGACTTCGGTAGATGGTACCAGACGGAGACGTGGTAGTTGGTGGAGCAGCTGCTGGGTGCCAGGCCTCCGGTGGCTCCACAGCAGGCGGCGTAAAGGAAGGAGTCGTTTACGCTGAAACTCGTATGGCTGCAGAATCGTGTCCAGTAGATGTCCCCTATGGATGACCCAGAGACCCTCTGATAGTACACTAGATGCTACATCATGTTAATGATCGAAGGACATCTAATGACGGACAAGTCCAACAACTTGGTCCACCTGCGTTAACTCCCACTTCTTGAGGATTTTGGGCGGTGTCGGACGTTGTCTTGGAGCTCGGCCGTACTGGCCTTGACGTACCAGTCACTGTGCTCGACAGCAGACCGAGACGTCATGGACATTGCTGGCTGCACTCTGCTGTTGATGTCCTAGATATACCTGAGATTTTCTTAGTGGTGTCCACCGGAGTGAGCCATCTACATGTATCCTATGGCTACGAGGTAACAACTGTTTATTAATTTATTTAGTAATCAATTTGTAACTTCTTACGACCTTCTGCATAATGAACTACTTTTATTCTTTTGATTGGTATCAGGTTGGTTGGACTGCATCAGTAGAGCAGAGATCAGCATGAGGCCAGGATCCTCCGATGGAGAGTATCGATCGACAGGTTGCGATTCGATGAGGTTAGTACCATGTTTGACACCACCACATTTTCATTTTAGTCCTTTATGTTGCATTCGTTTATAAGTGCTAACTATTATTTATATCACGGTTCTCTACAGGTAGGGATGGAATTAGCCAGGTCAGGCCAGGCTTTGCTCTTAACAAGCATGACCTGTCATGTAGTTGATTGGCCTGAGCCTGACCTGCAGCCTGCTATAGGCTTTTTTCAAAGTACTAAGTCTGACCTGTTATTCAGCATGGCCTGGTCTAAAGCCTGTTAAAAGGTCTGCTAATTTTTTTTATAAAAATAAAAATATTTTTTGCTAATAATAAAAAAACTATTTATATATGTAATTATGTATTAAAAGGCCCAGGCAGGCCTAACAGGCCAATAAGGCTAATTAGTGAGCCTGGGCTTGACCTATTAATATAATAAGGCTTTTATAAGAGCCTGAGCCTGTGCCTATTTTATAACAGGCCAGGCCAGGCTGTAGGCCCCTGGTAGGCCGTTTGGCCTTTTTCCACCCCTATCTACAGGCTTTGTGCCTTCCTTGGTTCGTTGAGGAGGAAAAGTGGGGGACATGGATGGCAGTCGTCCTACTACAATAAAAGGATAAAACCATCATAAAAGGACTATCTACACTAAGCATCGTCTGTGGGTTGATTAGGACAACCCCTTCTAGTAATAGGCAGGATATTACTGTTGCCGTCTTGTGCCACTGTTATAAGCAACATCCCACCGTATCTGCCATATAGATGCGTGTCATCGACAGAAACAAACGGCTTACAATGCTTGAAAGTCTCAATACAGGATGGAAAAGTCCAAAATACTTTATCGAACATGCTACAGTCACGTACCAGAAGGTGCCCATCGTAGTACGGTGCTGCCCATAGCTCAAAATAGTTCCCGGAAAACAACTCTGCAGCGCCTGAAGTAGTGTTCGACACTTTATTGTATGACTCCTCTCAACCCCCGTAGATCTAAGCAATTGCCTTCTACTTTGCCATCCAGACCTTTCTGTAGGAGAGTTTGAAGTAATAGCTCTGTTGGACCGCACCTTGCAATACAGGGATGCTGTCGGAGGGGTTGGACTGTATCAACGGCAAGATGACCTTACAGACGAGACTGCTACCTAACTGTCGATGGTCCTAGGACATGGTGGGTGCTAAATAAGTGTGCGCTCCACCAACCCTTCGGACCTCCCTGACGAAATAAAACAGCCATGTTTAGGCATCATGGTTCAAAAGTACTTAATATATGACAACCATAAATGAGTAAGTACGCCTCAATTAAACTTGAACTTACCAGTATCCGAGGTTCTGTCGAAGGGCAACATAGAGACTCCATGGACAGCCAGTTGCAGATTAACGACATTGCACATGATACTTTAATCGGTCCAATTTGATCACCTGGTACTTTGCACTCCAGCGAATACTGTAGTTCTTCACACCCTGCATCACTGCATCTCGGCATTTGAATCTGTCACCGACCCGAAACTCTACCCCACTGTCTAGGTTATAATCCTCCTCTCCCATGTTGGAAAACGAAGTTTTCTCATGCATGGCGTCCATATCCAACGTATGATAGTGACTTGGTACATCTGATAGCGCTAGAATTGGGTGGGGGGAGGCAAAACATAGCACACAGCTGTCTCGGCAGGCGTCTCCAGTACAACTCCTCGTCATCACTCCCATCAGAAGAATCACTGTCACCACTATCGACAACGTACTCTTCATTAGAGTCTTCCTCACCTATTTCCATGTCCGCCATTGGAATGGCGACATGAATGGTGGTGGTACAAGAGGCCGGTCGTCCTATACATAGGTCGAGTGTACAGAACCACCACCACCAACATCTCCAACCTCGATAGAAAGCTCCATCACTTGCTCCACCATGATTCTCCCATGGATGTCGAACATGAGTCACACATACTCGTCCCTTAGAAGCCGAAATATTCGAAACCCGAAAACTCTGTTACCCAACAGTGCTAGCAACCTATACCCTACCCTTCCGACCTCCCTCGTTTCTGTGCCACCAAGGTTGCTCAAAATCAAACTCTTCAACTCGGACAACAAATTCACGCATTGAATGCACAACAGAATCGAGTTCTCACACTCAAATATCACCCAATTGTCTCAATTTCTCATACGATAATTGGGATAAACAAACACAACTATGTATATGCTATTACTAGCCATTGTTGCCTTCTTTTTGTGAGAAAAACGGGACAGAAGAATATATGAAAAGAATGTGGAAAATGTCAAGAGTTAGACATCATTTTATAGCTGTTAGAAATTTGTCTCATTGTATCTCGTTAACATTGTGAACGAGATAATTTTACACGTATCTCGTTTACAATATGCGAAAAATTATCTCATTTACAGTGTAAACAAGATAAGAGAGGGCGACGGATTTCGGTAATAAATTTTAAAATTATTTATTTCAGTAATTATTACATTTATTTTATTTATTAAAATAAAAAATTCTTTATTTAGATGAGTTTCTAAAAAAAGATA
>NC_029790.2:38058141-38059474 GCF_000816755.2 Arachis ipaensis
TTTATTATATAAAAAATATTTGTTTTTTTAAAAAAAGATCTTATAAAAAAATATCAATTATATCTTTTTTAAAAAATATTTTTTTATTTTTAATACTTTGTTTTTATTTTAAAAATTTATTAAATATTCTAAAAAATAAAAAAATTATTAAAAAATTTTTTTATTACAGTCTAACTACACATTCAAACATTTTCGTATCTAAGTCCAACTAAACAAGTCCAAACTCAACAAAAACCACTTTTATTATACCTGCGTGTACACACACACGTTTCAATAACGCTTCTGCTTCTTAGTCTTTGTCTTCGTGCTCTTCGCCTTCCTCCTTCTTCTTTTTCGCGTTCCTTCTTTTTTTGTGTGTATTTTTTCTCAATCGTCATTTTTTATTGTTGCTGCATTTTTTCTTTTCCTCCTTTTAATTGAGGTTCATTTAGATCCAGAAATGAATCGAAGTTAGTTCAGATTTGGTGAATACTTAACAGTAGTATCAAGTGAACCTAACTCAATTCACAAATGAACCGAATTCGATTTAGATTTGAACAAAAAGTGATAAACATAAAACATTCAATCAGCAAGAAAAGCACATTTCAATTCATTTCTCCATGCAAATGAACTCGATTAAACTAAGAGATAATCCGAATTTCTTAAGGAATAACAGATTTGGTGAATACTTAGAAGTAGTATCAAGTGAACCTAACTCAATTCACAAATGAACCGAATTCAATTCAAATTTGAACAAACAGTTAAAAAATTACTTAAAGAATAAAAAATTTGGTCAATACTTATCAGGAGTATCAAGTGAACCTCAATTAACACACAAATGAACTGAAATAAACTAAGAAATGAATCGAAATTATTTAATGATGGCATCAGAAAAAATCAGAACTAATAAAGATATTAGCAAAATGTTGGTATTGTTGGTGATGACGATAACAAAAAAGAAAAAAAAAAAAGAAGAACACGTAACATTGGAAAGGAGGAGGAAGAGGGAAGAAGAACCTGCGTGAATTTAGAAGGAGGAGGAGGAGAAGGAGGAGGAGGAGGAAGCGCGTGATTTAAAAAATTGTTATAACAACTTGATTAGATTTGGTTAAGTATATTTTGCTTGAATATAAGGCTTTTTTTTTTTCTTAACTTAATAACACTAAAAGAACACAAAATATTTAATACCGAAATTTATCAATAATTCTTCCATAACGTAGCTCGAGAAAACCTAAAAAAAATTTCCAAAAAAAAAATAATGAAGGGAGAGTAGAGAAGATAAGAACAAATAATAAAAAATGAATCTTTTCGATATTTTTTAATAATTAAAATTTAAAAGAATAAAGTGTGATGT
>NC_029790.2:38059655-38059911 GCF_000816755.2 Arachis ipaensis
ATCAGATATTTTGAAGGCAGAATTGGAGAGGCTAAATTTTCTTTTATTATTATTATTTTTTTTCTTGTGGATTTCGGCGGGAACCATACCACGATTAGCAAGATTGTAAACAATCATAGAAAGTGGCAATGTGCAATCCGCCAATCCCACATTTGCTCCCAACCCCGGTGCCTTACTCCAGCTGTCCAGCATTTCCTTAGGTGGCTACGTACTGCTGCTCGTTTTTTTTTAAGGTGGTATTGTAACCAAAATATTC
>NC_029790.2:38060725-38090932 GCF_000816755.2 Arachis ipaensis
AAATTAATATAAAAATATATGTATTATTTAATTTATTTTTAATATATATTTAGTATTCAATATATATATGATGTTATATGACATCCAATGATAAATATTTTTTAAACAAATAAACAAGAGCCACCACTCACATAAACATCACAAAAACAACTTTTTCTAAAGATGCCTACGTGACAAAATCTAAATCATACATTCTAAAACCACACTTTTCACTATAAAACACTTAAAACTGTAGCTTTTTATAAGAAAAAGCGTTACCTAATGGAAAAAAATAAATTAAAAGATTTAAGAGAATAAATTATTAAATTATCAAATTTAATAGATCAAAAACTAATGATTTTAACTAATGTTAATTGTAATGACACCGAATTCCTAAAATCAATACAAAATGATTTTTCTCAAAATCTTTATTTTACTATAAGTTTTATTGAAGGACTTCAAAAACCTGAAAAAACTTATATTTCACACGGAATTTCTAAAAAATGCTACCATGGAAATGATTCCCCACATCTTTATCATACTTTTAACCCACAATTAAATTCTATAGTAGATATGCTCGAAGAAGTTTTAGTATCCATAAAATTTCAAAGAAATAAGGAAAAAGAGGAACCTAATAAAAACGAAATCAAACAGATATTAAATAAATACTTTCAGAAAGAGAATCCCAAAGAAGAAAATTTTCAAAATATAATCAACATAACAGAATTAAAAGTAAAACCACCATTGAAATTATGAATATCGAAGAAAAATTAGAAGAAGTTACAATGCTTTTTAAACAATTAAAAATGGCTCAAGAAAATAATATTATGGAACAGGGATTTCAAATAGAAGAAGAATTAGTAAATTCTGAAAATATAGAAAATGAAGAACACATCCTAGATTATTCAAGTGACGAAGAACTAGCAATTCCAATACAAGTAAAAAACGAAGCTGGAACATCTAAAGATAGTCAATCTCAATTTAAATGGGAAACAGGTTTTGAAAATTTTGCTTTTAAAAAGGGATTTATAAATAAAGATTCAAAATATACAAAAATACCATCAAAATACGTTCCTAAAATCCAGGAAATGGAAGAAGAAAGAATGCTCGATTTAGATTGTAAAAAGAATGAAAAATAAATTTTCGAGAACTGGTTGAATTCCTTCTTATTAGAAGCCTTTACTAATCCAAAACTTAGTGAATTGTCTGGAAGAGATATTTGGAATTACATAGGGTTTCATACTAAAAGAACTGTAAGAGATTATATGACATCAATAGAAAACCAAATAATATAAGAATTAGCAACAAAAACAACAGCTTATGATAAGATATTACATATAATGATGATTCTATATAAAGAATTTTTTGGAAAAAATATTATAGATCATAGACAAGAAGTCTATAATAAAGAATATCAAGAAGCAAAAAACCATTTAGCTAATATTCAGATATATGATTTATGTAATCTTATATATGTGAATATAGAATACATTATTATAAATTAAAAGAAGAAGATAAAGACCATTATCTTAGTATGTATATAACAAAACTTCCATATCCTGCTAATGAATTTATAATGGGAAGATTTATAAGAGAAATAAATAGAGGGACAATTGAAAATAATTTTGGTGGGGCAACCTCTGCAATAAGAGAGGAAATAAAAGAACGTTGTATGCAAGAAGCGACTCAAAAAAGATTTGCAAATATAATTAGAATTTGCTGTCAGGATAATGAAGAGATACCTCAAAAATATGGTCTTAATAAAAATTTTCAAAGAAAAAGAAAATATCAATTTAGAAAAAGAAAATACTATCCAAACTGGAGAAAAAAGAGATATTTTAGAAAAAGAATTAACAATAAAAACAAAAGACAAAAAAAATGACTATTGCCCAAATAAAAAAGAAAATTGTAAATGTTGGTATTGCTAAGAAGAAGGACACTATGCAAATGAATGTCCAAAAAAGAAGGATAAAAAGGACCTTACCAAACAATTAGAAATTGCTAAGTCTTGTTTTATGGAACCATTAGAGGAATCAGATGATAACTTAGACTATATTTTTGAATATGTCTCGGAAATAGACTCAGAGACTGAGTAATAATGCTACATTTATTACTATAAAAATAACAGAAAAGTTTTTAAATGCTTTCATAGATACGGGAGCGACACAATGCTTTGCTAGTACAAATATAAAACTTGATTGGAAAAAATTAAAGAAACCATTAAGAGTTAGAATAGCTGACAAATCAATACATAAAATTGACCAAAAAGCTGAAATGGCTGAAATATTTATTCAAAATTATAGATTCATTGTTCCATCCATATATATACTAGATTCTGGAATGGATTTTATCATAGGAAATAACTTCTTAAAATTATATCACCCATTCATTCAAGAATTAACATATATAGTTTTAAAAGCTCCACACGATTCTTCAATAAATCAAAAATCAAAATGTATAAAAATACCAACTACTACTATAGATAAGATCTTAAAATTCAAAATATTTTCTATATTAGAAACATGTTATTTAAATTTATATTTTCAGATAAATATTCAAAAAACAATCTTGAAATAAAGATAGAAGAACTTTTGGATGAAATTTGTGCTGAAAATCCTTTAAATATTAAAAATACAAATAAAGAATTAGTAAGCATTAAATTAAAAGATCCTACAAAAGAAATAAATGTTCCAAATAAAATTCCTTATTCCGCAAGAGATAGAGAAGAGTTCTCATTAGAATGTAAAGATCTTTTGGAAAAAGATGCAAAATCAGGATATTGGCAACTTCGTTTAGACGAAGAAACAAAGAAATTAACTGCTTTTACTTGCCCAACAAAAGAATCAACAAGTGTGTTGCTCTATGAATGGAATGTATTACCATTCGGATTAAAACAAGCCCCAAGTATTTATCAAAGATTTATGGAAGAAAATCTAAAAGAATTAAATGAATTTGTTTTAGTATACATTGATGATATACTAATTTTTACAAAACAAGATAAAGAAGATCATCTTCAAAAATTACTAATAGTTTTAGAAAGATGTAAAGAAAAAGGATTAGTTCTTAGCAAAAAGAAAGCAAGAATAGCAAAACAAGAAATAGAGTTTCTTGGATTAATTTTATCCACCCAAGGAAAACTAAAACTTCAACCAAATGTTTTAGAAAAGGTAAATTTATTCCTAATAAAATAGAAGATAAAAAACAGTTACAAAGATTTTTAGGGTGTATAAATTATATTTCTGATCAAGGATTTTTAAAGAATATAACAGAATACACTAAAAGCTTATTTCCAAAAATAAGTACTAAAAAAGAATGGAAATGGGAAGAAAAAGATAGTATGCAAATTCAAAGAGTTAAAGAGTTATGTGAAAAACTTCCAGAACTTTATATTCCAGAAGAAAACGACTATTTAATAGTGGAAACAGATGCTTCAGACATAACCTGGTCAGGATGTCTGAAGGCTAAGAAAGCTATACAAGGTTTGGAACAAGAAAAAGAATCACTAGATTCTAAATATTTCCCAAAAGAATTACTTTGCAAGTATATTTTAGGGACTTTTACTCCAACAGAACAGAGATATACCACTCATGAAAAGGAAACTCTAGCAGCAATTAAATCTCTTAAGAAATGGAAAATTGATTTACTACCCAGAGAATTTACATTAAGGACAGATTCAAGTTACCTAACAGGTTTCATACGATATAATTTAAAAGTTGATTATAATCATGGACGATTGGTAAGATGGCAATTATTTTTGTTACAATATCCAATAAAAATTGAATATATTAAGGATAATAAAAATGTTATTGCAGATACATTAACAAGAGAATGGAGTTCGTTTACAACGCATTAGATCAAAAAATTCAAAAATATGAGCAAGAGCTCGAAAAATGCAAGCATTGTCAGCAAATAAGGACACAAATCCAATCTCTCAAGAAGGCCATTGAAGCAATGAAATCAACACAACAAGCGAAATCATCAGAGTTCAGCCAGCTAAGCGTGGTGGACAAATTAGGTGAAGAAAAAATTTCAGAAAATAAAACAATTGCTGAAATTATTAAAAAAATCCACCCAAGATAAAAAATATTATGTAATTTATAATGGCCCCATGAAAGGAATATATGATGCCTAGGAAAAAGCAGCACCATTCACACATCAATCAATGATAATTCATAAAGGAGGATTTTTAACACTAGAAGAGGCAAAGGAATCCTTCAGGGAATATGAAACTCTTCATCCAGAGCAAACCCTAAAAAGAGCAGATAAAGCTCCAATTCAAGCCCAGAGAACAGGAATAATAAGAAACATTCCTACAAGGGCAGAAATCAAAGAAAAAAAAGGGTCTGTAGATCAAATCTCAGAGAAACTCTTAATATAGTTCTGAATTGGACTGAAGAAAAAAGGGCAATTTTGGGATATTATCCTGTTGCCAAAGAATAGCTAACAAAGTTGGTTATCTTTCCAAATGCTTCTCCATCTGACACTTATCAGTTTTTCCAGTATGGATTAATTGATACAATTTTAATTTTTAATGATCTAAAAATTATTAGTGAGTTTCCTGCAGGATTCGTTGATGCAGTAAAGAGATTTAAAAATATGATTGACAATGTAAATCCAAGGGATGTATCCCTAAAATTTACAAACAGTCAACCTATTTTTAATGAAGAAGAAGAATGCTTAGTTCCAGCACACCAAGTAATATTCATGTCCGTCTTCCCAGGAAATTTTTAACCAATTGATCAAATTCAAGATTTAACAATTTACAGTCATGAAGGAAGACTAGCCAGCACATTAGCAAGGGTCTTTGAAAGAACTCAAAAAATAACGAAGGAATCTCACACAAGGATTAATTATAAAAGTAGAAATACTCTGCTTGTGTCCAGTAAGAGAAATGAATTTGAAGAAAGAAAGATGAGACTCTTGGTGGAATTTGAATCAGCATTCTACAACTTATCTGGACTTTTAGAAAATCTCCCTGAAGGGATAAAGAAGAATCTCTGCTATTTGATAAAAGACAGAGAAGACCACAAATGCCAGCTATGTGCCTCAGAAATATCTGAAGAAAGTAATAATGAAACGGAATCAACCCACATGATAAAGGAAGAAGACAATGCATCTGAAGGACACATGATAAAAGAGGAAGACAGTGCATCTAAAGCATCTCTCAACATTATTGCATAATGACGTAAGCGCTTAGGTCATAAAGCACCAATAATGTAGCTGGTGCAAGATAACAAACAATGACGTAAGCAATGACATCATAAGAAGGGTAAGGATGGGAATTGTCCATCAGACCCAACTATTATAAATAGGTTGCTTAGGCAATTGAAGAAGGCATCAGAAAACAGAAAGTAGAAGGCTAAGAGTACTCATATGCTAGGAGAGTAAGGAGGAAGCTGCCGAGGCGATTTTGTAGTCTAACAAAGAATCTCTTTAGGGAAAAATAGTTCTAAACTCCCCTCTGTAGTTAGTATCTACAATCTCCCCTCTGGAGATAAAAACACCTTATGTAAAATATACTAAATAAAGGAAGTTTTTCTCCAGAAAAGGAACATCTTCATCCTAGTCTTTTAGTTATGAATTATTTAGAAAGTTTAGAATTAACGGAAGAATCTGATTATTATAGATTAACTGCTTTATTAGATAATGAAAAACAGGCTGTTCTAAAAACAGAATTAAATCTCAAATCAAATGAAAATTTTAATAAACAAAATCTTTTAAAAGAAGTCTTTAATAGAAGAAATATAATATACTATGAAAAAATTCAACTTGAAGCCCCTATAAACATAAAATCTGCTAATGAAGAACTTGAAATAGCTTTAATAAATGATGAAGAATTGAGTAAACAGATTGAGAAAATTAAGGATCAACAAAAAAGATCTAAAATTGGATGGATTCATATTAGTACTATCCAAGTTTTAATCAAATCTACATACATGAAAGGAATTAATTCACCAATAAGTTTAGCAATCTGTGACAAAAGAATTACTGATGACCCAATAGATCAAATAATTGGAATTGTTCATGGAAATTTGGCAAACGTAAATATTAAATTCAATGCCCATCTTGGATATGCTATACCTTTATCAACTGAAAATCTTGGAAGATCTATAAGTTTGGCTTATAAATTTCACAGAAAGAATCTAATGGAACAAGATGATGAACCATTTTCAATTACATATGCAATAAATTATGCTTTAACAAATAGTCATCATAGTATAATATTTAAAAACAGAGAAAGAATTTATGTCGATGAGTTATTTCAGGAAATTGTAAAAACAGAAATACCAAAATACAAAGCTATTGAAAACCCAGTTCTATTATTAAAAGAACCATCAGGAAAATTGGTTTCATCAAATTTTCAAATAAGAGAATCTAAAATTAATAGCCCTTTAAGCTTATCTAAGTTAAAAATTAAAGAAGAAAATTCTGAAATAAAAGAATTAACAAAAAAGGTCGAAAAATTAAATGAAACCCTAAATACTAAATTATGACAATAAATAAAGAAGAAATATATGTAACTTATCAAGACAAGAAACAAGAGCTCTTTGAAAGAGAAAATCGTTTGAATTATTTACAGTTTTCTGGAATAAATCAAAGAGCATTTGAAGCTCTAAAAATAATCTATGACAAGTTGAAAAGAGAAATTGAAGAGCTAGAAAAATTAATAGAATCTCTAGAAAATAGTGATGAATCCATGATAGAGTTTGCAGAAATTCTAAAATAAATAATGAAGCATAAAAAGATTGAAAAACCAGAAAATAAAATAAAAAGGAAAAGGGCGAAAAAATTAAAAAGTAAAATAGAGGAGTATAAAAGGGAATTAAACAATCTTCAGATCGAAATTGATAATCTTATAATAAAAAGGATAGAAATAAGAATAAATATAAACAAATTGGAATTAAACTTAAAAAATTTATAAATGCCTGGAAAACCATATTATGACTTAAAAGAATTAAAGCTGTTGAAGGAAAAAATGGAGAATGAAGTTGAAAAATTAGAAAGATATTTAGAAATAAGAGAAAGTGTAGAAATAAAAGAAGTTTTTGAGGATTTGAGAAATTATATTAAAGAAAAAGACAAACAGATAAAAATTTTATATACAATAATCCATGCAAAAAAAAATATTATAATTATGATAGAAATTAAGCCAGAGTTAAAAAACTATAAATATGAAATCAGAATTATAAATATACATCAAGGATTAGTAATAAATGATCATATAACAAATACAAGAGAAATAGTGGAAATGGTCAATACTTTAGATTATGAAGTTACAAATTATTTTTATCAAAATCCCTTAAATAAAGCACCACCAATTGAATCTATACAAATTATAAACTTATTCGAAGCAAAATATGAAGAGTTAGTAGAAATTTCGAAAAAGAAATTAAAAGAAAAGTCGAAATTGAAAAATTGGTATCAGAGCCCAGTTAACGATTAAGGGTAACACTTTCTCTTTAAAGCAACACTTTTAGTGACACGCTTTTAAATCAATAATAACCGCACAATAAAAAAACATCTTTAATAAAAGTTGAAATTGGCAACTTTATAGTGGCCACCATAAACAAGTGCTTAAGTTACACTTACACGGCCTGCAATGATAAATAAAAAGGAAGACCGTCTTTAATGATTTCTTTAAATATTGGCTTCTATTGTCCTGCAACTAGCATTTCCTATATCTTCCCAGAACATGATGATGAAATCTTGAATATGTGCCACCTGAAAATGCATGAACACATCAACATCGTCATCGCCATGCCTTGGAGAAATAACCCCCCTGTCATAAGGACACACACCACCCGGACCAAAATGAAAGGGCTTTCCCCACCCAAAATCAGCTTCATACACTGACAATCCCATCCAGCTTCCAAGTATAACGTTAGGGTTCTCAAAGAAAGGCACGTCTGCCATACACTCTCCTCTCTCCAAATAAGGTGTCCTAATCAAATCCCACCTCTCTTGCTTTGCTATGAAATCTATCTGNNNNAGATAATTCTGAGGAAGAGGCGGGTTCAACCTGTTTTGAATATTGACATCAAACTTAGCAACAGTTGGTTGATTTTCTTTAAGTTCACGACGAGTTTTAGAAGCATGCATGTCTTCATACATGGACATCAATAACTTCAAATCTACTGTATTTTCTCTGAGATTGATGAGAATCACCATTATCAGCACTGCCATTGACATTCTTCGTCAATTTCTGGATCTGCATTGATGTGAGATTCAACTATGCAAAGGTCGTTTTATTCTTTTGCTCTTCAATGTTGTCGATTCTTCTGAGGATAAGTGGAAAAGGCTTCAACTTTGGGTGATCAAAGTGTCGCGATGACGGCAGATGTGAGGATGGTTTGAGGACCATGCGGTTAAAAAACGGCAATTCACTTACATCCATTGTGCATCCTTTGGTGAGCTTTGCCCATGAGTTGACGAAATGAAAGGCTGCAGACCCATCACCCAATGGATGAGACCAAGCGATTCCTATGGCGATGGCCTCACCACCATGTATCTTTGTCACTTGTGCTAGTAACAGAGGCAGCTCCTCTATGAGACGAGTGTAATCAACAGTTGGGATGAGTTCTTTGACGGACTGATCATTAAGTGAGAAGTCTCCAAGTTCAACCACTGATTTGGTTGATTCAGCTTCAATTACACAGCTCCCTTTGCATTATAATTTAGTTCCAACCGGCTACCTTTAGTCCATGTCAACCTGCCAGCTAACGGATAGTAATGAACCGAAATCTCTCTAAGGGGCTCTCTCATTCTCTCAACAATGGGCATTGACATCTTTTCCAGACCCGGGCTCTGGGTCTCCCAAGCGGTCAAATAGCGACCCAATCTCCTGGGTTCAGGCCTTTTCGCATCCAAATTGGCCAATCCGAAATCTCTAACTAACATTCAAACTCAACTACTTTTCTTATCTTAGCCAACAAGAAAAGATAACATAACAATATAAATTATTGAGAAAGTTTAGGATGCCATTATCTATTCTATTATATAAAAATCAGATTATTGTACTTAATGATCGAGTTGACGTGGCATACTTCTAAGAGTATTTCTGAATTTATTTCTTTTAACTCATTAAATATAAGTTATTACGATAAACTAACTATATCAATTAATTGATTTGATTAGATATTTAAATATCATTTAATTTATTATAATTTATATCAATTTGATTTGGTAATATTTTTTAATTTATTTATTTTAATATTCTTTTAATATTTTTAATTTATTTCTTTTAATTTATTAAACCAAATTTATTGTGTGTACTAATTAATTAATTTGATTAATTTATTAGTTATTAAAATAATAAATCTATGAATAAAATAAGCAATTGAAATATTTTCAACTAATAATTGAATCAAATCAAATCATATCATATATGTTGAGCTAAATTCAAATCATGTGAATTAAGGACTAAATTAAAATGAGATAATTTCTTACTTATTCAAGTTGAGTGCAATAAATACAAATTAACTTTGTTAGATAATGATAATTGTCTGGTCTACTATATATAGATGGTGACACAAAATTATAAGAATAGTGATTTTTGTCGCTTTTACTATTTCAACTCTTCTTTTCTTCTTCTTTTTTTTCTTTATGTATAATTTCTTTTATGTATAAATATACCTAAAATGAGAAAGTATGGATGAGTGTTTTATTGATTGTTTGTTTGATAAATATATCTCAATTTAGGCATTCTACTATTGTGGATGGAAGTTGACCTGTAGCAATTCAAAATGGCCAATGTATTTTTTTTATAGTATTAGATTGAAGAATATTTGTTAAAATGAATATACCTATTGTAATGAATTTTTTTCAATTGTTATATTTTTATGTCAGTCGTGTAAATTCTTTGAAGGTACAAGATAATAAAATAGGTTAACTTTAATATCCTTTGAAGCTAAATTTAATAGTTCAAATAAGTACCACTAATTATGTTAAAAAGATAATTTTATAATAATAATGTGACTTACATATTAATTTTTTTGAGTAAATTCATTTCAAAATTAAATGTAGAAGTTAGACTCAATTACGTTAAAATTTTAAAGATAATATAGAATTTGATAACAAAATTAACATTCATTAGGAAAATAAATTTATTTATGGCTATTTCCTAATTATAAATAATAACAAGACTTATGAAAAAATATTAATGTCATTATTTTTATTAATTAAATCATAATATTAGGTAGTTGATAGTTTCATAGGCGAAAATTATTAAGTAATTACGTAAAAATTAGCAACAAACAAGCAATAAGGATTTAGAAAAAATCGATTATATAATACCAATTTCATAATTAAAATATGTCACGTATCATATTCTCATATATTCTATTTATTATCTATTCTATTATATAAAAATTAGGTTTCTGCACTTAATGATGGAGTTAACGGTGACATGCTTATGAGAATGTTTAGTGATTTGTTTCTTTTAACTCATTAAATACAATTTATTATGATAAATTAACTATATCAACTAACTGATTTGATTAGATATTTAAATATCACATAATTTATTATAATTTATATCAATTTGATTTGGTAGTATTTTTTAATTTATTAAACTAAATTAATTATACTAATTATCTGTATTAATTAACTAATTATATTAATTAATTAATCATTAAAATAATAAATTTATGAATAAAATAGGTTCTCGAGATATTTTTTTACTAATAATTAAATCAAATCAAATTATATTTATTGAGCTAAATTTAAATCATGTGAATTAAGGACTAAACTAAAATAAGATTATTTTTTACTCATTCAAATTGAATGCAATAAATAAAATTTTGTTAGATAATCATGGTCTTTTGGTCTTCTATATATAGATAGCCACACAAAATTATAAAAATTGTCATATTTTTTAAGTTACTACACAAATATTATATTTTAGGTAATTGTATATTTTTATGTTATTTTGAACATTATTATATAATTTTAAGATCACATATATACAACTTTAAAGTTATTAATCATAAATTATGGACAAATTTAAAAAAAAATCTTATGAATCAACATGTAATTTTTTTATATTTTTATTTTTTTCTAAAATTTTTTAGACTTATCAATCTTTAAGTTGTCTATACATCACTTCTCAAAATATTATGATTTTACAAGATATAATATGTGGGGTAAATCACCTTTATAAACCATTTGCATACTAATTTTACGTATATCCCCAAATTAAAAAAGGCTACGTACATGTCTCAATTTACATATCTATGTAAATCAAATTTATGAAGTTCAAATTATGTGTTTTGTAGTAAATCGAATCTATAAGATTTGAATTACTTTGATGCTATCTATGCTACTAAATCGAACGAAGGAGATTCAATTTAAAATGAGCTGGATTGCTACTAAGTGAGTATAAATCGAACTTTATTGCTTCGATTTAGTATGAACCACATAAATCGAAATTTATATATTCAATTTAGCAGGGGATGACATAATTTGAATTCTTTGAATTCAATTTACTTTCGAATCACAATGTCAAGTAATTCGAATCCTATAGATTTGATTTTTTATTTATTACCCTAATTCGAATTCATTAAATTCGATTTATATAGAAATGTAAAAGGAGACAACTAGGTAACATTTTTGAATTTGGAGGATTCAGGTAATTTTAGAGTGGCTTTAGTTTATCAACGTAAATTAACTTAATATGTGATATTAGTTATTGTTATGTATATGAAAAACGTGACTTATTTATGTATTATTTGGATTAGAAGAATTTGTAGGAAAATAAAACGCTGGAGAAGAAAATGGATGAAAAAATCAATTTTTCATTGTTTATATCAACAAAGAAATTGAATGAAAAACATAAAAGTGTATGTGGAGGTCATGTAAATTTAATTTTTCTCTTCAAAATTGCGAAGAAAACTGATGCAGAAGTGCAAATATGGGTAAAAATACAGAGTTATCATTTGAATTATAATTTATATATAATATATAAAAATATTAATATAATTTTATTCTATTATAATTTTTTCTCTTCTTACTTTTCCTTCCATCCAAGCAAAATTTTTTTTTTCTATTTTCTTTCCATTTATTTTTACTTTATCTAAACAACACAAAAAAAAATATACTTTCCTCTCATTTTCTTTCTTTCAATTTTCTTTCCTCTTATTTTCCATCTTATATCCAAACAATAGCTTAGTGTTTATCCATTTATCTTCTATTAATATTGTTATAACAAGAATACATGTGACTTTATAAAAATGATATAACGTAACCTCTGATTATCACAAAAACAGTCAAAATGGATATTTGCAGGGATTACTCACGTTTTGGGGCTAGATGGGACTCGTGATATCCTCACGACCTGCCACGCGAAAAAGGATAGGGACTAGGAGTGGTAAACGGGCCAAAACCTGGCGGGCTGGCCCGCATAACCTGTCAAAAAAAGCGGGTTGGGCTGGAATTTTGAGACCACTAAACTTAAAAAGCCTGCCTATCCCGCACCGCTTAATCCATGAGTTTCAGCAGGGTGGGGCGGGGTGGGACAGGCTTTCCCGCTGGGCCAAGTTTTTATTTTATTAGGGCCTTTTTTTTACAAATTTCTATGATGTTATTGATCTATGAGAGGATGAAGATGATAATTGAAGATGTTCTAAGTTATATTTTGGATTATGTTTTATGTTTGATTAATTATAAACTTGAATATATTTAATTATATATTTTGGATAATATTTGTTTTGGTTTGAACAATGTTAGTTTTATTATTTTGTTTCAAAAATTTGGTTTATAATTATGTTTATTACATATTTATAATTATTAAAATTTTAATGTGTGTGAATTTAAAATATTTATTAGTAGTGAAAAAATATGTAAATAGTATAAATTGATATTTTTTAGTATAAAAGCAATAATAAAAGTTAATTACATAATTAAAAAATTATGAAGAATTTTTTAAATAATAATAAAAAGGTTTAATTACTTTGTTGGTCCCTATAGTTTTGTGAAATTTTTAATTAGGTCCCTATATTTTTTTTCTTTTTAATTGGGTTCCTGCACTAATTTTTTTGTTTCAATTAAGTCCCTCTTAGTAGTAATTGGCTTAATTTTATAGGGACCCAACTAAAAAAAAAGAATTGGTATAGGGACCTAAATAAAAGGAAAAAAAAGTGTAGGGACCCAATTAAAAAAAAATTTGGTGCAAGGACTCAATTAAAAGGAAAAAAAGTATAGGGATCTAATTGAAAATTTTGCAAAACTATAGGGACCAACAGAGTAATTAAACCTAATAAAAAATAAGATCACTATTTTCATATATTACAAAGTTTATGAAAAAATTTTGGATAATAAATCAATCCTCAATAAATTATACATTAATTCTGTTAAAAAAAAAATAATCAATACATTGGATATTATTATTTACATACTAATATAATATATTATCAATTATTAAGTTTTTAATTAATTTTTAACCCAATTTTGGTAATTAAAATTTAAATGATTGAAATTATTAAATGTTAAATATTTTGCATCTAACCAATTTATTTTTTTATTAAAATTAAAAAAGGATGAGTTGTTAATCAATTCTAAATTTAAATTTAAATTTGAGTAAGAAAATAAAAAAATAGTTTAAATTTTATCTCGCAAACCAGAATTAATTTCAAGATAAGAAATTACTTTGTACATCGTATATATTGTAGGATAGTATGGTCATTTATTATTTTTTAATGGTAAATAATGGTGTAAAAAATTAGAAGAAAATGTATTTACAAGTTTAGGAAATATTAATTTATTTTTCAATAGAATAAATTATATATTGAATAACAAAAGTTATTATTGGTTTCTCTTCACACTAACTAATACTCAATGATGGTGTTTCGGTACACCATGTTACCAAAAAATATTAATCGATCTAATAACTTTTGTAATGATATAAGTTTATGAATTTGAAAATTTGAAAATCATTTCATAAAATGTGAAGTTTTAACGAGTAACAATGTTGATCATATTGTTTTGACTTCAAAAATGAATATGATACTAACAAATAAAATTGTCTCAAGTAAATTTTAACAAAGACAAAAGTCCACAAGTATTGTTATTAATGAAAAATTAATTATTTTAAAGACAAATACAATTTTTGTCTACGAATTCCTAACTCAGTAAGTCGAGGACGACTAATCCACCACATATTGATGCTCTATTTATTAAGGGTCTATTGTTAATTAATGGATTATTTATACACACCAGACGAGATTCAAACTCTAAATACTTGCTTAACCGGACAAATAAGATGATCATTCAACCAATTCAAATTGATTAAAATAAATATTAATTATTTTAATATTTTTAAGTTGTAAAATATTTATAATAATAATTACTATATATATTTTTTATTTAAATTTTAATAAAAAAATTATATAATTTTATGTATTATCCCGTACAGGATACGGGAACATACACTAGTTTTTATTAAAATCTGGTCAGCACTTAACCAACAAAAGAAAAGTGAATAATTCTATACTATTAGATGTAATCTCACACCATTAAAAATACTATTGATGGCTAATTGATGGCTAAAATTCACAAAATCTGCTGGTCCCCTAGCACTCCTCTAAACTATTTATAATGAGCTAGAGGCTCCCATAGGTACATTACACATTCCTAACCCTCACCTATGTCTCTAAGATCCATTCTGACTTGCACGTCAGAATGTCTTTGCAGGTACCACCCCCTGCCACTCCAGAGATCTGATCCCATCACCACTCGACCGGCGAGTCATTGATCCATCTCACAATTTGTTCCAGCAAAGTCCTGTACATTGGCACCGTCTGTGGAAACTTGTTGAGTCTTGACGGCAAGACGGAAGAATTCGAAGAGCAATCCTCCAGCCACCATCGTAACCTACCAAACCCAACCCACGAACCACGGAACAACGCTGGCCCGCCAACCCGCAAGAGGATAACAAGTGTTGTGTAAGTCCAGCCAACTGATAGACAGCAGCCATCGAAAAACGGTCGCCGATCCGACGAGTCTTGAGCAGCCGACGGCCTAGGAGAAAAGGCAATTCAAATAATCTAAGAACTCTACTAGAGGGTATAAACCCTGGAAGTCTAGGTCGCTTCCAAAGAGCGCTACCAGCTAAAACATGCAAGCCAAGCCACCTCTAGAAGCTTTTTCCGACGAGAAGCCAGGAACGAGAGATCGCCCACCGGTCATTACGGCAGACGTTGGGCTCGCAGTATTTTTCGGGAGCTCGAATGCCACTACGGCGATGATGAAAGGAGACACCAAGATTACAAGCACAAAAGGAGTGAACATGTGATAATGGGAGCCACCCCATTCACCAAAAAATTCCCCCGAGGGCCAAGCTACCAAAATGTTTTGACAAAGCTAACTGACATGAAGTACGATGGGATGAAGGACTCGCAGGAACACCTAACGGCCTTCAAAGTCAGAATGAACTTAGAAGGGGCTTCTGATGCTGTGTGGTGTAGGGCCTTCCTGGTAACCCTAACTGGTCCCACCATCAAATGGTTCAACGCCCTCCCGAATGGCTCGAAAGCCAATTTCAACGATGTCTCTAGAAAATTCATGGGACAATTTACTACCAGGATCACAAAGGTAAAATACCCAATAAGCTTACTTGGAATCACACAATGGCAAGACGAGTGCCTAACGGTCAACGGACTCACAGATTCCGTTGCCAACCTTTGTCTGACTAATGGACTCATGAATGAAAACTTTCGCAAGCACCTCACGACCAAACCGGTCTGGACCATGCATGAAATCCAGAACGTCGCAAGGGAATACATAGATGACGAAGAGGTAAGCTAAGTTGTGGAAGCCAATAAACGATAGCACAACAGCACGGTACCTCGAAGTAACCTGCCTCCCAAAGACACCCCAAAAGAGATCCACCGTTTCAAGTCGGCCACCCAGGATGGGGAAGTTCACGAACTACACCTCCTACCGGCCCCAATCACGAAAATCTATCACCAGATAAGAGAGCGAGACATTCTCCCAAAAGCACGACAACTAAAAGAATGGACAGGCAGTAACAAAAGCTTATACTGCAACTACCATGGAGGATATGGACACAAGACTGTTTCTGATGCATGAGCATCTCATGTACTTTTTTTGGGTGTTTCTTAGGTGAAATTGATGACTTTTTTACCTGATAACTATGTAATTTTATATGATATTCTATTAGTACTTTGAATGCTTGGATCTCTTGTCAATTATAGGTAAATGATAGCAAAAGAAGAGCAAAGCATAAGAAAAGGAACAACACCAGGAAAGCACTCACAAGGAAGCAGCGGAGAGGGCATGCAACACGCCAAAATGGAGGGTTCCACACGCTCCAAGGAGCCAAAACAGAGCTGATAAACCATTATTTTATGGTTTATATTGTGTTTAATTGTGTGGTTTTATCAAATCTTTACCCACTTATTCATTAAATTAGCATGTATTTACAATTCCTTCCCAAAATTACTCCATGGTTGAAAACTTGCTTCCTAGAGACTTTTAATTATGTATTTTAATTCTCCTTTATTCCATTCGATGCCGTGATCCGCGTGTTAAGTGTTTCAGGCTTTATAGGGCATGAATGACTTGGAGATTGGAAAGGAGGCTTGCAAAAATGGAAGGAACACAAGAAATTAAGGAGATGACCAACGAGAAGTGACGCAGGCGCATGGCTCACGCGACTGCGCGAAATAGAGGAAATTGCAGTGACGCGCTCGCGTGCCTGACGCGAACGCATGGATTGGAAACTGCACAAGTGACGCGAATGCGTGGACGACGCACACGCGTGGCAAGGCAAAACGCTGAATGACACGAACGCATGGATGACGCGATTGCGTGACGTGCGCGATCTGCAGAATCTGCATAATTCACTGGGGGCGATTTTGGGCCCTGTTTTGACCCAGTTTTCGGCCCAGAAAAGCATATTAGAGCTAGGGAACATGCAGAGACCAGAACGACATTCATTCCGCATAATTTTAGTTTTAGATCTAATTTTACTCCTCCTCTAGGTTTTCTCTCTACACATTCATAGATCTTAGGATTTTGATTTTTATTGTTTTTGGATTGGGATATTGAGAAGAGTTATTACTTCCGCCAAGACTTCATCATTCTAGTTTGTTTTCTTACTTGTCACTTACTTTTTCATATCCTTAATTTGTTCAGAATTACTATTGGATTATTTTTAGAATTTATTAATATAAGAACTATTTTATTTTTAATTGGTCTCTTTGATTATTATTATTTATCATGTCTTTCTTTATTTTCCTTTCTTATTTTGTGAAGTTTACAATCATAATGAGCGAGTAGTTCCATAACTTGATTGGGAGTTGATTGAAAGGAGGACCTTGAGTTGGAATGCTCAGAGTAAAATTATAATTGAGTTTATCGTTGGGTCACCCTCTAGTCACTGACACTAGTCCTTCCCAAGGGAGATGATTAGAACTTGTGAATAGAAACTGACTTCTAACTTGCTTAACTTTCCTTTATCTGGTAAGGGATAATTGAGAAGAACAACCTTCAATTATCAATTGATCTTGGGAGAACTCCAACAAGGATAGGACTTCCGACTAATCTACTCCCGGTCAAGGTTTTTTTTTATTTAAATTACATAAATTCTCTAATTTAATTTCCTGTTTATCAACTCAAACTATTTTAGAAAATATCTGATTAATAAAATAGCACATCTTTCTGCAACTCGTTGGGAGATGACCTGGGATTCATACTCCCAGTATTTTAATTCTAATTTTGTGACAACCCTTCTAAATTGATAAGCGGATTTTTGTTGGTTAAGGACTGTACTTGCAACGTTCCTCTTACATCAATTTCTTAACCCGCCAATTTTCGCCGCGTCAATTTTTGGCGCCGTTGCCGGGGAGTTGCAATAGAGTGTTGAGTTATTGATTGGAATTTATTTATTTGCATTTTATTTTATTTTGCTACTATGAGCTGCATGTTTCTTTCATTAAATGACGCGTTCACTTACTGATCCAAGCTTGCCAGTATTTGATCCTGAGATTGAAAGAACTATTTCACGTATAAGGCAAGCTCGGCTTCGGTTAGTCCTCCCCGAGGGTGAATCTGAAACGTCACGTAAGGAAGAAACAAGCTCTTTTTCTACTGATTCGGTTGATTTACGTGCAGGTGACATGGCAACACCTAGGAGAGTTACTATCCAGGAGGCTGGAGCCCCTGATTTTACAATGCAACCGTTTCAAGCGCATCACCCAGCGGTGGCTACAGATTTTGAAATAAAGACTGCACTACTCAACTTGATGCCTAAGTTTCATGGCTTACCTGCTCAAGAGCCTATCAAGCACCTTAGGAATTTCCAAGCAGCCTGTTCTACTGTCAGGTGTGATGGTGCAGATGAAACTTCTATTCTGTTAAAAGCCTTCCCATTCTCTCTTGAGGAAAAGGCGAGAGAGTGGTACTACACTCAACCCGCAGCAACTGTCTCTAACTGGGATACGCTTAGAAGAGAATTTTTGGAAAAATTCTTTCCAGCTGAAGTTACTGATAAACTAAGGAAAGACATTTCCATGATTGTTCAGGACGAATCCGAGACTCTTTACAAATACTGGGAGCGCTTCAACAATCTTATGGAAGCATGCCCCCACCATATGATTGATAAGATAGTGTTGAACGGCTACGTCACACAGGGCATGAGGCCTCAAGATAAGACCACATTGGAAAGTGCTATCAATGGGTCTATGAAAAAGTACAAGACCACTGATGAAGCATGATAATTGATCAGCAACTTAGCTGAATCTACTCGGAATCACAGGCAGAAACAAAGCTGGTCGAAAGCTGTTGCGGAGTTATCCTCTAGCAGAGAGACTACTGCTCTAACTCAGAGTATATGTGAAATGACCAACTTACTGAAGCAGATGCAGTTGAGTCAACAACAAGCGCAGCAAAGCCAACAGTTAGTCCCACAAAGAGTGTGCGGAATCTGTGCTGATTATAGCCATTATACTGATGAATGTCCGCAGCTCCAGCAGGAAGACAATACTGTGGCAGCCACTCATAACTTCTATGACCGCCCCAATCAAGGATACAATCAAGGTGGCAGCTAGAACCATGGATGGCAGGACAATTCCAACCAAGGTTGGAGAGATAATTCTAACCAGAGTTGGAGGGACAACAATAACAGAGGAGGCAGAGACAATCAAAGAAATCAGAGGTGGAATAATAACAACAACGGGCAGCAGAACCAGAACCAGCCTTACAGAGCACCTCACCTGAGGCAATCCCAAGTAGCACAGCACAACCAACAACAAGTTCTGCAGATCACTCAATCTAATTCCTCTCCGAGTGACGAGGTGATTTAATCCATTGCGCAAGGACAAAGGAACATGGAAAGTTCACTTGACGGTCTAACATCCACTATACAAGCTCTCATCTCTCAGCTGGGATCATCCAATACTTCAAATACTCAACATGCAAGCTCCAGTAGAATTTCTTCTCAACCCTTACCCAATCCAAAGGGTGGAATCAATGCCATCACCCTAAGGTCCGGAACCACACTGCAAGAGAGGAATCAGGAGGAGCCAATCCCATCAAAACACGCCTCAGCTGAAGAGGTGGTGGAGGTAGAGGATGCTGAAGAGGAAGAGGACATACAAGACATGGTTGGAGAAGAAGAAGCTCAACCACAGATGGAAGCACCAAAGGATGCAGACGCTGCAGAAAACGTCCTTTCTATTCCATTTCCACAAATTGCAAGGAAACCCAGGAAGCAGATGGAACGTGATCCCAAAATGGTAGAAATATTCAAAAAGGTTGAGGTAACTGTTCCCCTTTTTTATGTTATTCAGTAGGTACCTAAATACGTAAAGTTTCTAAAAGATTTATGTATACATAAAGACAAAATTAATGAATTAGAAACTATTCCTTTAGGTAGTTCTATATTTGCTTTAATGGGAGGTATACCTAAGAAGTGTAGTGATCCAGGTCCATGTATGGTTAATTGTACTATTGGTGGTGTGATATTTTCTGACAGCATGTGTGATTTAGGAGCATGTGTTAGTATAATGCCTTTGTCTATATATGATACTTTGAGGCTCCCTCCCTTAAAAAGGTCGGCAGCTCGTTTTGTGTTAGCAGATAAAAGCATTATTACAGTGGTTGGAATTGCTGAAGATGTATTAGTGAGCATTAAGGGGCTCACATTTCCCATTGACTTCTATATCCTGGAAATGCCCCCTAATGACTCAGGAAGGCCATCATCAATCCTGCTTGGAAGACCATTCCTGAAGACTTCAAAGTTCAAGCTGGACGCATTTTCCGGAACTTATTCTTTTGAAATAGATGGCAGAATAGTGAAGTTCAGTTTAAATGGAGCTGTGAAGCACCCTCCAGATGATCTTTCTATCTCCCAATGTGACATCATAGATGAAACCGTGGCTGAAGTTCACCAGGAGGAATTAGAAGAGAAGTACACAAGACAAGGTCCAAGTGTGGGGACACTTTCAGAGGACAATGAGGGCACTTTGCCATTATCACCAGCTCCGGATGATCCAGAGCCTGGCCATGAGCAGAAATTAGAATTAAAGCCCCTCCCTCCACACCTCAAGTATGCTTACCTTGAGGACAAGCAGAAGTTTCCAGTTATTATTGCAAGGGAACTCACTTTCCAACAAGAAGAACAGCTACTCAGTGTGCTGAGAAAACACAAGAAAGTAATTGGATGGAGCCTGGCGGATATAGTAGGCATCAACCCTCAAGTTTGTGAGCACAGAATATTCCTAGAAGAGGGAGAAAAGCCTGTCCGTCAACCTCAGAGAAGACTGAATCCCACCATCTTAGAAGTTGTCAAGAAAGAAGTGACCAGGCTACTTGAAACAGATATCATTTATCCCATCTCAGATAGCGAATGGGTCAGTCCAGTACAAGTGGTGCCCAAGAAGTCTGGAATCACAACAGTAAGAAATGAGCATGGAGAGCTTCTGACAACTAAAGTGCAGAATTCATGGAGAGTTTGCATTGACTATATGCATCTCAACCAAGCCACTCGCAAGGATCATTACCCCTTGCCATTCATTGATCAGATGCTTGATCGCCTGTCAGGTAAATCCCATTATTGCTTTTTAGATGGTTATACAGGCTATTTTCAAATCCATATAGCTCCTGAAGACCAGGAAAAGACTACTTTTACATGTCCTTTTGGCACTTATGCTTATAAGAGAATGCTCTTTGGCTTGTGTAATGCACCATCTACTTTCCAAAGGTGCATGATGAGTCTTTTCTCTAACCTTATTGAGAACTGTATGGAGGTTTTTATGGATGATTTTAGCGTTTATGGTGATTCATTTAGCCTTTGCTTGGATAGTTTATCTAGAGTATTAGATAGATATGTCAGTACAAACCTTGTATTGATTTTTGAAAAATGTCACTTTATGGTAAAACAAGGGATTGTACTAGGACATGTTGTGTCTAATACTGGCATTTCTGTAGATCCAGCAAATGTGGATGTTATTTCTAGTTTACCTTACCCCTCCTCTGTGAGGGAAGTCCGTTCGTTCCTTGGCCATGCAGGTTTTTACCGGAGATTCATTAAGGACTTTAGTAAGGTAGCACTACCCTTATCTAGGCTAATGCAGAAAGATATTAAGTTTGAGTTCAGTGAGGATTGCAAACAAGCGTTTGATAAGCTGAAGACCGCCCTGACTCAAGCTCCAATTGTGAGAGGACCAGACTAGAGCCAGCCATTTGAAATCATGTGCGATGCTTCCAACCATGCAGTAGGAGCAGTGCTGGCTCAGCGTGAAGGTAAGGATCCTTTTGTAATTGCTTATGCGTCTAAGACTTTAGACACTGCTCAGTCTAATTACACTACTACTGAGAAAGAGCTTCTTACTATTGTTTTTGCTCTGGATAAATTCTGAGCCTATTTACTTGGTGCTAAAGTAGTAGTGTACTCAGACCACACAACTCTAAAGCATTTATTAGCTAAAAAGGAGTCCAAACCAAGGCTTATACGTTGGATATTGCTACTACAAGAATTTGATTTAGAAATTAAGGACAGGAGTGGTAACCAGAATCTAGTGGCAGATCACTTGAGTCGCCTTGAGCATATTAGGGATGACTCCACTCCTATAGATGATAATTTCCCATTTGACAACCTGCAAGCAGTATCTGAAGTAGTTCCTTGGTATGCGCCTGTAGCTAATTATCTAGTTAGCCGCACTTTTCCTCCAAACTTTACTAAGCATCAAAGAGACAAGCTGAAAAGTGAGTCCAAATATTATATATGGGATGACCCATATTTATGGAGATGTGGCACTGACCAGGTAATTAGACAGTGTGTGCCTCAATCAGAATTTTAGTCCATTTTAGAGGCCTACCACTCATCTGAGAGTGGAGGGCATTTTGGCCCTCAAAGAACAGCTAGAAAAATTTTAGACTGTGGATTTTGGTGGCCTACTCTTTTTAAAGACGCTGCTGAATTTTGTAAATCTTGTTCCCCATGCCAAAGGTTTGGTAATATATCCAAGAGGGATGAGATGCCTCAACAGACTATGCTTTTAGGTGAAATTTTTTATGTTTGGGGCATTGACTTCATGGGTCCATTTCCACATTCTAATGGTTATTTTTATATATTGTTAGCTGTGGATTACGTTTCTAAATGGGTGGAAGCAATTCCTACCCACACTGATGATGCTAACACTGTTGTTTCCTTTGTTAGAACCCATATTATTTGTTGCTTTGGATCACCATGAGCAATCGTGAGCAATCAAGGCACCCATTTCTGTAACAGGAGACTAACATGATTACTAAAGAAGCATGGGATAGTTCATAAAGTGGCAACAGCCTACCATCCCCAGACTAATGGGCAAGCTGAGGTGTCTAACAGAGAGATAAAGAGTATATTGCAGAAGATAGTCAAACCTCATAGAAGAGACTGGAGCACCAGGCTACAAGATGCACTCTGGGCATACAGAACAACATACAAGACACCCATTGGGATGAGTCCTTTCCGCTTAGTTTATGGAAAAGCCTGTCACCTCCCAGTTGAGGTAGAGCACAAAGCCTTTTGGGCAGTAAAGGAGTGCAATATGGAATTTGAGAAAGCCGGAGCTGAAAGGAAGTTGCAACTGCAAGAATTAAAAAGCCTTCGCCTAGAAGCTTATGAGAACTCAAGGCTGTACAAGGAAAAGATGAAGGCTGTGCATGATAAGCACATCAAGAGGAGAGAGTTCCAACCTGAGGACTTTGTCCTCCTTTACAACTCTAGACTGAGGCTCATGCCAGGCAAGTTGAGATCAAGATGGGAAGGTCCATATAGAGTAGAGAAGGCTAAGCCATACGGAGTTTTCCACCTGAGTCATCCTTCAAGCTCTGAATTCATCAAAGTTAATGGACATCGCTTAAAGCTATATCATGGTGAGAAAGCGACGAAAACCAAGGAGCTAGAGATCTTCCTCTTGGAGGATCCACCTACAGCAGAAGACTGAGCTAGTGGAGCGTCCAACTTAAGGACGATAAAGCAAAGTGCTGGGTGGGAGACAACCCACCATGGTATGATCGTTCCTTTCTTTCTTCTTAGTTTTCTTTTTCAATAACTCTTCTCATTATTAGCACATTTAGTTTGCATCTTCATTTGCATAATTGCACATAAAAAAAAGCGAAAGGAGGAAAGCGGCATGCGACGCGACAGCGTCACTGACGTGTCCGCGTCATATTGGCCCTGGGAAGCAAACGCAAACTTAACAGAAAGTCACGCGAGAGCGTGGCTGACGCCTCCGCGTCATGTGGGAAAAAGGCTTCCCACGCGTCCGTGTCACCCACGCGGACGCGTGACCTGAAAATCGACGTAAGAAAGGGTGCATGGCCGAAAGTTATGCTGGAGTTGGGCTGGACTGGCGCTAGATGCACAAGCCTTACCACGCGAACGCGTGCCCCATGCGTCCGCGTCGTCTTCCAATATTGGCCACCCACGCGATTGCGTCCACCACGCGAACGCGCCACCCTGAAATTTGGCAACAATGAGTTTCAAACAGAGAGTTGTGCGAGCGTGAGGCTGCCCTCGCACCAGTAGCACCGCACGAGTCACGCGTCCACGTGAGCGACGTGACCGCATCGATTCATATAAGCGCCATCCGCGCGAATGCGTACCCCACGCGTCCGCGTCGCTTGCGCCGCACAGCTTATCCTAATCTGCCAAAATATCTTATCTTTCTCTTCCCCAAATCCTACTTTTTCTTTTCCCTTCTTATTTCTTTCTTCCCCTTTCTTCCTTCTTCCTTCTTTCTCACTTTCTACTTTCTCTCTCTCTCACCACCATTATCAAGGTTTTTCTTTTCTTCTTCCCTCCTTACTTTTCTACTCTTCTTCTTATTTTTATGTTTTCTTCTTCTTTTCTTTTTCTTTTCACTTTCATTATCCATGTTTTCTTTTTCTTTCTTTTTCTTTTAATTGATGTTGGAAATTTATTAGGGTCATTATTATTCCTTCTGATTTGCTTGTGGATTATTAAGGAATTGTTTGGCAATTATATATTACTTTTTAAGGGTTGCTTGCATGTTCAATTCAATACTTTCAATAGCTTATTCACCATGCATGCTATATGTTTGTGAAAATGCCCATATGGCATTGTGCACCATTTTGAGATTTCTTTTAATCTACTACTCTAATTGCTTGCTTTTCACAAAAAACCTTCTTTTATTTTATTATTTAAATATAACTGTTATTAAAAACAGGTTATTAGTTTGAAAGGCTCGGTAATCTAACTTGGACATTAAATGCTTGATCTATGCTACTCATGCCTTTGCCTGCATGCCAATAAACACCTTGCATTTAATTGTCATCATATGCACTTGCTATATTTCCGTTGATGATTTTTCACATGTAGTCATGACCATGTGTTAACATCATTCATCTTTTAATGTGCATTGATTACCACCTTTCCCGTTCTCTTCCTTGCTCTAACCCTTGACATTTTAACATACTTTCTCTTTTCTTTCTTTTAGGATGGCCACCAAGAAAGGCAAAGAGAAAGCTACTCCCAAACCACCAGCAAGAAAAGGAACAAAAAGAGCATTAGTGGTAGAGCCATTTTCAACTGCAGTTAAGCCCTCAACAAAAAGAATTAAGAGGATTATAAAGGTTCATGAAAAAGAGAAAGCCTTCCCAGCAAAGGACACTGTGCGATTTACCAACCGCTACTGTGAGCAGATGTTCCCCATCCTGGCAGAAAGGAGTTACAACAACGAATACCTTCTTATCCTCCCGACCCGTATTGCTGAATTTGTTGAGCCGCAAATTGAACGAAGACAATGGGGTTTCCTACAGAGACAGCCACGACAGGTTAATCTTTCCTGGGTAGTTGAGTTCTACTCTAACTTCCACCTGCCAACCCTGCAGTCTATCTATGTCCGTCAGAAGCAAGTCCCTATTACAGAAGAGGCTATTCAACGAGCTTTCGATCTTCACCCTACTCCAGAAGGACTGGACGCATTTCAAGAGGCCGCATTCAAGCGCTAGATGTACCAATTTGACTGGGACGCTGTTCTCAGAGTTATCGCACTACCTGGCAGCAGATGGATTTATGGATACCATCGTTCTTGTCCTAAGGGAATATCGGCTTCCGCACTTACCTTGGAGGCTCGCGTATGGGCACAGATTATGTCCCATTACGTATTTTCGAGCACTCATGAGTCCTCCTTCACTGCAGACATGGCCGTTCTACTATGGTGCATCCTCACAGACCAGCCTCTAAACCTACCGAGACACATTCGGAATGCAATGGGACACGTACAAATTGCGGGTAACTTACCCTTTCCCGCCTTGGTTTCAGATCTCGTCTCAGCAGCCGGAGTCTCCTACAGAGCTGGGGACACCAAAGCCATGCTCCCACGGGATGATCAGTACGTCCCTAACGGAAATATATCAGACCTCCAGCAGCCACTACACGCCAGCCTACTGAACCGGCTGAAGACATTCCACCTTCAACACCACAAGCACCTACGACAAACCAACTGCTCCATCAGATACTTGAGAGGTTGGATCGGCAGGAACACAAAGCAAAGCTAAGAGAACGTCGTAACAAGCGCCAATTCACATACCTCAAGGAGCTACTTATGGGAAAATACAAAGACCCAGACACCCCGGACTCCACTTCATTTACCAGCACAGGGAGCCATGACGGTCCCGACTGTGGAGATACTGCTACCAGCCCACCTTTGTTCCTGACAGATGGCACCGAAGACGGTGCAAAGCCTTAAGTGTGGGGAGGTCGGTCAGTACCTGATTTCCGGAGGTAATTTCTCTTCCTAAACACCAATAAAATAGGATATTTAGTTAGTTTTTCTTTTGTAGAATAGGATAGATTGCATAGTAATAGGTTAGTTGTATGCATGTTCTACTTGATTGAAAAGATAATAAGTTTCTTCTAAGACCCTATTTTTAGAACAAAATTTTACTAATTTTAATCAAAACTTTTATGTTAAATTTTCTTGAAGTTATATTTGGAACATAGTTTAAAAGGCTAAGAACACACAACCTGTGTGACTTTGAGCCTAAATACATGGTTACATTATTTAACCATAATTATTTTATTCTTGTGTGTTTACTTCTCTATGATTGTAATCTATATTTTGTTTCATCCTATATGTCCAATGTTTAATATATTTATATGCTTGCATATGATTGAGGATTGTTTAGCTCACTTATCCAAATTAAGCCTACCCCTTAAGTTACCTTTGTTAGCCACTTTGAGCCTCTAAATCCCATTTGTTCTATATTTTACCACATCACTAGCCTTAAGCGGAAAAATAATTATATATCCCAATTGAATCTTTGGTTAGCTTAAGATAGAATTGTGTGTTAATTAAGTATGGGAAAATTGTGGGAACAAAAGATAATAAGGAAATGTGTCATGATAATATAATGAGAATTTGGGTACCTACTCATGTGAAACTATAAAAGAAAATTAAAAATCTATGTGCACTGATAAGCTATGTTTATTTTTATTCTTAAAAAAAATCCAAAAATATTCAATAAATAAATAAGGGGACAAAATTACCCCAATGCTAAGTTAAAATTCAAGGATCAATGCATATATGATAAAATTAAAATGAAAGTTGATACATGAGTATGGAATGTGAAAGGAAAATTTTGGGTAGCTAGGTGTGAAATTTAAGTTATATAGAATATATATGTGTGTTAGGTGAAAGCTTGGGTTAATTAAAGATTCAATTTATAAGCTTACTTAGCCATATATGCACCCTTACCCTTACCTTGGCCCCATTACAACCTTGAAAAGACCTCATGATGTTTGCATTGGTACATTAAATGTTGTTGATTGGTTAGGTGAAGAACAAAAAAATTAGAAAGCATGATTAGAGAAGGATAGAGTGATTACCCTATACACTAGAGAGACTAGAGTGTACATATATCATCAATGAGGGTTCAATGCCTAATTTCTATGTTCCCTGCTTTCATGAGCTACCTTCTTGCATTTTTATCTGTTCTTACTGTATAAGAATTGAATTAGTGGAATTTGATTTGTGATTGTCTTGAAGAGCTTATTTACTTTTGACCAAGTGGACAAGAATCATATAGTTGCATTCACATATATAGGTTGCATTGCATTGCATGAGTTTTACATGTTCCTACTCATTTATTTTATCTCCTTCAACTAAGAATGAGGACATGCTAATGTCTAAGTGTGGGGAGGTTGATAAACCATTATTTTATGGTTTATATTGTGTTTAATTGTGTGGTTTTATCAAATCTTTACCCACTTATTCATTAAATTAGCATGTATTTACAATTCCTTCCCAAAATTACTCCATGGTTGAAAACTTGCTTCCTAGAGACTTTTAATTATGTATTTCAATTCTCCTTTATTCCATTCGATGCCGTGATCCATGTGTTAATTGTTTCAGGCTTTATAGGGCATGAATGACTTGGAGATTGGAAAGGAGGCTTGCAAAAATGGAAGGAACACAAGAAATTAAGAAGATAACCAGCGAGAAGTGACACGGGCGCATGGCTAACGCGACCACGCGAAATAGAGGAAATTACAGTGACGCGCTCGCATGCCTGACGCGAATGCATGGATTGGAAACTGCACAAGTGACGCGAATGCGTGGACAACGCGCACGCGTGGCAAGGCAAAACGCTGAATGACGCGAATGCATGGATGACGCGATCGCGTGACGTGCGCGATCTGTAGAATCTGCAGAATTCACTAGGGGCAATTTTGGGCCCTGTTTTGACCCAGTTTTCGGACCAGAAAAGTAGATTAGAGCCAGGGAACATGCAGAGACCGGAATGACATTCATTTCGAATAATTTTAGTTTTAGATCTGATTTTACTCCTCCTCTAGGTTTTCTCTCTACACATTCATAGTTCTTAGGATTTTGATTTTTATTGTTTTTGGATTGGGATATTGAGAAGAGTTATTACCTCCGCCAAGACTTCATCATTCTAGTTTGTTTCCTTACTTGTCACTTACTCTTTCATATCCTTAATTTGTTCAGAATTACTATTGGATTATTTTTAGAATTTATTAATATAAGAACTATTTTATTTTCAATTGGTCTCTTTGATTATTATTATTTATCATGTCTTTCTTTATTTCCCTTTCTTATTTTGTGAAGTTTACAATCATAATGAGCGAGTAGTTCCATAACTTGATTGGGAGTTGATTGAAAGGAGGACTTTGAGTTGGAATGCTCAAGAGTAAAATTATAATTGGGTTTATCATTGGGTCACCCTCTAGTCACTGACACTAGTCCTTCCCAAGGGAGAGGATTAGAACTTGTGAATAGAAACTGACTTCCAACTTGCTTAACTTTCCTTTATCTGGTAAGGGATAACTGAGTAAAACAACCTTCAATTATCAATTGATCTTGGGAGAACTCCAACAAGGATAATACTTCCGACTAATCTACTCCCAGTCAAGGTTTTTTTTATTTAAATTACATAAATTCTCTGATTTAATTTCCTGTTTATCAACTCAAACCATTTTAGAAAACATCTGATTAATAAAATAGCACATCTTTCTGCAACTCGTTGGGAGACGACCTGGGATTCATACTCCCAGTATTTTAATTCTAATTTTGTGACAACCCTTCTAAATTGATAAGCGGATTTTTGTTGGTTAAGAACTGTACTTGCAACGTTCCTCTTACATCAATTTCTTAACCCGCCAATTTTCGCCGCGTCAAGAGCCTTATTGGTATGCCACACGCCAACATGTGGGCGTGGCACACTGGGCCAAGAGTGCAGGGGATAATTGTGTGTATAATTGACGTGCAACCCTGAACTCTTCTCACTCTAACAAAGATAACTTGAGTTGTAGAATTTCAAATAAAATGCTTCTAGTGACGTTAGAAAGCTAACATCGAGAGCTTTCCAAATATATAATAGTCCTTGGTGTTTGTGAAAAATAATGGGCATGTAACACGCCAAAGGTAGAGCGTGTCACACGCCCAAAAAGCGTGCTCTAAGAGGTCAAGAAATGTGGCGTTTTACACGCTAAGGTGAATGGGAGTGTGAAAATGGCATGCCTTCGAAGTGACACTCATGCGTACACACAAAAACTGAAAAATTGAAGATTCATGAGTACGCATGCTCTATGCGTATGCACAAATGAGGATTTTTGCATTGTCATGTATACGCATCTCCCATGCGTACGCATGACCCCCATGAATAGTTGGCATTTTGCACGCCAAAGATTATGGGCATGCATAGTTTACACGCCTTCGAGGCTTCATTTTAGTGCATTTCAGTGGCATTTTACATGCCAAAGTGCATCTCTCAGAACGTGAATTTTGTGGTGGCATTTCACACGCTGAAACAATGAAGACGTAGAGTGGGAGGACACAATGAAAACGCAGAATGGGATTTTGTAGACGAAGTCAGGAGCATAACTCACCTACAGGAGCTAACCTTGAAACGAAGGGCAAGCCTAAGATACAACCATGGCATAATAAAGTGAAATTTCAAAGAGAGAGACCTAGTCCTGCAATGCAAAGACATCACTCCCGCTCCCCCCCCAGAGAAGGAAAACTTACCCCCAACTAGGAGGGGCCCTACCGAATCAAGTCTATAATTGGGAAAGGAGCCTACAAGCTGGAACAACATAACAGTACCGACTTACGAAGGTCATGGAATGCCGCAAACCTACGACATTACTACTCCTGGGAAAGCACTACCGACTTGGTAACTTTGTAAAATTTCTTCAGTTAGTTTTTCTTTAGCGTTGCTTTTACTTCTTTTCCGGCATTA
>NC_029790.2:38090998-38093221 GCF_000816755.2 Arachis ipaensis
ACGTTAAATAAAAGTTATTTTTTCTTTTAAAGTTCAAATAGTCCTACCTAAGCAAAACGGTATGAGCTAACGGCTACCTCGGGGTCCGATCACCCCCAGGCCAAAACAAACGGATATCTAAAAACAAAACGGACTACCTAGAGGCCCGGTATTCAACCATAACAAAATGGCCAACCAAGAGGCCACCAAGAGTAATTTTAAATTGTCAAGAAAATGGACTACAAACTTAAAAGGAAAATTGTCTAAAAAGAGTAACATGCCCTACAAACAGCTTACAAACTTAAAAATAGTCATGCCAAATAACATGGCTTACAAACTTCATAAAAATTTACTCCAAAATACATAATTTGGCCGTCCCTCACTGTCCGAAAAGCTCCCATCACGGACACATCCACTCCCAGAGCCAGCATCTGCACCTGCGCCTTCAATGCTTCCTCAGTTACCAAGATCGCAGCCTTGGCATCAGCCAGAAGAGCGGCATTCTATCCCTTCAGGCCTTTCGCCTTGGCCTTCGCAGTGTCCGCCTCGGAACAGGCCACAGCGGCAACGCTTTTGGCATTAGCAGCCAACTTCTGTGCCCTAGCCACTTAGGTTATCAGCTCGGACTCTGGCTCTGATAAACGCAGGATCTCGGCACCCTCATCCTCGGTGTCCTTGGTTGCCTTCACCTTTGCAGCATCAGCCGTCTCCAACTGCCCTTTAAGAATGCCCAAATTTGCCTGAGCTTGCCGGAGCTTTCCATCCAGGTAGAAATTTTATGAGAGCACAGGCTCAACTTTCCTAAAAATAGTGGTAGACCAAAAAAGAGCACAATACACTAACATGGCTTGACCCAAGAGATTGCAATCCTTGAAAAAATTGTCAGTGCCGGGCAGTTGGTGACAATCAATAAAACTGGGAGCATCGAAGGACCTGTCCATCACACAAGGGGTAACCACACTTGCATTATCTCCCTCATAGTTACCCCCTTCTGACCTCTTGTATTTCCGTTCAGGCTCAGGGATTGGGCTCTCCTAAATATCATCATCCCCGGCAGCCCCCTTCTAGATAATCTCCTGTAAGACCGTCTGAGAATTAGGAATGGAAGCCACCAGAGGCGTTGATTGGGAAGATCTCTCACCCCCTTCTGAAGGCTGAACAAAAGCAGCCTTCAGTCACTGCAGCGTTGTCAGACTGTCAGCCATTCCAACTGCAAAAAAGCAAAACAAGTTAAAAAAATTACAAGTCACATAATTAGAAATAAAGCAACAAACATTTACTCAAAAATAGGAAAGAGCAACCTATCAGCATAAGCTCTACCCGCCTCAAGATTCCCCATCACATCGTGGGGGTTCAACAGTCTAACCCCAATACATCAGTGATATCTTTGTTCTTAGGAAAAAGACCCTCGTAAGTTATCTAGGTAAGGTAGGAAGTGCTGGCCCTAGAGTTCCAATACGGGCGAATCCGACGCTCCCCCTCCAGAGAAAACCAAAAGGGATGATGACCTTCAAAGGGACGAACCTTAAAATACTCAGCCTTAAATTCATAGAAAGAATCTTTAAACATGTCAAAGATTTGGCGGTTCGGCTGAGAACGGAAAGAGATATACCCCTTATGATGGTTCGGCTGAGAACGGAAGGAGATATACCCCTTACAATGGTTCTCCTCCTTATGGGGAATAATAATGCACAAAAAGAAAAACAAAAATATTTAAAGTCGAGCCGATAACTCCAAAAAATCGCAAACCAGCTCAAAGGTTCGGATGGCTACCCAGTTATTGGGATGCAGCTAGGACGGCCTGCGGAAACTCGGTCCAATAAAGCCGTTTGAAAATCAGAAAATGGTAGCCGAACTCCCAACCTAGTGAACAAAGGCTCATGTACCTATATCCAATCGGGATTTATGGGGAATCCATATTCATCTAAGTAACCCTCTTATTCACATTGACAAGCAGCAGTTTGTACCACTGTCCGGCCTTGCCCTCTCTCAATACAGCCTCCTCATCATGGAGCTTCTGGAGATCCCCCTCGTCTAAATGGGAAGGCGTGCCTAAAACATTAGATGTCACCCAATGGTAACAATCCAGCATGCCTTCAGCCAAAAATATTAGGCCCACGTTTCGCTTACCTCCCCTCCATCGCACCATACCTATATTCAAATAGGGGACTCCACTGTCAGCCCTCTACCCAGAAAACACACAAACAGGAAAACTTCTACCTATACCAAAACTGCAAACAAGCA
>NC_029790.2:38093264-38101842 GCF_000816755.2 Arachis ipaensis
CCCTGCCCCGCCTAATGGCAGGCTGGCGGGTTGGCGGGCTTGAACCATTAAACATTAAATAATATATATAATTTCACAACTATTTCAATAAATTTATATTTTCTAAAGACATAAAAAATATAATTTCTAAATTCACAAATATTAAAGTCTTTATAATTATAAATATGTAATAAACATAATGATAAACCAAGTTTTTTTAAACAAAATAATTAAACCAACATTGTCCAAATCAAAACAAATATTATTCAAAACATATAATTAAACATTTTTAAGTTTATAATTAATCAAATATAAAACATAATCCGAGATATAACATCTTCATCCTCTTGTAGATCAATAACATCTTAGAAATTTGTAAAACAATGGCCTTGACCAGAAAAATGCTTGGCCCGCTAGAGAAGCCCGCCCCGCCTTGCCGAAGCCCACCAAAGACCATGGATTAGGCGGTGTGGATTAGGCAGACATTTTAAGTTTGGTGATCTCAAATTTCTTGCCTAGCCTGCCTTTTTTGTCGGGTTACGCGGGCCGGCCTAGTAGATTTTGACCTATTTGCCACCCCTACAAACTGCTCACCTAGCCTCTCTACAACACTTCTATCACTATGCAAAAAACAAAAACAACTAAAAAGGGAAAAGCAAAAAATAACACAACAAACGAAATAGATAAATAGAACGAAAGCACCAACCTGAAATGCAGACGTCGGAATAAAGTTGCAGATAAGCGTGAAGGAATGTAGCACCAGTAGCGCAGCGGCAAAAGAATGGGGAAAATCATTTGAACAGGAAAAGGCCAAAAGAAGAAAAAGTGAAAAAGGAAGGGAGAAGAAGAAACAGTTGCGAAGGAAAAATAAAACCCCTTGTGCATTCAAAACTGAAATACGAAAGGATGAGGGGTAAAAAAAGAAAAAAACTAAACTTCTTTTATCAAGTGTCATTATGACCTCTTGAAAATCGTAACTGATAGGCACACCATCGAGAAGCACAACAGAAAGAAGATGGGATGGTAAGGCGTTTTAGACACATCAGACTCCTGACCTTGTTCCAAAAGCACGGAAGGACGCGACCTTCCCAGTTACAACATGCAGTTTCTAACACCACTAATGAATCCATATTTGATGATAAATTTTGGCTTGAATTAGATGGATTTCATCACATATACCCACGCTTATTCAATAAAAACAAATGAAGAGATAAGCAATAAACATTAAATACCTCAAATTGCATTAAAAAGGAAATTGAATCTAACATGAAGAGTTTATAAACTAAATTGGGAAAAATAGAAAAATCAATAAGAGAAGATAAACTAAGATGCTAGAATAATAGAATGTAAAATATAAACTAAATTAAAGTAAGATAGAGTTTTGAAATTAAAAAGAACTAAAACTAAAATCCTAAACCTAGAGAGAGGAGAGAGCCCCTCTCTCTAGAAAACTACATCTAAACCTAAAAGTTTGTGAATGAAGTGTGAATGATTTATTCCCCCACTCTGCAGCCTCTAATCTGTGTTTTTGGGCTTGGAAATGGGCCAAAAACAGCCCAGAAATCGCCTCCAGTATTTTCTAATATCTGCAGCACGTGACGCTTTGTCACGCGTACGCGTACTCGTCGCTTGACAAAATCCTGGTCACGCGTACGTGTCATCGATGCGTACGCATCGCTTGCCTGCTGCACTGGTCACGCGTACGCGTAGTCCATACGTGCGCGTCGATTCCAGCTTCTCAAAACATTATTTTCTTGCGTTCCTTCCAGTTTTGCATGCTTTCTTTCCGTCCTTTAAGCCATTCTTGCCCTATAAAACCTGAAAATACTGAACACACATATCACGGTATTGAATGGTAATAAGAGAAGATTAAAATTAGCAAATTTAAGGCCAAAGAAGCATGTTTTTAATCATAACACAAAATTAGGAAGGAAAATGTAAAACGTGCGAATTATATGAATAAGTGTGAGAATAATGGATAAAATTCGCTCAATTCAATACAAAATAAACCGTAAAATAGCGGTTTATCAATCTCCCCACACTTAAACATTAGCATGTCCTCATGCTAAGCTCAAGAGAAACTATAAAAGAGTGAAGAGGAATGGTTGAATGTATGAAATGCAACCTATCTATATGAATGCAACTAAATGTGAAATGCTTCTACCTACTTGGTTAAAAGTAAATGAATCTTTTAAGAACAAACATAACTGGATTCCACTAATTTAAATCTCAAAATAAAGTACAAGTAGACTTGCAAGAAGAAAGCCCGTGAAAGCCGGGAACAAAGAATCGAGCATCGAACCCTCACCGGAAGTATATACACTCTTATCACTCTAGTGTTTAAGGTTCGATTTTCTCATTTCTCTACTAATCTTGCTTTCTAAGGCTTACTCTTCTTCTACTAATCAACAAAAATTTAATGCACAAATACACATATTAAGAGGTCTTTTCAAGGGTTGTAATGGGGTTAGGGTCAAGGTAGGATTGTATTTGGTTAAATGGACTAAAATCTGAATCCTTGATTAACCTAAACTTTCCACCTAACTTAAGACAATCCATGAAATTAGAATATAAAATCTAACTGCCCATTAACTATGTTTTCTACATATTCATGCATCTGATTTTGAGTACGGTACATATGCATTGCTATCACCATTTACTTTGGGGCATTTTGTCTCCTTTTATTATTTGGTCTTTTTTTTTTCTTTTTTTTTCGTTTGTTTTTCTCAATGCATATGATTAAGCTATTGAATGCAAGAATATGTGCTCAACCATTTTTTCACATTTTTACAAAAAGTATACAACACCCAATTCTCAAACCGAATGTTCCCAATCCAATTTTTCCACACTTAATTCATGAGCACTCTTACTAGTCTAAGCTAACCAAGGATTCAAATTAAGGACATTATTATTTTCCGCTTAGAGTTAGTGATGAGCTAAAGTAAAAAACAATTGGGGTTAAAAAGGCTCAACATGGGTTTGCAAGGGATAATGAAAAGGTTAGGGCCATATGGGTATGTGAGCTATAGTGAAACAAGGGCCTCAATCACATAAGTGCATGCATACATCAAACAATGAAAATATAGATTCAAGCAAGACAAAGATCACAATTTTAGAGAGAACAACACACACCAAAATAGAATATTAGTTGATAAAATGCAACCAATCAAATAGGCTCAAAATCTCACTGGTTTTGTGTGTTCGAGCTCTAAAACCATGTTCCAAAAATAAATTTCTTCAAGCAAGTTTAACACAAAAATTTTAATTCAAGTTAGTGAAATACTCTAAAGTAGTTTCTTGAAAAAGAAATTATTACTTCAACCAAGTAGTGGTAAAATATGCACAAACTCTAACTATAATGCCATCTATCATGCAATACAATAACTAATCTAACAAAGAAAAATAAGAATTGGTGTTGAAAAGAAAGTAACTAACCCACAGAAGTCGGTATCAACCTCCCCACACTTAAAGATTACACCGTCCTCGGTGCATGCAAAGATGTGCAAGTGGACGGGGGTTGTGAGCTATAACTGCTGCGCTTTCTCCAAAGAATGTGCGGAGGGACTTGTTTGTCGCCCTATTAGAAAGCTTTTCCGTTTCCCTCCTCGGTGGTCATCCTAAAAGAAGATAAAAAGGAAGAAGAATTACCCACAAACAAAAATATGCAAACAAATAAAATCTAGGTGGGCTAATGCCAAAGAATAATGAGGTTCTCAATGACATGATAGCTACAACATGCAAGTGAGAAAATAATATAGGTGAATGGCATATCAATTAGCACTTGATGCAAGAGGAAAGTCGAAGCATAAGTAAATGAAAAGAATACTCGGAAGTATTAAGTTCAAACAAGAATTGACATAAACAAGATTAATGATAAGCATGAGAGCAGTGGGTCCCATCGTAACTCAATGAAAATGAAGCACAAAAACAATGAATAAAGAGTCAGAAACGACTAAAGTACTAATCTTGTGTGTGTGGCACAAAGTGCAAATAGTAAGTAAGAAAGAATGGGTTGTGAAAAACAATATAAGTTCATGTCAATGCACAAGGAATACAAGAGTCATCAAAGAAGAAGTATTGACCTATAAATAATATTACCCAATCAATATCAAACAAGTTAAGATGCACCAAAACAATGCAAGAAATATTCAGCAGATGAGTAAGAAAATTTAACACCAATGGAAAAAATGGCAACCTAGAAAAGAAAATAAAAACATTCACAAAGTTTAAATGCAATGAATGATAGTATGTAAATGCAATGGAGAAAAGAAAATAAAAGAGAATAAGGAGGAGAAGAAAGTAAGAAAGGAGGAGGAGAGAATAGGAAAGGAAAGAAGAAAGAAGAAGAAAGGAATCTGCGATGCGACGCGTAAGCATCGCCCACACGTACGCGTGGGTTAGCAGAAGAAGAGTCTATGCGTACGCGTAGCCCATGCTTACACGTGGGTGAGTAGAAATAGAAGTGACGCGTACACGTCAGTCACCCATATGCGTGGGTTGGGTTGTGCGCCTAGCACCCTTCCCGCACAGTTCCAGCGCAACTCTCTGTTCATTCCACTAGAGAGCGAAATTCATATCGACGTGTACGCATAAGTCACGCGTACGCGTCACATCCCCCTCCCCTTTTTTTAAAGGCAGATTGAGAATCTAAAAATCTACCATAATAGATCTAAACATGATTAAACAAGCTGGATCACAACTTAAACTAAATAAACTTGATTAAAAATGAAAATTCAACTTAATACTAATAGAAATAAAAGGAAAAAAAGAAAGAATTTACCATAGTGGAGTGTCTCCTACCTAGCACTTTTAGTTAAAGTCCTTAAGTTGGACATTTTGTGAGCTCCTTGTCATGGTGGCTTATGCTTGAACTCTTCCTTGAATCCCCATGATGAGCGGATATTTTATACGCTTTTTAGGGTTAATTTCATATAGTTTCTTGTATGTTTTAGTTAGTTTTTAGTTTATTTTCATTAGTTTCTAGGCAAAATTCATATTTCTAGACTTTACTATGAGTTTGTGTATTTTTCTATGATTTCAGGTATTTTCTGGCTGAAATTGAGGGAGCTGAGCAAAAATCTGATTCAGGCTGAAAAAAGACTGCTGATGTTGTTGGATTCTGACCTCCCTGCACTCAAAGTGGATTTTCTGGAGCTACAGAACTCCAAATGGTGCGCTTCCAATTGCGTTAGAAAGTAGACATCCAGGGCTTTCCAGCAATATATAATAGTCTATACTTTGCTCACGGATAGACGACATAAACTGGCGTTCAACGCCAGCTCTCTGCCCAATTCTGGCGTCCAGCGCCAGAAACAAGTTGCAAATTGGAGTTCAACGCCAAAAAAGGATCCAAAGCTGGCGTTGAATGCCCAAAACAGCCCCAGGCACGTGAAAGCTTTAGTCTCAGCCCCAGCACACACCAAGTGGGCCCCAGAAATGGATTTCTGCACTATCTGTTATAGTTTACTCATTTTCTGTAAACCTAGGTTACTAGTTTAGTATTTAAACAACTTTTAAGGATTTATTTTGTATCTCATGATATTTTAGATCTGAACTTTGTACTTTTTTTTGACGGCATGAGTCTCTAAACTCCATTATTGGGGGTGAGGAGCTCTGCTGTGCCTCGATGAGTTAATGCCAGTATTTCTATTTTCTATTCAATCATGTTTGTTCCTATCTAAGATATTCATTTGCGCCTCATTATGATGAATGTGATGATCCGTGACACTCATTACCATTCTCAACCTATGAACGTGTGCCTGACAACCACCTCCGTTCTACATTAGATTGAATGAGTATCTCTTAGATTCCTTAATCGGAATCTCCGTGGTGTAAGCTAGAATCCATTGGCAGCATCCTTGAGAATCCGGAAAGTCTAAACCTTGTCTGTGGTATTCCTAGTAGGATTCTGGGATTGGATGACTGTGACGAGCCTCAAACTCGCGAGTGCTGGGCGTAGTGACAGACGCAAAAGGATGGCAAATCCTATTCCGGTATGATCGAGAACCTACAGATGATTAGCCGTGCGGTGACAGCGCACCTGGACCATTTTCACTGGAAGGATGGATGGTAGCCATTGACAACGGTGATCCACCAACACACAGCTTGCCATAGGAGGACATGCGTGCGTGAATCAGAAGACAGAGGAAAGCAGAGATTCAGAAGACAAAGCATCTCCAAAACTCCAACATATTCTCCATCACTGCATAACAAGTAACCTTTAACCCATGCTCTCTTGTTTATTCGCAATTCAACTGATAAATATAATTGAATTTCTGACTAAGAATTACAAGATAACCATAGATTGCTTCAAACCAACAATCTCTGTGGGATTCGACCCTTACTCACGTAAGGTATTACTTGGACGACCCAGTGCACTTGCTGGTTAGTGGTACGAGTTGTGAAAAGTGTGATTCGCAATTCGTGCACCAAGTTTTTGGCGCCGTTGCCGGGGATTATTCGCGTTTGGACAACTAACGGTTTATTTTGTTGCTTAGATTAGGAAAAATTTCCCTTTTTTAGTTTAGAGTCCCTTGTTATTGTCGTGTTAAAATTTTAGAATCCTTATCTTCCTTTTTTAAAATCTTTTTCAAAAATAATTTTTCTATTAAATCCTGTGCTAAACTTTAAGTTTGGTGTTCTCTTGTTGATTTTTCTGTGTTTTTCGAAAATTTTAAGTTTGGTGTTCTTCCTTCATGTTCTTGTGTTCTTGTGAGTCTTCAAAGTGTTCTTGAGTTTTCCTTGTATCTTGATCTTAAAATTTTTAAGTTTGGTGTTCCTTGGTGTTTTTCCTCTAAAATTTTCAAAAATAAGGAGCATTAGATCTAAAAAAATTTTAAATCTTGTGCTATCTTACTGTTTTTCTCTTTCCTCTTAAAATTCAAAAATATCTTTTCTCTCTTTTTAAAAGTAAGAAGTGGGAAAACATTAAATACCCCACCTCAAGGCAGCAAAGAGCTAAGGAATGAGAAAACCACCCAAAATTCACCTGAGGACAGTAAGAGCCCAGGGAAAAGTAATTCTGGCGCTAAAACGCCAGAAATCTGGTGGAAGGCTGGCGCTGAACGCCCAGACCATGCCCAAGACTGGCGTTCAACGCCAGTAACAAACAAGGACTGGCGTTCAACGCCAGAAACAAGCAAGGATCTGGCGTTGAACACCCAAAATGGGCAGGATATGGCGTTGAACGCCCAAAATGGGCACAGTTCTGGCGTTCAGACGCCAGGAACAGACAAGGAGTTGGCGTCTAACGTCACTCCAGCTTCTAACTCTGGCACTCAATTGCCAGTGAGGGATCAGACACACACAAATACTGATGACAACCCCTCTAAAAAGGCTTCTTCAACCACTTCTGTAGGCAATAAACCTACAGCAACTAAGGTTGAGGAATATAAAGCCAAGATACCTTATCCTCAAAAACTCCAGAAAGAGGAGCAGGATAAGCAATTTGCTCGCTTTACATATTATCTCAGGACTCTTGAAATAAAGATTCCATTTGCAGAGGCACTTGAGCAAATACCTTCTTATGCCAAGTTCATGAAAGAGATCTTGAGTCATAAAAAGGATTGGAGAGAAACAGAAAGAGTTCTCCTCACTGAAGAATGCAGTGCAGTCATTCTAAAAAGCTTTCCCGAAAAGCTTAAAGACCCTGGGAGTTTTCTGATACCATGCATATTAGAAGGTAATTGCACCAAGACAGCTTTATGCGATCTTGGGGCAAGCATCAACCTAATACCTGCATCAACCCGGATATGTCTCCAACTTGCTGATGGCTCCACTAAATACCCATCAGGCGTGATTGAAGACATGATTATCAGAGTTGGGCCATTCGCCTTTCCCACTGACTTTGTAGTGCTGGAAATGGAGGAGCACAAGAGTGCTACTCTCATTCTAGGAAGACCCTCATTGATGTCCAACAAGGGGAAATAACCCTGAAAGTCAATGATGATGAGTTTAAGTTGAATGCTGTCAAAGCCATGCAGCATCCAGACACATCAAAAGACTACATGAAAGTTAATCTTATTGACTCTTTGGTAGAAGAGATCAACATGGCTGAGAGTCTCAAATCAGAGTTGGAAGACATCTTTAAAGATGTTCAGCCTGATTTGGAGGATTCAGAGGAGATGAAAGAGCCTCTGAAATTTCCTCTGGAAGAGGAAAAACCTCCTAAACCCGAGCTCAAACCATTACCACCATCCCTGAAATATGTATTTCTGGGAGAAGGTGACACTTTTCCAGTGATCATAAGCTCTGCTTTAAATCCACAGGAAGAGGAAGCACTTATTCAAGTGCTAAGGACACACAAGACAGCTCTTGGGTGGTCCATAGGTGACCTTAAGGGCATAAGCCCAGCTAGATGCATGCACAAAATCCTATTGGAGGATAATGCTAAACCAGTGGTTCAACCACAGAGGCGGCTAAATCCAGCCATGAAGGAAGTGGTGCAGAAAAAGGTCACCAAATTACTAGAGGCTGGGATTATTTATCCTATTTCTGATAGCCCCTGTGTGAGCCCTGTCCAAGTCGTCCCAAAAAAGGGAGGCATGATAGTGATTCATAATGAAAAAAATGAACTGGTTCCTACAAGAACAGTTATAGG
>NC_029790.2:38101884-38105621 GCF_000816755.2 Arachis ipaensis
GGATGAACCCTATCTCTTTAAAAGATGTGCAGACGGAATAATCTGTAGGTGTGTTCCTAGAGAAGAAGCACAGAGGATCCTATGGCATTGCCATGGATCTCAATATAGAGGCCATTCCGGAGGTGAGCGAACAGCCACCAAGGTCCTCCAATGTGGCTTCTATTGGCCCACACTCTATAGAGATTCCCGAGAGTTTGTACGTAACTGTGACAGTTGCCAAAGAGCTGGTAATCTGCCTCATGGTTACGCCATGCCTCAACAAGGAATCTTGGAGATTGAGTTGTTTGACGTATGGGGAATTGACTTCATGGGACCTTTCCCACCATCATACTCAAACACTTATATTCTGGTGGCAGTTGACTATGTATCAAAATGGGTTGAGGCCATTGCCACACCCACCAATGATACTAAAACAATGCTGAAGTTCCTCCAAAAACATATCTTTAGCAGGTTTGGTGTCCCTAGAGTACTGATCAGTGATGGGGGCACTCACTTCTGCAACAAATAGCTTTACTCTGCCATGGTTCGGTATGGGATTCGCCACAAGGTGGCTACTCCAAATCATCCACAAACTAATGGGCAAGCTGAAGTCTCTAACAGAGAATTAAAGAGAATCCTAGAATGGACAGTAAGTACCCGTAGAAAGGATTGGGCACGGAGCTTGGATGATGCTCTGTGGACTTACAGAACAGCATTCAAGACCCCTATAGGGACCTCTCCATACCAACTTGTGTATGGTAAGGCATGTCACCTGCCCGTGGAACTGGAACATAAGGCCTACTGGGCAACCAGATTCCTAAACTTTGATGCCAAATTAGCAGGAGAAAAAAGATTGCTCCAGCTAAATGAGCTAGAGGAATTCAGATTCACTGCTTTCGAAAATGCCAAGCTTTATAAAGAGAAATAAAAAAGGTGGCATGATAGAAAGCTGTCATCTAGAATCTTTGAACCAGGACAGAAGGTTCTGCTGTTTAACTCTAACTGAAATCCCGGTGGAGGGGACCGTATGTGATTTCAAGTGTATCACCATATGGTTATGTGGAGCTTCAAGATATTGATTCTGATAAGAAGTTCATTGTCAATGGACAGAGAATCAAACACTATCTTGAAGGCAACGTTGAGCAAGAGTGCTCAAGGCTGAAGCTAGATTAAAAGCTCAGCAAGGTCCAGCTAAAGACAATAAAGAAGCGCTTGATGGGAGGCAACCCAGCCATGGGGCATCAATCCTCTAAGCATTTTGTCCTATTTTTATTTTTATTTGTTTATATAAAGTTCATTGATCCTAAGGTAAAGAGTCAATTGTATAAGTTCACAGGGTTACAGAAGGATTCTGCAAGCAAAACAGAGAAAAAGAGCTCACTGGCAAGAAAACGCCAGTAAAAGTCTGTTTTGGGCGTTCAACGCCCAACAGAGGCATCCACTAGGCGTTGAACGCCAGTAAGGATAGCCATCTGGGCGTTGAACGCCAGAAAGAAGCTCTTTCTGGGCGTTCAACGCCAGATTTACAGCGTTCTGGGCATTCAAAAAAACGCCCAGTAACAAGGGACTTCCTGGCGTTCAACGCCAGAAATAAGCAGCAGCTGGGCGTTGAACGCCCAGGAGAGGCAGCATTTGGGCGTTGAACGCCCAAAACATGCAGCGTTTGGGCGTTCAAACGCCAGGATGGTGGGGAGGAGGTAAATTCATTTTTTTTCATATTTTTCATTTTAATCTTAATTTTCATGTTTCAATTCATGATTTCTTGCATAAACATGTTAAGAACCCTGATTTCTAAAATCCCTAATTTCCAAAAACCCTATTTTAAAAATATCAAATGTATCTTAATCCATAAGCACCAATCCTTTTTATCCAATTCTACTCTTTTTCAAAAATTTCAAAACAAATCTATCTCTTTTCAAAAATCTTTTCAACTAATCAATATCTTTTTCAAATCTCCATATTATCTTTTTCAAAAATCCAAATCTATCTTTTTCAAATATCTTTTCTTATCATACTTAAATTTTTCTTAAAAATCATATCTTTTATCTTATCTTTCTCCCTATTTTTCGAAAACCCACCCCCCTCTCCCTTTAAATATGGGTTCGGCCTCCCTCCCCTCCCATCCACCATTGCACCTAGCTCTCCTTCTCTCCCTCTCCTTTCTTTTCTTTTGCTTGAGGACAAGCAAACCTCTAAGTTTGGTGTGTTTATCCGTGATCACTAAGATCATGGCTCCTAAGGGAAAACAACCCACTTCAAGAGGCAAGAAAGGGAGCATTCCAAAACCACTTTGGAATCAAGGGAAGTTCTTATCTAAAGAACATTCAGACCATTATTACAAAATAATGGGTCTAAGATCAGTGATCCCAGAAGTTAGATTCGATCTGAAAGAAGACGAATATCCGGAGATCCAGGAGCAAATTCAAATCAGGAACTGGGAGGTCCTAGCTAATCCTGAAACGAAAGTGGGAAGGAATATGGTCCAGGAGTTCTATGCTAATATGTGGCAGACAGACAAGCAAAAACTATCTGGGCTGAATACTGGGAGTATCTTGAAACATCCATTACCAAGATGCAAGAAGCTATGGAACAAATAATAAAAGAACAGAAGGAACAAAGTCAAATTCTTTGCTATTTGATTAAAGAACAAGAGGAGCAAGAGCGTGACTTGAGGGAATTGAAGCGCCAGAAGTTATCTCTTGAAGGACCAAGCACCCCACAGATCCGAGGAACATCCACTTTCCAGAGCAAAGGTTGTTTAAATTCCAATTTCTGCTTTAACTCTGTGATAGTTGTCGTTATAGGAGTTTACCTTAGGAGTCATATAGTAGTAATTAGGGTCTATTTTGATTTTACCTCCAATTAAGTTATAGTCTATTTCTCTCATCATCAGCAAACATAAATAAAATAGTAGATCTTTTGAATAAGAGGCAATAAAATTCGAGTTTTTAATAAGAAAAAATTCTAATTAGTAACATGTGGTGGCAATGCTTTCTGTCTTCTGAATGAATGCTTGAACAGTGCATATGTCTTTTGAATTTGTTGTTTAAGACTGTTAAATATGTTGGCTCTTGAAAGAATGATGAACATGAGACATGTTATTGATAATCTGAAAAATCATAAGAATGATTCTTGAAGCAAGAAAAAGCAGCAAAGAACAAAGCTTGCAGAAAAAAAAAAGAAGAAAAAGCAAGCAGAAAAAGCCAATAACCCTTAAAACCAAAAGGCAAGGGTAAATAAAAAGGATCCCAAGACTTTGAGCATCAGTGGATAGGAGGGCCTAAAGGAATAAAATCCCGGCCTAAGCGGCTAAACCAAGCTGTCCCTAACCATGTGCTTGTGGCGTGAAGGTGTCAAGTAAAAAACTTGAGACTGAGCCGTTAAAGTCAAGGTCCAAAGCAAAAAGAAGAGTGTGCTTAAGAACCTTGGACACCTCTAATTGGGGACTTTAGCAAAGCTGAGTCACAATCTGAAAAGGTTCACCCAATTATGTGTCTGTGGCATTTATGTATCCGGTGGTAATACTGGAAAACAAAGTGCTTAGGGCCACGGCCAAGACTCATAAAGCAGCTGTGTTCAAGAATCAACATACTAAACTAGGAGAATCAATATCACTATCTAAATTCTGAGTTCCTATAGATGCCAATCACTCTAAGCTTCAATGGATAAAGTGAGATGCCAAAACAGTTCAGAAGCAAAAAGCTACTAGTCCCGCTCATCTAATTAGAATCTGAGCTTCACTCAAAAACTCTGAGATC
>NC_029790.2:38105690-38115059 GCF_000816755.2 Arachis ipaensis
TACTATGAGTTTTTGTGTTTTTCTGTAATTTCAGGTATTTTCTGGCTGAAATTGAGGGAGCTGAGCAAAAATCTTATTCAGGCTGAAAAAGGACTGCTGATGCTGTTGGATTCTGACCTCCCTTCACTCAAAGTGGATTTTCTGGAGCTACAGAACTCCAAATGGTGCGCTTCCAATTGCATTGGAAATTAGACATCCAGGGCTTTCCAGCAATATATAATAGTCTATACTTTGCTTACGGATAGATGACGTAAACTGGCGTTCAATGCTAGCTCTCTGCCCAATTCTGGCGTCCAGCACCAGAAACAAGTTGCAAGTTGGAGTTCAACGCCAGAAAAGGATCCAAAGCTGGCGTTGAACGCCCAAAACAGCCCCAGGCACGTGAAAGCTTTAGTCTCAGCCCCAGCACACACCAAGTGGGCCCCAGAAGTGGATTTCTGCACTATCTGTTATAGTTTACTCATTTTCTGTAAACCTAGGTTACTAGTTTAGTATTTAAACAACTTTTAAGGATTTAGTTTGTATCTCATGACATTTTAGATCTGAACTTTGTACTTTTATTTTACGGCATAAGTCTCTAAACTCCATTGTTGGGGGTGAAGAGCTCTGCTGTGCCTCGATGAGTTAATGCCAGTATTTCTGTTTTCTATTCAATCATGTTTGTTCCTATCTAAGATATTCATTTGCGCCTCATTATGATGAATGTGATGATCCGTGACACTCATTACCATTCTCAACCTATGAACGTGTGCCTGACAACCACCTCCGTTCTACATTAGATTGAATGAGTATCTCTTAGATTCCTTAATCGGAATCTCCGTGGTGTAAGCTAGAATCCATTGGTAGCATCCTTGAGAATCCGGAAAGTCTAAACCTTGTCTGTGGTATTCCTAGTAGGATTCTGGGATTGGATGACTGTGACGAGCCTCAAACTCGCGAGTGTTGGGCGTAGTGACAGACGCAAAAGGATGGCAAATCCTATTCCGGTATGATCGAGAACCTACAGATGATTAGCCGTGCGGTGACAGCGCACCTAGACCATTTTCACTGGAAGGATGGATGGTAGCCATTGACAACGGTGATCCACCAACACACAGCTTGCCATAGGAGGACATGCATGCGTGAATCAGAAGACAGAGGAAAGCAGAGATTCAGAAGACAAAACATCTCCAAAACTCCAACATATTCTCCATCACTGCATAACAAGTAACCTTTAACCCATGCTCTCTTGTTTATTCGCAATTCAACTGATAAATATAATTTACTTTCTGACTAAGAATTACAAGATAACCATAGATTGCTTCAAACCAACAATCTCCGTGAGATTCGACCCTTACTCACGTAAGGTATTACTTGGACGACCCAGTGCACTTGCTGGTTAGTGGAACGAGTTGTGAAAAGTGTGATTCGCAATTCGTGCACCACCCCACCAATGTTTGTAACTCCAATAGCCTCCGGGATCGCAAACTAGGTGCACAAAACCTTCAAGCAAGTTAAAGCAAGTGATAAGGCCCCAAGAGTGTTGATTGTTGGAATGAATTCCGGGGTCCCAAACCTTGCTCTTACACCTGTATTTTTGTTGATCATCATTTTTTCAACTGGGTGGCAAGCGATCTGAATCCTCACTGAGACATCCAAATAACTTCCTAGACCCATTCAATCGAGCTCTACACCAATCCTTGCACTTCAACTTGGAGCATGCAACCATATTGAACCTTGCATGACAACTCCAACCATAAACCATCTCCCTCTTACTCCACTTGAATGTTGTGTTGGATGGTAATGGTTTTGGGAGAGGTGTTTTTAATGATCTTGCAAGCTCCACTCCCTTGTGCTCTTCTTTGAATTCTTTCACCTCTTCAACTTCAACTGCTCCCTTATCAAGTTCTTCTGATTCTTCCCCGTCACTCAAGTCATAATTTGGAGGTTGAGAAAAGTCTACCTCAGCATCACTTTCAGATTCGCTCGAAGAAGGTTCTTCAAACTCAGGGGTTCAATTGCAGATGTAATTTTATCACTAGGAGGATGTGATGTAGGATCTTCATCACCAAAGAGATTTGTTTCTTGTTCTATTCTGTCCAATTCCTCATAGGGAACATGCCTTGGAGGTTGTGCACTAGCCTCCTCAACATCTATCTCAAGCTTCTTGGAGGAATACTCTACCACTCTAGATTCCTTTGGAGGTTCAACATCTCCTAAGTCTTCAACCACTTCTTCCTCTTCAACAATTATAGCTTCCTTCAATTGTTTCAGTACAAAATCACATTTTTCATTTTTCACCGGAGTTCCTAGTCTCTCCTTCATGCTACGTTCTTCATTAGATTCTCCACATGTAGCCATGGGAGTTCTTTGAGTGTCCAAACGTGGGGAGACTAAATTGTTTACTACCTCGGTCAAGGTAGTCATGAATTCTAGTACCTCCCTTTATATCTCTCTTTGTCCTTGAAGAAGAATACCAAGAGTGTCATCCATTGGAGATTAGAGTGGATATGAGGGCTCATCGGTTGGGGGAAGGGGTTCATAATAGGAGGGTGGTTCATCATGATAAGGATGTGGTGGTTCAACACTCTCTATCTTTTCCACTTGTTGCACAACACGCTCTAGTCCCTTGTTCTCAAGTTGCGATTTGTTATCCATGAGAGTTTTGTGTACTTTTCGGCTTTCCTCTCGCTCCATTTGATGGATGGTTGATTGAAGTTGATCCATTGCTTCCTTAAAATGATCCTGTGGCTCTTGTTCCGCTTGGCTAACATAATTAGGATCATATTGTGGTTGAAAGTTCGCATACATTGGAGGTGGTGTATATTGAGGTGGTGGTTCTTGGGAGTAATTGGGTTGGAATTGAGGTGGATAGGGCTCATAAGGCTCTTGGTATAGTGGGTAAGGATTAGGGTCATATGGGGTGTTTGGTAACATGGGGCTTGTGAGTACGATGGTTCAAAACTATGTTGAGGAGGGGGTTCATAGGTATATTGTGGTGGGTGTTGATTGTCACGAAGAGGTCCACCATAACCTTTGTCTTGGTATCCATCAAAGGGTGGTTCTTGCTCATAGTGTGTTGGAGGAGGTTGTTGCCAAGAGGGTTGATCAAATCCTTGTGGTTTCTCCCATTTTTGATTGTCCCATCCTTGATGCAAGCCTTCATTGTAATCTCCACTACCTACAACATGATTGTAACAAAACTCATAGCCAAAGGGGTGAGAATTCATGGTAACAAAAGAAAATAAAAACAAAAACTAATAAGAAATAATGAAAATAAACTCCTAAAACTAGAAATAACTAACAAAGAAACGAAAAAGTAAAATTATTCACAATATTCACAATAACCAATACTAAGAAACACATTTGCAATTCCCCGGCAACGGCGCCAAAAATTGACGGAGGAAAAATGTCGGTAAAGATTTTCACAAAAATAACGCGTTGCAAGTATAGTTCTAAACCGACAGTTAAATCTCAATCAATATTTAAATTGTTTGTCACAAATACAAACCCTATAAAATTAACCGAATTATTTAAACCTCGGGTCGTCTCTCAAGGAATTGTAGGGAAGTGTAGTTATTATTGGTTATGGGAAAGCATATTTTTGGGTTTTGGAATAAGGAACAAGTAATGTAAATAAAAAGGAAATAAAATAACAACTAAGAAAAGTCCTAGCAAGGATTGATAATTGGAATTCCTATCCTCATTATCATCATCAATTGTGATGGTAATTGCCTTTTGCTTTCACTTAGTTAACCTCTAACAATGAAGGTAAGTCAAGTGAGCAAAATCAACTTAAGTTCACAAGTCCTAATCAAAGACTAGATTTAGTGAAGCTTAAGCCAACTAGCAATTTTCAATTACCATTCAACAAAGACTTTTGATAACTCAAGAGTCTCTAAATACTCAATCCAACCTAAGAATACAAAAATCTAATTTAAAATCTAACCAAGCATTTCATCAAACACTTGGTAGGCACAAAATAAAAGCATAGAAAAGTGACAAGGGAATGTAAAATCTAAGACTAATAATTGCAAGGAATCAATAAAAACAAATGAAGAGAGAAGCAATAAACATGAAATACCTCAAATTGTATTAAAAACGAAATTGAATCTAACATGAAGAGTTTACAAACTAAATTGAGAAAAATAGAGAAATCAACAAGAGAAGATAAACTAAGATGCTAGAATAATAGAATGTAGAATAGAAACTAAATTAAAGTAAGATAGAATTATGAAATTAAGAAGAACTAAAACTAAAACCCTAAACCTAGAGAGAGGAGAGAGCCTCTCTCTCTCTAGAAACTACATCTAAACCTAAAATTTTGTGAATGAAGTGTGAATGATTCATTCCCCCACTCTACAGCCTCTAATCTGTGTTTTCGGGCTTGGAACTGGGCCAAAAACAACCCAGAAATCGCCCCCAGCATTTTCTGATATCTGCAGCACATGACACTTTGTCACGCGTACGCGTCACCCATGCGTACGCGTTGCTTGACAAAACCCTGGTCATGCGTACGCGTCATCCACGCGTACGCGTTGCTTGCCTGCTGCATTGGTCACGCGTACGCGTAGTCCACGCGTGCGCGTCGATTCCAGCTTCTCAAAACATCATTTTCTTGCGTTCCTTCCACTTTTGCATGCTTCCTTTTTGTCCTCTAAGCCATTCCTGCCCTATAAAACCTAAAAACACTGAACACATATATCACGGCATCGAATGGTAATAAGAGAAGATTAAAATTAGCAAATTTAAGGTCAAAGAAGCATGTTTTCAATCATAACACAAAATTAGGAAGGAAAATATAAAACATGCAAATTATATGAATAAGTGTGAGAATAATGGATAAAATCTGCTCAATTCAATACAAAATAAACTGTAAAATAGCAGTTTATCAGTTTTCTCTCTAAATTTCACCTAAATGTGAAACATGCATTTTTGTGCTTAAATTGATCAATTTAAAGCCACTTTTATTCCATTCGATAGATATCGTGATATGTTTTATTAAGTGATTTCAGGTCAATTAGGCAAGAATAGTTTGATAGAAGTGGAAGAAAGCATGCAAAAGGAGAGAACACATGAAGAAAACAAAGGAAAAGCACACACTCAAGTGTGCGTATGCACAACTTCCTGAGCGTACGCACACGTCTGGGTGCGTGACTCAATTAATGAAGCATGTGGCTCACGATTTTGCGGGCCTCTTGGCCCAATTTCGGAAGTGCTGAAGCTAATTGGAGTGCTATATCAAAGGGGGGTCATTTCATATCAAAGAGGAGAATACATTTTACACACATGAGAACAACATCATTAGGAGTAGGAATAGTGTAGAGTAGTGTTCTTTCAATTCTCTCTTAGGGTTTTATTAGGGTTTATAGTAGAACTCTATAATTACAGTTTTGATCTTGGATTTTTCTTGTTTCATTGTAAGTAATCTCTAATTTGCTCTTTAATTACAGTACTCTTGCTACATTTTCTTCTAGTTCAAGTTACTTTGTTAATATATCCAGCTTTGATTTCTTGAGTTTCTTGTTAATGATTTTGATGTTTTATATTTATATATGCTTGATTGAGTTTCTATTGTTGAATTTGTGCATAGTTTGGTTATAGTTTTCATTTTTCTTTGTAATTTCCTATGTTTTGCTTTTATGCCCACCAAGTGTTTGTGAAAATGCCACTTAGACATTTTGAGTAGATTTTCATACCTTGGCTTGGAAAATGAGTTCCTAGGATACTAGAATTATAATGTCTGACATTTAGTGGTAGTTCTTGGGTTGTTAGTTGACTCTTGTTTCCACTAACGCTAGCTTTTTACTAAGTTAATTAGTAAGTTAGCTAGCACTTGTGGATTAAGGTCAATTATGCTTGCTTGACTTACTCCTCGATGTTAGGGGTTGACGAAGTGAGATTAACTCATCATAATTGCCATAATTGTGGTTATGACAAGGATAGGATTCCTTAATTCTCATTCCCAAGTCAAGGCCCTTTTATGCACTAAATCATATCTTCACTAGTTTTTGCTTGTTGCTATCTTTAGTTCTTGCTATTTTCTTATTTTACTCAATTTGATTTCTAGTTCTTTTAATTTCCGTTATATGATTGACAACCTCCAATTTTACAACCAAAAGTTTGCACTCAATTGCTAGTCCGAGGAAAAATGACCCGGGATTTAAAACTCCCAGTTTCTATTTGTTTTGGATTGTGACAATCTTGTATTTTAAACTTTGATTGAGAGGGTTAATTGTCGGTTTGGACTATACTTGCAACGAAACAATTCTATTTCTATTGAGGGATTCTAAACCGACATAATTCTCATCCATCAATGGAATGATGAACTCACCCCACGACAAGATTAAGCAAGCATACTCTCTTGCTCCAGGGGCAACTATTCCGAACCTGGGCTCTAGGTTCCCAAGCGGTCAAATAGTGACCCGATCTCCCGAGCCTGGGCATTTTTGCAGCCCAAACTGGCCAACCCCGAATCTCTAAGCAACATTCAAACTTAAATACTTGCCTTATCTTAGCCAACAAGATAAGATAAGGTAACAATATAAACTATTTATAGGGAGCCAGAGGTTCCTTTAGGTATGTTACACATTTCTAACCTTCACCTACACTTCTCAGGTCCATTCTGACTTGAGCGTTGGAGTGTCTTTACAAGTACCACTCCTCGCCGCTCCAGAGATCCGATCCCATCACCACTTCGACCAGCGAGTCCCTGATCCATCTTAAAACCTGTACCAGCGAAGTCCTGTACAACATCTAGGTTGTTGTGCTTTGCCTTGTAAATGTAGTGTAAGGGTGTATGACTCTAACACACCAGAGTTGGTCATTGTCTGATAACCATAGAAGACCCTTGGTAGTTTCCTCTTTTGGCGTGATAGTATAAGAAGCTAAGATTGCAACCATTTTATGTTTGCATATGCCTGTCTATACTTTTAAGACTACTTATCGTTAAAGATGAAATATATATCCTCTTCAAAATAATAGTGCATCCATTATTGGGTCAATGCTTGACAAGCATAGTAATTCTCTTTATTAGATAGTGGTTGGCATCAGGACAACTGTCAGCTATGAGTCTATGTCACAACAAAAGAATAAAATAATAAAATTATTTTATTAAAATAAAATGGTGTGGTAAAACAAATAGTGATTAGGCATTCTAATTTTTATAGTACATATTCTTTATGTCTGCCTTGTGTTGTTAATATTGCTAATTGTTATAAAATTCCTTGTTGCAGAGATTTACATAATAATCCAATTCCTCCTAATATGGTATGGTTCGGGGTGAAATAAGCACATTATACAAATAGATCAGGAATATAAGCTCAAAATAGATCCCCTTAGCAAATAAATAGATGAATCCCAGAGAAGCTCAACCATCACATGCTTCAGCTACAACCATCACATAAGCACACACACAAAAAATTCAATGATGGTTGAAGGAATGTTCTAGGAGAAGAGAAATCTTAATTGAAGAGGATGAAATAAAGTAAAATAAAAATTGGAAAAAGAAGATTGAATCAATCGAAAAGTATAGAAAATGTGTAGATCTGAAACATACAAAGAAACAGGAAAGCCATATTCACTGTTGACTTAATATAGGATTATATACTTCTATGCATTTTGCAAGAATGAGTTGAGAAAAGGTTAAAATATCAGTCATGCTAGTGCACGAATTCTCACACTTCGTACAACTAAACCAGCAAGTGTACTGGGTCGTCCAAGTAATACCTGAGTGAGTCAGGGTCGATCCCACGAGGATTGTGGTTTGAAGCAAGCTATGGTTATCTTGCAGGTCTTCGTCAGGCGGATAGGAGATGTTGGTATGTTATTTTTAATTGCATAAAAGTAAATAAAGAAAAAGGGTAACAGAACTTAAAAGTCGTGTAAACTATGATAAGAAGGTGGTTAAGGATTGAAGATACTTTGTCTTTCTGGATTAACTCTGGTATTACTGTCTTCTTCAATTGCGGATGAACCCCAGGGTTAGTGCGGATCCATTCTAATTGAGGGTAAAGCTCCTGCAGTTCATTCTTCTTGGTGATCCTACTCAAAATGCCACAGACAAGGTCGAATCTTTCGGATCAGAGGATGTTGTGCCTTTGGTTCTAGCCTCTACCACAGAGACCCTAATCTCCCCATACTTCGGCTGAACTGGTGTCTTGAGAAGTCCCCAACGAAGTCGTGCATTAGCGATCTAAGAGATGTATAATCAAGCTGATGGTTCATCATTGTCCGATGAAAGACTCACTCTGAACCCATGTAGAATGTGATAACCTTATGTTAGTTCAACACATTCATATTGACAAAGAATGAAGATACGTCTTAGAATAGAGAATCAAATACAGATTAAAGAGAAATAGTAATACTTTTATTAATCCATAAAACTCAGCAAGGCTCCTCCCCTCAACCTAGGAGGTTTAGAAACTCATACTGATGGAAAATACAATGATAAACAAAATATGGTGTGCCTCCCCTTTGAATGAGAGGTGTAAAAGTCTTTAAATACTAACAAATGACTAAGAATTACATAAGAAGGGTAAAATAGTCTTTTTAGTGCTAAGATCCACTTCTGGGACCCACTTGGTGAGTGTTTAGGCTGATCTTGATTGAGATCCACATGCTAGGAGGCCTCTAGGGCATTAAACACTGGTTAGGAGGTCCTCTTTGGGCGTTTGGATGCTGGTCTCCTCCTTTGGGCGCTGGACCCTTGGAATGGGGCAGGAGGCTAGTGTTGGATGCCAGTTTTGTGCCTTATATTCTGATGCAAAGTATGGACTATTATACATTACTGGAAAGCTATAGAAGTCAGCTTTCCATAGCCATTGAGAACACTCCATTTGAACATCTGTAGCTCAAAAAACGTTCTTTCGAGTGCAAGAAGGTCAGATCCATGCAGCATCTGTAGTGCTTTCTCTGTCTTTGAATTAGACTTTTGCTCCAACTCCTCAATTTCAGCAAAAAAATACCTGAAATTGCACAAAAACACACAAACTCATTGTAGAATTCAAAAATGTAAATTTAACACTAAAACCTATGAAAACTTAATAAAAATTAAACAAAACATACTAAAAACTATATGAAAATGATGCAAAAAAGTGTATGCAATATCCGCTCATCACATTCACACAATGGAATCAAATTGATTGAATTGATAACAAAGCCGTTAAGAAAATTAGCCATCTACTCCTATCATAAGAGAGACATCCAAGGGAAAAATTTTATATTGCATAATCTATACCTCAACTTACTCAAATGTGGCAATGATAGTTATGTTAATTCACAACTTATAATGTTAGGATTTTTCACTTTGGTGACCATCTGAAGAATACAGATCTACAATGGAGTTGGTTTTTTGTTCGTAAGTTATAGTTATGACTCCTTTTAAAAGTA
>NC_029790.2:38115129-38119230 GCF_000816755.2 Arachis ipaensis
ATGTCCTTAACCTTTTTTTCTTTTCAATTGGGTTCCTATATGTTAATTTTTTTTTTCAATTTAGTCCCTATTAACGTTAAGCATAAAAAAAGTTAATGAGTTGTGAAATTACTTATATACCTTGCCTTCCACCTATAATAAAGACTTCATATTTTTTATTGTGATTGATACAGCGAAAATTCACATGGTATACATGACAAAAATGCTACACATAAAAAGGGCATCGAAAGCCAACTAACTTAATGGAAGTGGTAGCCCCTACAAGGTTTTATAGACATTAGCCTTTTCTTGTTCCAAAGCATTCATTCATTGATTCATCCTCTTAAGCTTACCCTACTCAAATGCATGGCAAGTGCATCTCTTATCCTTATTGCATTCTCATCCACCACTCCATTAGAAGCAACATCATCCGCTCTTTCCTTTTCAACAATTCTCACTTCTTTAACTGGCATTGGCTCGTTACATTTAATTAAGAAATTTTGCAGCAAACAATAAGTCACAATCACATAAGGCAAATACTCAACACACTCCCCTTTCCACTTCCTTGAATCTGAAAGGAGCTGCCACCTAATCCTTAGCCTCCTAAAGGCATCACCAACCAACCTCATTGCACGTGCGTGTGCACAGTTGAATGCTATTTTAGCAGAACCAAAACTATCTTTCTCATTCACCCTATTATAAGGTGTTAAAAGCTATGACAAAGGGGGATAACACGAATCCCCCAACACATACTGAGGAGTCAAACTACCATCACTAAGCTTATAAGATGGTCCTTCCAACAACTCTCTGAATTCCTCAATCTCAAAAAAGAGCTTACTCTGATGCAAATCAGTTTCGGGTTTCAACATACTAGGCCACTTAGCTAAAACATCCAATAACCTACCTTCGGAATCCACCAATGCCAGAACCATCAAGAACCCATCTTCACCTAAAATTTTTCTTTCAATTGCGAGTTTATCCAGTCCTAGAATGCCAAAACAATGGGGAGCAAGCTCCACCCGAAACTCACCATAACCTTCTCCGAATCAATGCGTAGCGTGAAGAGGTGCCCTAGTTTATTAGACATAACCTTGTAGACCGTGAAGAAAGCACGGTAGGACTCAGTGAGGGAGATCTTAAAGTGGTGCACCACGGTGGCATAGGAGGCACCATGGCCCAGTCGAAAAATGGCGGCAGCTAGGGTGCAATTGAGGGCAATTTGGGGAAGTGAAGAGTGGAGGGAAGGAGAGAGTTGGTTGAGGAAGGAGTTCGCGAGGCACAATGAGTGGCGGCGAGGCAAGTGACGCACGAATAGAGCAGAGCAGAGCAAGGAAAACGACCACCAAGCAACGAACAACGACCACCGAGCGACTCCACGGATGACGATGCAGATGGATGATGACACCAAGCGACAAAGGAGCAATGGCTGCTCAAAAACTTTCGAGAACAAGTTAAGGTTGATTAGGGTTATCTCACTTTGGGATAAAATAACAAGGGTTCTTTTGGTATTTTAAAAAAAATGGAGATGTCTTCAGTTAACTATTCTAACCCAATCATGAGAATATTCATTTTTTAAACATAATATTCTATTATTTTAAATATTTTTTTCACGGCAGGGACTAAATTGAGAAAAAAAATTTAATGTTTAGGGACCCATTGAAAAGAAAAAAAAATATAAGGATCTAATTGAAAATTCGGTGAAACTATAGGAACCTGCAAAGTAATTAAATCAGGTTCTGACTTATTCAAGAAGTTTTTAAGCTAGCACCTGAGTTAGCCTAATCTCTATACTCACGTAATCCCTCTAGACTACAAAAGTGAGGGAAGGATACTCTAGGTCTTCAAAACTCAGACCAAGATGAACGTCATCAAAAGGCAAAATATTATCCACCATTCCTCCACACAATCATATATCGTTATTGGGCCGCCATTGCTCCATCTGAAGGCGAGAAAAGGGTAAGAACTTGGGGGTTCTTAGTAAGATTGGGGGTTATTAGTTAGGTTCATTGATTCTTTAATATTTAATAAATAAATAGCGAAAATATAGAAAAACATCATATAGAAAACACACACATTAAATAGTAGAGAAAATATGCATAAATAAGCATGATGCATGTCTGTCCTATAAAGGTCCTAAGCTTATATGTTAGTTTATACCTTGCAACCCGATATTACCTAAGAACCAGTCTCAGATATGGTTTCCCTTTATGTACTGTTCGTGCATATGTGTCGATGTGATTAAGAATACCACCAGTTCGTAGCCACCGGCAATCGTTGCAAAGCTTGATGCCATAATATACATGTAAGGAAAAATAGTGATCCTATAGTTCATGGGCGTCCCCGAGATCAATACTCAAACAGTTTATGGGTTTCCCTGTATTTGATGATCAAACAGTTCGTGGGTTCCCAGAATTCCGATCACTAACAATTTGTGGGTACTTCCCAAATTCATTCATCATTCCATTCGTGGGTTTTTCCCGCCTTTAGATATTAGTAATTCGTGCACTGAGCAAACGGGACAGAACCCTTGTCCTTGCCAGGCGAACATTTAATCCTTTACTTCTCTCTTGCCATTTCCATATCATTCTTCATATCTAAACATATTAGGTCACTATTTTTCATTACTCATTTCTTTCTTCTATGTCCTTCTTTAAGCATTCTTTCCTTAAAATCTTAACCTTCATATTCATTTCATAGTCTTCACCTTTAACAATCTTAATTCAAACTATTTTCAAACACCTTATACTTCATCTAGTATTTTTCTTCTTTCCGTATCTTAACTAATCTTTCGTCACTTTTCTTACCTCACTCTAGGTCTTTTATGAAGAAATTCTTAGATTCTAGACTTTGTAATTATCTTTCTACATCTTTTTCTATAATTACCGTTGTATTTCTTAAACTTTTACGTCGTTTGCCTTTATGTACTCTTCTTTTATTTTGCTTTTTTGCCATCCTTTTAACTTTTAAATATTAAACTTTACTCTCAAGACTTTAATTATTTATATTCTCATCCCTAAATTGTAATTAATTATATTCTAACCCTTTAGCTTTTAACTAATTACATTTTTAACTTTGAATTTTCATCAAATTATATTTTTTTGGTTATTTATGAAATTTCGTTATATTGTACCTTGGCACTTAGCGCCCAAACCAGTGCTTAGTGCCTTCGAATCATGAAAATTTGTCAGATGACACAGGCGCCTAGCGCCCAACTCTTGGCACCCGATGCCTACGAGGTTGCATGGTTGGGTGCCCAGCGCCCACATTCTTTCTTGATTGGGCGCTTAGCACCTTCAAGGGCATGCATGGTTGGGCGCCAAGCACCCACTTAATCATATATGAAGGGCGCCCAACAACCAAGTTTCCAAAGGGGAAGGCACCCAACGCCCAAAAACTTTCAACGGAAGGACGCACGGTGCCCAAATTTTTAGCCTCCAGGATACGTTAAAAACGTCACACAAACATTCAATTTCAAACCTCATACAATCAATCATAAGCCACACATCAAAACACATTCAAGTCATAATAAATTTACTAAACCTTACCTTTCTGTTGTTAACTCACAAAACCGATTTTCTCTTGATGATTTCTATCTCGCTTCCTTGCTAGTTTTAAAACCAAAACAACTTTTAAACATATAACTCATGATGACCAAGTATTCATCATAAATTTAGGAAGAGATTTCTCACTTTTCCAAATCTAGTATGTTTGTAAAGAGGAGAAAGAGACAAATACTTTAATTAATTTGGAATCTTTGTTAAAGTTTTAGAATCAAAAGGATCGAACCTCAGAAGCTCTCTAACTATGAACTTTTCAACTTTTTTCCTTTTTCCAAGTCACGTACAAAGAAGAAAAGGAAGCAGGATGTGCTCTCAAGATTATATACGAAGATTGAAAAACAAGTAGGAGGTGGCTCGAATCGACACAGCCCGAATTCCAAGGGTGATTAGTCCCCGAGTAAATTTATAAAATATATTAAGAGGATAATTATTAAAGTTAGATATATTATATCACTAGTAATTACATTTCTAGAGTAAATATATGAGCTACTAGTATAAATGATACTAGTAATAAGAATGACGACATTAATCCGTACCGGTAGATTTTAGGTCCGGTTACTAT
>NC_029790.2:38119420-38136128 GCF_000816755.2 Arachis ipaensis
GAAAATATTCTTATATTTGAAATATTATAATTTATTTTTCTGCATATTCAAAATCGATTCGTCAAATAGTGTCTATTCGTGTCACTTGTATTTTACGACTTTTCTAACGTTTGAAACTCGAGAAGTTCGTCATTGAAAATCTGGATTGTTATAATGGTTACATGGGAGAGAGAAAGAGAGAGGAGAGGAATGGATAAAGAAGAGCTTTCGAAAAGTAAGGGGGAGGGTTTCTTGTTTTGAATTTAGGGCAATATTACTGTCGAATTTATCAGCGGATAAATCTGATGATAACGAATAGATGGTAGTTGCCAAAATGCAGTGCTTTACTAATTCAGGTTACCGTCGGATTAATAAATCCCACCTAAATTTAGCGTGTATTTTTTATTTTTTCTCTAATTATTATCAGCGAATTTTTTGTCGAATACAGAAATCCGATGACAAATTTTTACGCTAACAAATTTATTGTTTCAACTGTAAGAAAATCCAACGATAAAATTACTACTAATAGACGACGCTAAATTCGATAGTATTCATCACTTTTTTTGTAATTTACCTTTAATAAGAAAGTAAGTTTATTTAGAGTAAAGGTATTATTCAAAGTCAAAATATCCAAAATCCTAGCAAAAGTTTTCCGGCCATTTATATAAATCAACAGATGAAAGCAAATGTTGAACCACTGAACCCGAAACATAAAGTTCGTTAATTCACAAATTAGTTCCAAGTAATCCATAGCAAATAAGGGGGAGAAGATAAAAAAATAGAGTTATATTAAATTCCTAAGAAGCTAAATGATAATGACACATATACACCTATACTGCTAATGCCACTTTAACTGGCAGCATTATCTTACATCAAATTGGAAACTAACTCTAGTTGCAACTTACAAGGGTATTTTATGAACAAAATCTATGATTCGTAATGTAATGTACACTGATAAATCACCTCTTTTGGGAAATAACAAGGCAAAAGAAGGCCACAATTCTGGCAACGATACCATAAACAACAAGGGCAATCAGACAAAAGTCCCAGTCCCCAAGATTATACCTACTCACCAGCAGTGAAGTGCATCGTGTTATTAGCCACACCCCAGTGTACCTGATCAGAACACATCGCCACATTCAAAATTTAGCAAATTTGGCTTAGCAAAAGAAAGAAAGAAGAAGAATGTATATAAATTTTATATCAATTATAAACTTATAATGTTTTTAACTTTGCCTTGTCGAAGAAACTTCCCATATAATATATATTGCTAGGCTAAGATGGAATTATATACATACAAGAAGAGGAAAATGAGAAAAAAAGAAGTCAATGGTTAGAAGTTAAAACAGACCTTTCAGCATTTGCAATGACAAAGGCCTCCAAAGCCCATCTTGGGTAGCAAACTTTCATTATAATGTGCATGAGTATTGAATCGTCGTTTTGTTTTGCAATGAGGGTCATAACCACAGGAAGCAACACTGACCACTATAGGTGACACAAAAAGAAAAAACAAAATGAAGAAAAAAAATAAAAAAAAGGAATGAAGAAAGAAATGCGATTTACTATCAAGAAAACAAATGTTTAGAAGAATTTTTCTTTCTTCGATCGTTATGTTTAGAAACATTAAGATTGTATTTGGTACCTGTCTTAGGACAGAAATACAGAAATAAAGACATGACAACACAAAAAGTCACGTCTTTTCTGTCCAAAGATAATTACCAAATAATGACCAAGGGATGAGTTTGTTCATCGACACTATCCATACCAGCTGTGCAAGACTGTAGGCGAAGTAGATGGCGAATATATAAGCTATGCCAGTCACACAGTACACCAAACAAAGCAACACTACATAGTTACTTGCAAAGCTTGACCTCGGATTGCTGAAAAAGTAGAACATGGATAGAAAAACAACCGGTTTGATGATTGTGTTGAAAAGATCAACTGTGTCTTTAGATAGAAAATGGGCCAGGCTACTGATCCCAGAGGCGCTCTCCCTCCAGTAATTTAACTTGTCATTAGAAAATGATCTTAGGGCACCAATCTTGCAGAGTAGAGCTGCAAATATAATTTTATACATGTGAAAGCGAAATTATTAGTTGGAAAAAGATTTATCCAATGTGGAAATTCATGCTTAATAAGATGTTTTCCCCCTTCTTTTTGACTTACAGACGGCAATGATTGTAAATGTATAACCAAGGGAGCCAAATGAGTTATCATTCACTTTAGTGAGCATTCCCAAGATAGCACCAGCAACTAGTAAAAGGAGATAGTCTACAGCTTGTAATTTAGCCTCTCTCAGCCGCTGCTTACCGACCCTGAAAGGAGATTAATTTGAGTACAAGCAACACAACTGGAATTTAAAATTTGCTTGTTTTTGTATAATTTTCATTTCAAATCACGTTTGTCTCTCTCAATTTTCCTACATTTATATTGTGAGGCAGTTACCAAAAAGGCCATATGTTCATGTTGAAAGAACTACATTTTGCATCCATAGACTAGCTTAAATAAATGTGTGTGTATGTGTAAAATATATTTAATCTTTTTGTCTAGTGTGGTGTGAAGAGAAATGCTAAACAAACTTGATTAGAAAAATGAAGAATGTAGAAATTCACATGCATTGATTAAATGGATGTATACACAAATTTATATGCACTAATTCATACCGGCCAATAAAATATCTGTACTGCCTGGCTATACTAGGAGTTCTCCGGTTCGATAAGTCCTTCGACGTCATAAAGATCGCCTCAAGGCGATCTAGTTGGCTCTGAATATTATCCCTCAAATCCTCCCAAAACTCTGAGAAAAAAGATTGCTCATTCTCAGTAACCTTTATTGACTGACTTGTAGGAACCACAGTTGCGCCACCAGAAGCCGCTGCGATTTGATCAACAAAATGAAGCATATCTGGTGGCACTGCATATCCATTGTGAAGCATCCATCTGACAGGAAGTTGTTCATGAGTTACACCTGTTGCACTCGGTTTCACCAAACCTTCTAGAATGTCAATGAAATGGTCTGGAGGATTCACACGGTCCGGCACAGGAATCCCAATGCTGGCAAAGTATTCTTCTACATTTTTCACAGGGCCATGATATGCAGTAAGGCCACCTTTGGCTAGAAACACTATATCATCAAACATTCTAAACAAAGTATAGCTGCATCACAACAAAACCAATGAAAGGAAGCAAGACAAGTTTAAGTTGGAATATTAAAAGAGAATAAGATTGCAGAATGTGAAGAAGATTAAGATATAGGTGCGACGAAGTATCCATCAAAATTTATCCTTTAATCAATTATTATTTATATCGTTTTTTCTTGAATATATTAAAGGCTAAATTACTCTTTACTCTTCGGTCTCTATAAATTTTTAAAATTTATAATTAGATCTTTTTTAATAATAAACGTTACAAAAATATTTTTGTTCATTTCACATCACTAAAAAATATCAAAACATATTTGGTTAAGTTAAACATTTTAAGAATGATAAAAATGTGATTACAAATTTTAAATTAGTGTAGAAATTCAATTAAAAACTTTTAAAATATAGAAGTTTAATATAAATTTCGTAAAATTATAAGGATTAAGTAATTTAACCTATATTAAATTGTGCTATATTATTTGTACACTAAAATTAACTACTAAAATCAATGTGATTTAACTACTAAAATTGTGCTATATTATTTGTACATCTGTGATTTAATTTATTTTCAATGTATATTTTTATTTTAACATGTGCTTTAGTGATTGATTTTAGTGTATTGGTAACATAGGCTTAAATTGTGTTATTCGCAATTACTGAAATTCATGAATCCAAAGAGATTTCAACTACTCTATTTCAAGTTGAATAAAGCTGCTACAAACCAGTTGAACTCAAAAAGGAAATGCTTTACCTTGGTTGATGAAGTACCATGCAAATGTTAACGCCTTCGAGAGCTTCGCGTCGAAGAGCCTTAAGTAGCAAACTGGAAGATGCACTGTCAAGGCCAGTTGTAGGCTCATCTAAGATTAACAAGGAAGGCTCCATCACCATCTCCAGGCCAACATTTACACGTTTTCTCTGTCCTCCGGAGATGCCTCGCTTCTCTACTGTGCCGACTAGAGAATCCCTCACTGGCTGAAGTCCCAAGGACTCAATTACCCTCTCAACAATCAAAACCTTATCTGCTTTCGGCAAGTCCGCCGATAGTCTTCATTATTAAGAAAAAACCAAAGATTGAAATGAGGATAGAAATTAGAAAAATAGCTTAGAAGATAGCAAAATATAAAATGAAATGAATTTGTAATTATTTAATTCCAATATAAAAAAAATTCATAAACTAAGCTTTATAGGAAAAAATCAAACAAATACCTGCATCTTGCACTAAAACGAAGATTTTCCTCCACTGTCAAGTTTCCATGGACAATATCATCTTGTGGCACAAAACCAGTGATTTTCTTATAACAGTGAATGGAATCATTTTTTCCGTTAATAAGAATTTCACCTGTTATATTGCACCCTCTGGCTTTTCCTACCAAAGCCGAAAGGAATGTGGTTTTCCCTGCCCCTGAGGGTCCCATGACAGCTGAAATTCGACCTGGCATGAACTTGCCGGACACACACCTAAGAAGATGCTTGTTCTTCCCTTTCAAAGTGAGAGTTATGTCCTTGAAAGCTATCTCAATCACAGGCCTTTTTCTCACTTCCTCTCCTTGTTCGGTGGCCATCGATATCACTCCTGAGAATGTCAAGTTAGTGTTCTTCTCTTGCTGAGCTTTCTCCTTCTCAATCTGGCCATAAGCATACCTCAAAATCTGGCTATGTGTATGCAGATTCTTTCCCTTTGTCATCTGCTGCTTCTTCACATTCTTATCTCCAATCTGCACGTCGAAGCCTTCCTGACTGTTGGGATCATTCTCAATGGAATCCATCATCTTGGAGAGGTTGCTAGGCTCCTTGTTGTTCTCTACATTTGCCATGGTATTTGGAAGATCTGACATCTTCTGTGACTTCCTTCGCGAGAAGGTGCGATTCAACGACTCCATTGTACGCTTCTTGGCAATATCTTTTGCCATCTTCCACCTTTCACGTGCTTGCACCGTTTCTCTAACATGCTTTGCTGCACGTTCTCTGGATTTCGCTTGCCTTCTTTCTCGGGTCGCAAGAACTTGATCAGAACAATTATAAATGAAGACTAGGAGTGTACTCAAAGCCACCTACACATAAATTCAAAAAGAAAGTAATATTAGCGGAACTTATATGTTGATCTCATGGTATTTTTTTTCTTCTCTTACAAGATAAGTAGAAGATTTGTAGAGAAAATGCAAAGAATGAAAAAGACAAATTAATTAGACTTGAATGAAAGATTTTAATACAGCATAGCTAGTGAAGCAAAATGAATAGAGAGGAACTTCAAGATGACCTTCATCCAGTACTTGATCGAAATCTACTTACAATGAGCAAAGCACTATAAGCATGCATCGTTTGGCTTTCAGATTCTGGATTACAGGTACTCAACTTGGAGCATGCTGAAAAATAATAAAGAACTAAATATAATAATTTTTTTAAAAGAAAATAAAATATTATTGGTAGATGATCTTTTGATGCCTACTTTGATATTTTCTATTCTCATGAAACAAAGAAGAGCTTGCAAATGGATAGAAAAGTAAATGTCCAATTATTGGTAGATAATTGTAGAATCTTCCTAATTATAGAATATATTCAGTTCAATCTTAGAGACATTACAAATTCTTGCAATATATTTAAGATATAGTTACATGAATTTATTAATTAAGTAGCCTACCGCGTACCAATTTATCTACATATCAAAAAGGTCATATGTATATTTTTTACATAAAATATTTTATATATATTGTACCGTGAATTAAGTAGGGTATCGCGTACCAATTTATCTGCATATCAAAAGGTCATATGTATATTTTTTACATAAAATATTACCGTGAATTAAGTAGCGTATCGCATACCAATTTATCTGCATATCAAAATATTATATGTATATTTTTTATGTAAAATATTTTATAGATATCCGTGTACCACATATTGCATACTAGAACGCAGTCCGTTCCGTGTATCTATGGTTTAAGAACACATAATGGCATAAAATTTGACTCACCAATTGGATCAGTTGATCCAGCCCTGCAATAGTATCTGAAATTGCGCAACAATAATTGTACTAGTGAGTGTGGATTCCGATTAATAGTAGCAAATGTGTGGAATAGGCAGTGATAGTAGCCAAAAATAAATATGCAGTTGAATACCCCTTATTGCAAACAGACTTTTGGGTTGTAGTTGGGCAATAATGTCCTGCTTCACAGAATATGTTAGTATTGTTGACAGCACTACTCCAAGTATCAGCACTACCACAACTATGATTCTTGTCCCCTGCAGGGACCTTGTAACCATATCTGCCATGCAAATTTTTGTGTATTTTGAAACATTAATCAAACTTTTATCAAATCAAACTTTCTTTTTTTCATACACTATGGATGTAAGATTAATTAGAACTTACGGGTTACATACTCCATTTTGTGCATCTAGTGTTGAAATTGGACAATACGAACCAAGGGGGCAAGCTTCATTAAGAGGAAAATCAATTAGAAAATAGTTTGAGAATTTTAAGTGAAATCATCATAGGATGGTTAAATTACATTTTCAGTTTCTACGATTTTACTAAATTTATAATTAAGTCCCTATCATTTAAAAGTTTTCAATTGAATATTTATATTGCTTTAAATCTTATAATTAGATCTTTACTATGCAAAAATCATTAGAGTTAACAGAATACTTTAAAAATAAGATGTTCAGAATTAGAGATTTAATGCTAAATGTAGGTATCTTTAATTTGAAAAGAAAAATGTTGTTAACTCTAATATTTTATGCACAATAAGTCAATAAGAACCTAATTACAAAATTTAAAATAGAGTAAAAACTTAATTAAAAACTTCAAAATATAGAGAAAGACTAGAAACTGTAATTTATAATAAATATAATCACATTCCACTTACTTATCATGCAAGTCAAGCCCTCAGGGCAGAAGAAGCCCTCACAACAAGGTTGGGAATTTGAAACTCTAGAAGGAATTTCCTCCTTATTATCCTTCTTGAGATCAATAGGCTCATCAGCACTACAACTCCAACCAGGTTCACAACCAGGAACCCATGAAGTCAAGTTGCAATTCCTGTTTGGTTTCACATAATTCCCATCTGAACCCCCTTGCAACAAACTCCTGAAGTAGTACCTTATTTCCGCTGCTGTGCACATCCGATCTCTGAAATCCCCTGTCAATTCAATTGCATTATATTCTACTTTATGCCACTGCCATGAATCCATTAGTTTCCTTCACACTACAAAAATATGCCTTTCACTTTTCAGGAATTCTTAGAACATAAAGAATGTTTTACTCTCAGCAGTGTATACAATGCTCAACATTTAGACTTTTGTGAACCATCATTTTCTCCCACTTCCCTCACATGCTGAGCATTCAACACTTGAGAAAGCTCTCATTAGGAAACATGTCAACATGTAGAGTTTATACAATTTTTCTTTTTGTTGTTATCTAGGGTATTTACTTATGGAAAAGATGACTAATGACTAAATCTCTTCGCACTCAAAATAGTTGGATGCTATCCAAGAAACTCTCCATTTCAAGCTTTGGAGTCTGTACAACTTTTCTTTTTTACTGTTGTCTAGGGTACTTACTTCTGAAAATGATGACTAATATCTAAATCTCTTTGCACTCAAAATAGTATGGATACTAGTCAAGAAACCCTTCATCTCAAGTTTTTAAATCTCTACAACTTTTTATTCGTTATTGTTATACAGCGTATTTACTTCGAAAAATTATGACTATTAGCTAATTGCACTGAAAAGAGTAGGGTATGGATGCTAGCCAAAAAAACCCATAATCAAGTTTTATAGTCTATACAACTTGCACAAATAACTCCAATATTTAAGAAATGAGCAACGCTACATGAACATCAAAATAACGGTCGGAGTTAGATTATCTGCACTATTCCTAATATATACACCTGACCAGATTTTCCTTAAATTTTGGAGGTTAGAGAATATTTTTGCTCAAAAACAAATGTTAATTTCACTACAAGAATAAAATACGTCTCAATATATTATTATTAGGAGAGTTGTCATACCTTTTTGCTTAACACAACCATCGACGAAATCTAACTTGCCCTTGAAATCAAACGCTTCCAGCCAATCTTTTTTTCTGAAAAAGATGGGAAATTGCAATGAATTGCATGTTCATAAATAATACAAAGATGTGACTAATTAAGTAATACTATATCTATTTATATAGATACACACACACACAAGAGATCAAAGCTAAGACAACGCACATATCCTTAATGCAGTAGCCTAGGTTTTTCTTGATATCTATCGTTAAAACTGTGGCAAGAGCTTCAATCTCCTTGTAAATTTCTTCCGTGTAAAATGATGGTATCATAGCAGAAGTTGGTTGCGGGTCCGCAGATTGAACACGTGGTAGAAAACATGAGAGTAGTAAAACGAGGAATACGCCATTATTAATAATAATGTTCTTCCTCATTCCATAATTCATTTCCATAATTTGAAGCCCGCCCGCAAACTCAAGGAATTAAGATGATGATGATAATCATGCATGGCATCAATATTGTTCTTCAACAACAACAACATGCATTTGGATTGAATTGGGTCAAAAGGGTCTTTTGATTTTGGATTTAAGAAATTAAATGGCCGAGAGAAATGGGAGGCTAGATTGAAGGATGTGCAACAATGCCATGCTTTCGTTTATTTATTTCTGCTCTCAAAACTCAAAACTTAATTGGCTTCCATTTCAAGAGAACATATTTAAAACAACGTGCATTAATACTCTTCAGCTAGCCTCGTTGATTGATTGATTTCATGATTTGTAGTCATGACATGTCACGCTAACTCAAGCCCATTCATCATTTACAAATATTGAATCTTAAATTAATTCTTAATAAATTGTGTGTTGAATAAATAGATTATATTTTAAAAAGTAAAATTAACATTTTTTTAAAAACATAAGTACATTATTCTCCAATAAAATAAAAAGATAAATTAGTCTATTAAGTTTTCTAAAATTTTAAAATTAATTAATTATGTTTTAAACAAAATTTATTAAAAAATAATTTATCTAATATTTTAATAGATCAAATATTAGTAATTTATCAAATTTTCGTTACTAATTTATCGAGAAAGATAAATAGGAACAATTTTGTCTACAATCCAACACGAAACAATAAAATTAAGAAGGATTTAGTTTTATTTATTGACATAGTAAAACCTTTTTTTTTTACATGTAGTAAAAGAATTTATATCAAATATATACTATTGGAAGAGATTCACATATGGCAATATCCTTTTCGAAATATAATATTTCAATCAAATTATATTTATCAAAATTTTAAATTAAAAATTTTATATTTTAAAATTTTAAATTATTTAAATAAAATAAAAAAATTAAATCAAATCAAATAATAATATATCTCAAATACAGTAGGGTAATTTCTCTTTGACTGTATCAGGACACTAGTAAAAGATTACAAAGTGTTTATATCATGCAGAGAAAGTAATATTGATCAATTTTGTACTTAAAATTTTATCGAAATAAGACGGGTTAGATGCCAATATCTAAATATGCTAGTGAATAAAACTTTTTTCTTTAATAGTATGAAGATATTATGTATATTCACACTAAGATTGATCCTTATTATCAATTTCTTGACCAAACCTTATCTTATCTTATTTCAAATTGAAATCTTATGAATCGAATTATAACTTAATTTGAAATATAATCAATTAGAATCTTATCCATATTTAAAACTCATCATAAAATATGTAATACTCTAACACACCGAGCTTTACGCTATATATACTCATAAATTAAAGATGGTAAAACGTTAAGATACACTTAAAAGAGATATGCATACATAATATAGAAGAATAATATCATAACTAGGAGCCCGTGAAAAAAAAATAAATATCGAAAATCGTTAAANATACAGAATATATAATAAAGTTTTAAAAGTGGAGAGAATTCTAAAGCCAAAATAAATCTCAAAAGGATCTTTTTCGCTTCATCATCTAGAATTCTGCACCCTCAACAAAGTGCATTGCATTCTGTATCTGAAAAACAACAAATCCACGATAGGTGAGAACCCGAAAGTTTTCAGTAGAATAACCGGTTTAAATAAAAACTACATAAAAAAATATGAACCCACTAGATAATTCTAATCTCCAACTTCACAGGAATCTAAGCCTAAGGTTTTAACTAATCCATACAAGATTAATTTGCTCAGTTAAACATATTTTGAACTACCATTAATCCCATCCATTTCCAACAGTCATCATCTTTAATCCTACTCCCAAGTCTCATTAATGAAGTCAAACACAAACAATAAGCAATATAAAGCAAATACAGTTAGAGAACAATTACAATAAATAATACAGTTAACAGTTAATTAACAAAATGTCAAATAGACAAGCCAAAATAATTATGCAGACCCAAGCAATTTCAAACAACTGCAGTATGATGCATCTCTATCCTATTAGCCGTGTGCTCGCGTGTCAGTTGCACTGCCAGATCCAACACAACTAGTAGCTAATCTGAATATCATCTCTCAGTTGCGCATCCCCAGGAGGAATTAAATCGAGGAATGATATGAAACAAAAGAGAGTGCATTCTCACCTTCTCCTGGAGGTATTGGCTGTGCCATAAAAAAAAATAATAGAGTACTGTCTCACTCAAAGAAGGGTGCCTTCTCATCTTGAAACCAAAAAGAGACTGTGATGCAACTATAGGGAATCGTTCATTCTAACTCATTCACACTACAGCCAGAAATTGAATCGAAGGGAATCCTTAACTTTCCATCTAATTTTTCGATGTAATAAGAGAGGAAATTCTCAATCCCACTTGTCCACCACAATAAGAGTGGGAATCCTTCATCCTCAACTTGTCTATCGCAGCAAGAGAGAGAATTCTTTATCCTCAACTTGTTTATTCGTGAGCGGGACAACGCCATCGTCCTCACCATGGACGGGACGAACCACCATCCCACAACATCAATAATGCAAGCGGGACAAAATTCACGCGCTTGCCAATCAATAATCATTATCAACCAAACTCATTATCATCATCAAATTCATCATGAGCATGAGCATCTTTAGTTTGGTGTTGTGATGTATGAGCATCTTTAGTTATTTTCTTTATTATTTCTTTAAATAAAGTTAGTGATCTCCTTATTATAGTTGAGATTTTTGTGTTTTAATTAATATTTTTTGGAGTTGTTTTGAGTTTTGATATGTTTAGCTAGGAAGTTGTAAAAGAAATTGAGCAAGAACAAAGATGGAGAAAGGCAAGCAAGAGAAGCACTGGGAGTAAGGAAAGAAGGTGGCATCTAACACCACAAGCCAAGCGTTCAATGCTAATCATAAAACCAACTTCCAGTAAACTTAGTGATACTGTCAAACTTGACCTCTTTGTATTAAAGTGATGATAACTTGAGTTATAGAGGTCTAAATAAGGCATTTTTAATAGCGTTAAAAATCTAACATCCGGAAATTCAGATTGATATGCATATGTCTATCGTGGACATCGAGTTTGAGGGGCACACGACTATCATCTTTTCGTCACAAAATTCAGCGCCCAAAAATCTGGTGCCCAACGCCACTCCTCCAGAAGCACTCTAGTAGCCTGTCCACTCCATCTGCATCTAACGCCACTTCACTTGGCGTTCAATGCCAATCAGATAGAGGCCTTAAGAACTATAAATAAGGTCTGGCGTTGAACGCTACTCCCTCAAGTCCAACGCCACTTCATGGGCCAATTCCCATGGCATCCCAATCCTTCACCAATCTCTCTAACTTCAAGTGCATACTTTGTTGACCCAAGATCAAGTTGCAAGCCCATGATTCCAATGAAGTAACACACCAAGTTTTGAATCCTAATTACAAGGAAGATCATTATTAGTTAAGATTGATTAGGAAAAGATATGATTTGATTTGATTCTGTTTGATTTAGTTTGAATTTAAATTTTAGGTTTTTGTTTAGGTTTTAAATAAGTCCAAAGAGTTATTCGAAGGGGGACATTTTACTATACAATCCTAATTCTTGGTTTCTCTGCACCATGAGCAATTAATCTCCCCTGTTAAGGTTAGAAGCTCTGTTTATCTCTTTTATGGATTATTAATTTAAGTGTTTTATTATATTTGAGGTTTATACATTGATTGATGAGCGGATAATTTATACGCTTTTTGGCATTGTTTTTAGTATGTTTTTAGTATATTTTAGTTAGTTTTTATTATGTTTTTACTAGTTTTAATTCAATAATCATAATTCTGTACTTTACTATGAGTTTGTGTATTTTTCTGTGATTTCAGATATTTTCTGGCTGAAATTGAGGGACCTGAGCAAAAATCTGATTCAGAGGCTGAAGAAGGACTGCAGATGCTGTTGGATTCTGACCCTCCTGCACTCGAAATGGATTTTCTCGAGCTACAGAAGCCCAATTGGTGCGCTCTCAATTGAGTTAGAAAGTAGACATCCTGGGCTTTCCAGAAATATATAATAGTCCATACTTTGTCCGAGTTTTGATGACGCAAACTGGCGTTTGAACGCCAACTTTCTACCCTATTCTGGCGTTAAACGCCAGAACTGGCATAAAAGCTGGAGTTAAACGCCCAAACTGGCACAAAAGCTGGCGTTTAACTCCAAGAAAAGTCTCTACATGTGAAAGCTTCAATGTTCAGCCCAAGCACATACCAAGTGAGCTCCGGAAGTAGATTTCTACACTAACTATTCTAGCTTACTCATTTTCTGTAATCCTAGATCACTAGTTCATTATAAAAACCACTTTTAGAGATTCATTTTGTACCTCATGACATTTTACACTTCATATTGTATCTTCTATGGCATGAGTCTCTAAACCCCATGGTTGGGGGTGAGGAGCTCTGCTGTGTTTTGATGAATTAATGCAATTACTACTGTTTTCCATTCAATCACGCTTGTTTCTATTCTAAGATATTCACTCGTACTTCAACTTGATGAATGTGATGATCCGTGACACTCATCACCATTCTCAACCTATGAACGCATGCCTGACAACTACCTCTATTCTATCTTAGACTGGGTGCATATCTCTTAGCCTCCTGATTCAGATCAGAGTCTTCGTGGTATAGGCTAGAATTATTAGCAGCCATTCTTGAGATCTGGAAAAGTCTAAACCTTGTCTGTGGTATTCCGAGTAGGATCTGGGAAGGGATGACTGTGACGAGCTTCAAACTCGTGAGTGCTGGGCGTAGTGACAGACGCAAAAGGATCAATGGATCCTATTCTAACATGAGTGAGAACCGACAGATGATTAGCCGTGCGGTGACAGCGCATTTGGACCATTTTCACTGAGAGGATGGATGGTAGCCATTGACAACGGTGATCCACCAACATACAGCTTGCCATGGAAGGAGCCTTGCGTGTGTGAAGAAGAAGATAGTAAGAGATTCAGAAGACAAAGCATCTCCAAAACCTCAACCTGTTCTCTATTACTGAATCACAAGTATCCTTTATTTCATGTTGTTTATCTTTCATAAATACAATCACTCTCATCATTAATCTCCTGATTAAGATTTACAAAATAGCCATAACTTGCTTCAAGCCGACAATCTCCGTGGGATCGACCCTTACTCACGTAAGGTATTACTTGGACGACCCAGTGCACTTGCTGGTTAGTTGTGCGGAATTGTGAAAAGTGTGAATCACAATTTCATGCACCATTGATCTATTTCATGATTGAGTTTTTGTTCTTCATCCTAAATATTAGAATTGTTGGAAAATATTCTAACACTATTTTGGATTCTAGTATTACTTTAAAAATTTTAATATTGGAATTAGCTTAATTAAAAACTCTTTCTTATGACTTTTTGATTTAACTAGGAATAGTATTTTAAAAAGTGTGCGAACTTTATAATTTTCAATTGTCTCTAGTTTTGAATAAGTGATATATAATTCGGAATCTTCCATCAGACATCGAAGATCAATTTTAGGCAGGAAATAGATTATATGACAGAGGTTAGTATTTTTGCTCTATGTATGTTAATATTCAACACGATCGTAATTTTCTAATTTTCTAATAATATGTTGTAATTTGTTTGGTTGGCCGTACGAAGGACTTATCATACCCGATGAGTTACATTGACACCTTGATGTGTGTGATACAATGGTGCCATTATTGTCATTTAAATGTGTCGAATGACACCCTGCAAATCAAATAATGCGCTAGTTCGGGTATGCACAACCCACCCTTGAGTCTACAAATTAAAAGTCATTAGAGTGAAAAATCATTGTATCACTCTTTGTGGAGTACAACTTCATAACTGGAGGGTGGTACAATAATAATACAAATCTAGCTTCTTCATAATAAACATCAACAAAATAACATTCAAGTGAAGACATGTGCAAAAAAAAAAAAAGGAGAAACATATCATGAGCGCAATAATCACATATTAAGTGTCAGTCCAGAGTTCCCTGCGAATGTCTTGGCACAACAAGAAGTGCATCGGCAAAAGCCTCAACACCAAGAAGAATTAGTACTAGCCTATAATAGATTTCATGCAATTAACTTGTTGGCCATCCACCAAATCTAAAACAAAGTAAAAAAAAGAGACTACATCTCGACACTATTTTTCACTTAAATGTCAAAATAAGAAAGTTTTTCAAGATGAGTACAGAATAAAACCGTTTCTTTCTAATCCTTAATTACTATAAATTGTGTATCACTATATATAACGAGATAGTGTATAAATCTAAAGAAAAATTAGTTAAGGTTTAAATAGTCTAAGCAATAGGCTATTAAAATCTTCCATGCAAAAGTAAAACAAGGATTATGATTATCATGAAAATATATTTTGCTTTCTTGTTGAACGATAAAATTCATATTTCAAAAATAAAGATAGATGCTTCACCAAGTGAAAGTCATAATTGTCACCTAAAGAGAACAATTTTGAGCAGTTCATTAATCTTTACTGGTTAAAAATATTTGTTCATAAATACTTACTTTGACAAGTATTGTTTATTCAATAATTTTACTGTGAAATTCTATTAGAACAAGAGCATCCAAATTCACATCATTTTCATAGAGAAGGAAATAAAATAAAATTAAAAAAAATAAAACCTTAAAGGAGTTGTTAGCAAAGGCAAAGAGAAAAAAAGACTGAGATTAAAGTTAATGGTGACCAAGAGGAACATAGTGGTAACGTCGAAACTTAACACAAAGGTGGACTAGATATGCAGCAACTGCGGCATAATCATGGTGCAGTAGCCTTGGCGATAGAAGCAGCAGTGATCTTCTGGAATCCTAGATGAGTAAGAGCGGTGATGTTACAGGGACATATACAAAACACAACAACACAAAAAAACCTGAATATATGGTGTGACCATGGTATAAAGAGGTAAGAAGCTTCGCAAAGACAATTGTCTCATCTTTTTTAATTTGTGATTAAAAGTAGTCTATTTTTTTAAAATTGTGATTAAAAAAGAGGAATGTGTTAAAATAAAAAAAAAACAAAATTTTAATTACTAAATTTTCTAAAAACAAATTTACAGGGCCAGATTTTAAATATTTCTATGACGGTTAATGTTCATCAAAAACAGAGTAAGGAATCCGTTGCCATAAAGGCAACTATTTAGTGTGTGTTTGGATTGTGGTTTGTCAATCTAGAGTTTGAATGAAAGTGATTCTATAAAATTGATTTTGGATAAAAGTAAATTTGTGTCAATATGATTTATGTTTGGTAATTCTATACTAAAATTTTTGCAAATATAATTTTGTGATCAAAATCACTTTTATGTTTATAAAGAGAAAAATTAACCAAATAAAAAAATTGAAATTTTAAAAAGCTTATTTTTTTAAAAAAAATAAACGTAGTTGTCAAAGACACTCTTAATTATTTTTGTTCTTTGTAATCATTTTTGAACCGTCATTCAAATTCATGAGAAAAAAAAACTTAAGAAAAACGCTAATGAAATTATGATTATACGGTGTACTCCCCCACTCCACCAGCACAGTTTAATTTCCAGGGATACAGTGAGTCAAGCCATGAGACTGGACCGACCTGCAACGTGGAAATTGGAACAACTTCCGTCAACTCTCGCCATTGTCCACGAAGCTTCATAAAATTTCGCACCAAAAAAAAAATTCAGTTCACCGTTTATCTGTTGTTTTACTATTCTTTTCATTTTTTTTTATTTTATCAACTTTATTTTATTTTATATCAAGTATGAAAAAAAAGAAAAGAAAATCAGAGCGAGAAACAAAGCCACTAAGGACTACAATAACTCAGCAGGCACGAGCGCCACGCTTCGGAAGCCCTTATTCCTCAATCACTCCATAGCAAACCATCCAAAATTTTAGTATGAAATTTAAGAGAAGTTCCTAACTAAATTAGGTGTGAAAATGACAGAGAATTTTTAGGTACTTGGGCTTTAAAATAAGAATTAAAAAATGAGACATAGTTGAAACTTGGCGCAAGAATATTTGTTTATGTAACTTTTTTTTCTCAAAATCTAATTGTCATCATTAAAACAAAAATTCATGGTATGGTCTTCGTTATCTTTGGGAATTTAGTTTGATATAATGTACGAATTAATTACAATTAAAAATCTAAAAATAAAATGTATTACTAATAAAAGAAAAACAAAAATATTATATACACATAAAAAAA